>NC_143190.1:5998928-6338571 GCF_051530095.1 Phoenix dactylifera
ACTAGTGAGGTTCTTTCTCCCTCATTGAAGTTTTTGGAATATACCTTCCTATCTAAATTCTAGTCCAAGATTGGTTGATATTTCCCTCACAGAAAATCAGAAATATGCCGTGAAGTAGTGCGGTTCTTTCTCCCTCATTGAAGTTTTTGGAATATCAGAATATTTGTCTGGTCGCTAACAAGGTGCTATTAATTTTGGATTGTCTGATGTATTCTCCATTTGAGCAGCCTGTTTTGTAGACTTTTGAAGGTTTTGATTTGATTTTGGATTATGAGGGTTAAACTATTGACCATTTTTTAGGTCATCAGGGGAAAGTGTCCATGTATAATTCTCCATACCAAGTGCTTTTTCTTATAAATGCGAATGATAAAGCATGCTTCAGAATTCATGGAGGCTTTGCAATTATGCTACTCTTTTCCAGTGGGGAATTTTGCTGCAATCCTGCATCAGAACTACGCTTCCCTGGCTATGGTTGATATTTAACAAGTATTCTTGCTAAAGTACGCTTTGAGTTTTTGGCAGCTATAAATTTTGAATCTGATAAGTTCTAACGGTATTATGCTTTTGATCAAAGGTCAGTTGCATTCATCGACTTATAATGGATTGTTATGTTGAGCGAGACGCATTCCAGCGTATCTGGGAAGTGAGTTTGCCCCAGTACTTTGAGTCCTCTGTGGGCAAGGCCGCAAGGGCGGCACAACTTTGGGCATATGCGCTGCGTGATCCCATCTTTATGCATTGATTCAACCATAAAGAAGCATCGCATGCATTTTGCGCATGCTCTGTACCTTAAGAAAGAAATCCATGTGATAAGCAGCAGCGATAAGCACCATTGGAAAATATAATCTTTCATATTCTGAGACACAACAAAAGTAGAAGGATAAACAAAGTAATTTATTTAAACAATGGGTAATCTAGGTCTAAAAGGGTAATCCGGGTTTGGGTTCGGGTCGATTCGGGTCTTTTGGTAAAAGATCCAAAATTGGCCCAAAAAAAATGGGTCGGGTCCTAGTCGGGTCAAGAATGGGTTGACCCAGACCTGACTGGAGAAATAGAACGGGTCGAAATATAAGACCTGACCCGGCCCCACGGGTCCTAAAATTCGGGTTGGGTCGGGTCTATGCGGGTCAAACCGACCCATTTGCAGCCCTAAAAATAGCTGGTCGTTAGGGGATGGTAAAGTCTGAATGGGACAGTAGTTGCAGTAAGGTTAGATTTCCATCGAAGATCAAAGAGCTAAATATAAGGGCTGGTTGCTACTAGGAGTGAACATGCTTTACTCCTGGAATTGTTTAGTCATCAAAAATTCAAAGGGTAAAAACTGGTTGCCCAAATGTTGGTTGACTTTATTAATTTTCCATTTCCATTATTTGCAGACATAAAATCTGGACTACAGTCTTCTGTTAATTTTCTTCTTTTCTTTTATTAACATTTTCTTTCTTTGTGCGATGTTAATAGTGGACTTCAGTTTGTGAATCAGAGAATTTTACATGCGGGTGATGCTGTTGTTATTCTTGCTACCATATGTTGATTGTCCAAAATCTATTTTATGGTACTTAAATGCAACATAGATATCCATATGGAATAAAAAAGGGAATGAAATGACTGATTGCATGGAAATCTCCCTCTTTTTATGTGCTAGTTTGTTGAATATCGAAGCCTCATAAATTGTTGTTTTACTTCATGTCTGTATTCTTAGCTTTCTGTGATTTATCTGTTCTACTCACGGTGATTTGATATTGCAGGATTGCCATAAAAGAGTTGTCTCTTGGATTGAGTATTGAAAGCACAAATATTGAATGCTTGTACTTACGTGCCTCCTGCTATCATGCAATTGGAGAATATGGAAATGCGGTACTTTACACCTTATCAGCAAATGCTTTACTCCCCCACCCTCTCTCTCTTGTATGCATGCATGCACGTGCAGACTTAGACCTGTTCTTTTGAAAATAAGTGTCAGAGCTTCCTTAGAAATCAACTCACAATCCTAAGGATATATGTACAGAAGGAACAGGATTTCAAATTTTTGTGAATACAGAATTCAAGTAGCAAAATTCATGTTAATTATATATTCCAAGTAAAACTTATCATTTAGTCAAAAAAACTGTGGTTTTATAGCACTCTTGGGAATGTTCAAGTGAACCCTCTGTCATATTGCAGTTGCGCTTGTAACAACATTCCATGTTAAAGTAATTCTGAAGAGGTGCATCAAATATTTTGCATTATCTTCATATATTAAGTTACCATAGGTTCATTTCTGACTTTTGTTTGCTCAGTTTATTAAGCCAGTCTCACCCATAACCTCTTCTGGCCAAATGCATGGAGTACCCCTTTTACTAGTTTTTTCTCCTGTGCTGCTTTTGTTCCAGGTCAAAGACTATGATGCTGTACTGGATTTGGAACTTGATTCTATGGATAAATTTGTACTTCAGTGCTTGGCTTTCTATCAGGTAATTTAATCAGTAATGGCCTAATTCAGCATTATGATTTCAGATAACTATCTGCTACGGCTTTAAAACTTTTCTAAATGCTTTCTGGAAATTAATGTTGTGTTGCTATTCTTGTTACTAGCACTTCAATTTTCCAGTTTCTTATTTTAGTGGCAAAATTATCTGCTGCTGGGCTATATACATATTTTAGCTCTTCAGCACTAATTTCTTTTGTTGCTTTTTTCTTTCTTTGTTGCTCTCATTTCCCCTCTTCCTTTTGAAGCTTTGGTGAGTTGTTGATTTTGCTTTGAAGGTTTGACTTAATAAATTGAACTGATTGCAATGTCATTGGAAAGAGACTTCTGTATTTTGCTAATTCCAGCAAATCCACTCCTCTGTTTTTGAGAACTGCAATCCCTTCCTTTATTGTGCGAATTAATAGGATTACAAAATCAGATGATAATAGTATCTAACTAGAATTCTTTTTTTCCCCTTGAAAATGGGAGGGGTGCTTTTTCGTTGCTAAGCAGGCAACTCTTTTGCCTCTTCGGTTGGGAATATACTCCATTTCCAAGAGGCTTGGTATTGAGTTAAGAAATGGTTATGATATGTTCTCAAACAATGGATCATATTCCAGTCAATTGGGAATATACTCCATTTCCAAGAGGCTTGGTATTGAGTTAAGAAATGGTTATGATATGTTCTCAAACAATGGATCATATTCCAGTCAATATAACTTGCAGATTTGATGAGTCTTGCCAATAAACCTTTTCTTTCCTTGTTTTCTGCACAAAAGGTAGATGTTAAATTTGTAGTTGGTTTATAAACTGTTTTGTTTTCCCATTATGAACGATAGCCAAGCGATTTCTTACCATGCATTTTGGCTTCTCTATGCGTTCTATGTCAATTGAAAGACATTTGCATGGAATGTGCATGTCATTCAAATTTTATGTTTAAACCCTTTAGATGTTGTAGTTTTATAGGTGGATCTCAATTTAGGTAGTCCATCATGTACTTTGAGTTGGGTTTCAAATCCTGTTAGTAGAGTTGTAGCCAAACTCAATCACCATGTACATAAGCACACATGCGGGCGCATGTTTTGTGTGTATACCTCATAAAGTGGGATATAATCATGATATATCCATGAAGATTCACTGAAGTACCAAGATTTAATATGCCATCTTTAAGATTAATCCATCAAACTCGTCAAGGTAAATGGATGTCATTTGCTTGTTCTCTTCCCCTTAATGCATGTCTGTTTTGTGAAATGTCTCTATCACTTTCTGAATCTCTAATGGGTTATTACTATATTGCTTTCAGTAGTGCTGTACTTTTGTATCAACTAATCTTCCTTGAATGTGCTTTTTTGTAGATGATTTTATTTTGTTTATGTTGTTTTTAATTTACTATTTGGTCTTCATATCATCCATTTGTGCAAATACTAAACTGCTGAGTTGGTTTTTCCCTCCTGAGATCTGCTGTAGAAGGAAATTGCATTGTACACTGCTTCAAAGGCTAACAGCGAATTCTGTTGGTTTGATATTGATGGAGATATTGATCCACTTTTCAAGGTATTATCATTTTTAAATTATTGTTAGTGATGTTCAATTTTCATGCCTTTTGATATGTATAATAGTGGAGATCCAACTTTATGTGGATCATGAGCCATATTATTCACTTACTCAGTTATTGAGAATTTTTTTAATCCCTCATCTGTAATATTTTAATTGTTTGTTATATTCTGAGGTTTGTCCAACAGAAAAAAATGTTGACTGTATATGTTGGTTTAATCTCAGCATTGTAGTAATTGTTTATTGGCAACTGGATAGATAGAATATGCTGTCAACACTTAGTTTATAAGAATTCAAGATTGATAACTTGTAAAGTCTCAAGTTCAAAGAAAGTTGAGTTTGAGTTTAGTATCATAGATCATTTATCATGTGCCATAAGCTAGTGCTGGTGATTTGAAAGCACATTTTTTCTTTGTTTTTATTTCTTTTTCTTTAAATTTTAGTTTGCGAATTTCATTGATGAAATAATTTCTGAAGTTGATATTTAACACATTTTATTGATCAATTATATCTGTGGATGTTTTTCATATGCATTTACTAACACAGATTGTTATGAAACCAAGGGTGCCAATCAGATGTTACGGTACTAAGATTGTGCAAATTAATTTTCATGGCACCAAGAGTCGACCACTGATATAAATCTCTCCTCCATTTTTTCCCCTTTATGCTCAGTTCTTATTGTATGACTCAAAAAGTCTAAACACAAAAAAAATGTCAGAGATTATTTTTTGAAATTCAAATTGATCTCAGCAACTTGCTGCTGGGGGTACTGAAAATGCCTGTTGTCCTGTTCCATTTTCTACAAATTCCTTGGGTTGTCTTTTCTTCATGTTTACTCTTTTTAGGACTAATCAGAATCACAAGTTTGTCTGCAAGAGCTCTTGAAGCATTTAAGTCTTTCTGATTATTTTAACTGAAAATTATCCATAATGCCAGTGAAAGGGTTCTCAGTAGGGTAAACAGGAAGCTTGAAGCATCATGAACTTACAGTCGCATTATTACAGAAGCAATCCTATGCATATTATCCCTATAATTCCACCTCATTGCCTAATAATCTGATCTTTTCTTTTTCTTATGCTTCATGAATACCTTGAATAGCTGTTACTAGCACTATTTCTGGACTTCTTTACTGGCAAAATTACTATTTTTAGAGTGGTAAGATCATGTGAGCCACTTTTGTGGGTTGTTAAAAACTTGATTTTCCCTTTTCTTCTACATCTGGTTATTCTGGGATGTGATGGGTGTAATACACTAATTTATTATCTTCAGTGTAAATTCAAAGTTGGGTTTCTTGGAGTTACCAATTTGTCAAGTGAGGGCTGTTGATTTTACAAAATTATAAGCAAGAGTTGGATGTTCTGTATTAAGGATGATAAAATGTGATGGAATGTTGAGTATGTAAAAGCTGGAATGGTGGTTTTTTTTTAAAAGAAAATGTTTTAGAAGGAGATGAACATTTTCTACATTTTTTTAGTCCATGGGTAACGGCATTTTTCCTTGAAATTGTTGAAATTTTTTTAGCAGGCAGAAATGTTCACTATGGGATGAGTTAGGGGGTGACAATCCTAACCCTGACCTATTTGCCTGAACCAAACACGTTGGATTCAATGGTCAGGTATGGGTCAATTAACCCCGACCTCCGGCATGTCATGTAGGTATGGGTCAAGACCCCTCAACCTGTCAGGTCATGGAGATATAGGTATATATTATTTTCTAGCTGAAAATATAATTATATAACAAAAGGTGTTATGAGTCATTTGGATATTGATCCAATAACTCATACCCTCTATTGAGGAGAACATATATTGAGAACAAAGGACCTGGTTGTTTATTGTCATGTATTTAGTTGTTAATTGCAGTACAGGTTTTGATTACTTGATATGGTAAAATAGGTTTTGATATAACATATGGTATAAACAACCCCCAAAAGTTATGGAACTAAGAGCTTGTTCATGCAACAAACAGGCCAAAACAATGCGGATCCGGGTGAAGACTTGTCAATGGGTCAGAAATGGGTCTGGCAGGTTGATTAAGGTTTCAGTCAGGCATCCCTAACCCATAAGTGGGTTGGATTTGGTTAGGGTCAGGCCCATAGGAACTTGATATATGCGCTTAACCCGGTCTGAACCTGGACCCCCATTGCCACCCATGTGCACATGTATGTCAACCCCCCAAAAATTGAATGATTTACCTTAAGGTATAGTGGCAAAATTCAACATGTGGTAGGAATATATGAATCCCATGAAACCAAGGTCCGCCGTACCGGATCCGGTAGGCATACTGATCGCCAAATGGACCGGTACGGTTTTGGTTCGTACCGGAATCGGGCGGTACGAATCGGCCAGCTCTTCTCCATCGGAGCTGGAGAAGAAGAGAACGAGAGAGCGCGGGGAAGAGAGGGAGGAGATTTGTGGTTGCCATCGGAGAGCCGCGGAGGGGCGGCGGAGGCCCCCCGGGGGGGGGGGGGGGGGGCACAGGTCTCCTCCCTCCCTCTCTTCCCCGCGCTCTCTCTCCTTCTCTTCGTCTTCGGCACAGAACCGGCCCGTACCGGTTTCCACGGCTCCGGCGTACCGGTAGCTGGCTGGACCGATTCGTACCGGCCGTTACGGGCCGGTTCGGCATACCATGCATGAAACTATATGGAGTTATGGAGAATTCGTGGGGTAACACAAAGAAGTTCAAATATAAATAATGTTTAAGTATGGGAAGAGGAAATTGTAATATGTATACGAATACAAGCCTTATCTAATCAATTTGGGGTAAATTGAACTGATAGAAGACCAAAATTTCAGTACAGAAAAACTATGAGTCCCAAGCATACTTGAACTATAAGGACTTATGGGGTGGCCTATGAATTAGAAAGGATTAAAGACTCCAACTGCGTCAAGTAGCTAGCACTAGGCACGCCAAAAAAGAGGATATTGTGGTTTAGCAGGTTGTTGGAAGGCTGGGATAGATTTCCCTTGTAAAACCACACCAAACTGTTATGGTTCTGTTGGTTTTTGACAAGACAGGTTTTGATTCACCAGATTTTAGGGTCCAGCAGGAAATTGGAAGGTCGGGATGAACCTTCCTTGTAAAACCACACCAAAACTCCCAACTTTCCTGCTGGCAATTTCAAGCTATAGCTGGATTTTCTATGAAGTCCAAAGTTAAAAGATGGATCCTATGTGGTAGGTCTGAATTTTTTAAGAAGGGTTCGGGATGCCAGGTAATAAAGCCAAATAAATTGGGTTAAATATTAGCAACAGGATGCATGGGGAATACCTATCTACATGGTGTCAATCAAACATTCTCTCTCTTTATATGCTCTATTGAAAATTGTTGTATGAAGTGCAGACATCTATGATAGTACAAATTCATATAAATTTGGGTGGGCTCTTTTGTTGTTGAAATTTATGTCAATAAAGAACTTTTGTGAATATTCTCTCTGCCAATTCACTCGAGAGTAGCTGTTATGAGTATGCAGGATATTTTTAGATGACTAGAATAAGATATAAAATGCTTGCGATTTTGGTTTCTGCACTTTTTTCTGTATTTTCTTTTATATGGTTTGTTCTTTTATTAATGGTCATCTGATCTGTGTTCATTGACTGACGTGCATCATTTCCATCTCTTTGCAGGAATATTGGTGCAAAAGACTGCACCCAAAATATGTATGTGAGAGAGTTTTTCGGCAGCCTCCCTTGCGTGAGTCTTTAAAAAGGGGCCGACTTAAGAAGCAAGAATTCGTGGTCACGAAGCATAGACAAACTCTTCTACAAGCAGCAGATTTTATTGGACAGAAGATCCAATACAACTGTCCTGGCTTCTTGCCAAATAGGCGTCAGGTGACCAACATTTTTGATTTCATTACATAAAAATTGGTTCTTTTATCCTATTTATTCTCCTTGTATATGCAATTTGTTGATTGCTGTTATGATTCATATCTTTTTTGTTTAGCTTGTTGTTTCTGTTTTTAATATTTCACACCCTATCAGGTTTATTAAATAATAGGAGGAATTGGGATTGCATTGACTTTCAAATTTTATCATATGATGTTTCAGATTTGTTGCTTGCTTCATTTTTGTAATCCAGAAATCTATAAATTTTATTAGGCTGAATTTTCTCAATCTGTATTTCTAGAGTAGCTCAGACTCTTTATTTCTTCGGAGGATGAGAATATATCCCATCGAGTTGTATTATGAACATGAGAAGTGAACTAATAGATTCATATGGTTTTATACAAGGTTCGCTGTCTCAGTATCGGACTCCGTACTAGTACCATCCTATTATAGTGTGAGTATGAGTACGATATGTGAAGGTAAGGCATACCAAGAGTTGGTGTGCTACGAGATTGCATACGGATTTGGTATTAGTACGGTACCGATTGGTACGACAAATCTTAGTTTCATGGTCGGCGGAACCGTCCCGAACCGTCCGGTTCAGAGCGTACCAAGCTGTACTAGTGGCGGACCGGAATGGTTCTAGCAACCAAAACGAGAAACTGGCGACAGAAGGGGAGAAGAGAAGGAAATAGAGGAAAAGAGAGCGAGGGAAGGAGGGAGAGGGAGAGGGAGAGGAAGTGAGAAGGTGGAGGCCGGCTGGCGGAGGGTCGGAGAGCCGCCATGCGGAGGAGGTAGAGGAGGGGCTCTGCCTCCGGTTCTCCTATTTCGTTCGAAACAGGGGTCCTGAAGGGGGCTCTTTATTTTTGCGATTTTTAAGTGAGTCGGCAAACTTCTTGCCGGTTTCACTTATTTTTATAAAAAATTAAAAATCTCAAAAATAAAAAGGGTCGCCTTTAGGACTCCTGTTTTGAACGAACCAGGGGAACCAGTGGCGAGCCCCTGTTTCGAATGAAACAGAGGAACCGAGGGTGGACCCTCTCCTTCGCCTCCCCGCGTGGCTTTCCGGCCTCCGCTGGCCCTCCACCGGCCCTCCCTCCCCCTCTTCCCCTTCTCTCTCTCTCTCTTCTTTTCTCCTGTTCTCCCTCTCCCCCGACCCCTCTAATGTGTCGGTACAAGCTTGGCACGAAGCCATACCGACCCGTGCCGCCGAGCAACCGGTCCGGGCCCCAGTTCCGGCACAATTGTCCTTGCTTGATTTTATGCAAATCATTTTTCTATACACTTGCTGTAGTGACATTGTTTCAGCATTAGGAAAAAAAGTGTAATGCATAGTTATTTGCTGGGTTACATTTTTTATCTTACAAATAGACGTGTCTTAAAAACTGCTAAAGGAACATGTTGACTTGTTCCCTACCTATCTAAGGCCTGTTTGGCTACCTGATCTCCGTGTCCGTGAGGCATTTGCTGTGTGTAAGGAGCTAAGATTTGCTAAATCAAGAAAGGGAATGAAGAGAGGAGTGGGAGGAACTATGTGAGAACATTGCTTCCCAATCTTGAATTTGTTGGTACTAGAATACATCTGAAAAGGTTTGTTCTTGTATTCTCAAAATTTTGGGACGTGGGACTCAATAGATTCCCATGATCCCACCAAGACTTCATCTTTCAGCATCATCTGATAATATCTTCTCACCCACATGGGATATCGCATTGATAAGCTGGTTGGCTAGCCAAACAGGTCCTTAATGTTGTTGGAAGGAGTAGGAATTAATCCAAATTTGGTGCTGTAGAAGGGAAAAGGTGTATATGATTAAATTGCTGTAAAGACTATCATATGTATACAGTTTTACATGAATCAATTAGTATTTTGTATGATATATTACATTCCCGGGAGAGGTGTATATAAATATAATCTGCTCAATTTATACAATACTATACATGCATAAATCAGCATTATTATATAATGGTATATTTATTGTAAGATTATCGTGATGACCATTATATTATTATTATTGCTATTATTTGTATGTTTATAAAACTTATTGGATGGGGTAAATTCAATATGGCTTAAAAGAAGGCTGTTAGGTTAAGCAGAGAAGTTGTGAGAATTGAGAAGATAGTAATAATACACTATGGAAAATTAAAGATAGAATGGGCTTGCACAATAAGATATTCTGGGACCTTGATATTGAGAGGAGACAGCTTGAAGCAAAGGTTCAGTAATAGATATGAAAAGTCTAATATAACCTAGATGCAAATTGTAGGAATTATAACAAACTCAGACAAGAGTAGTCCATAATTAGAATGAGTAGAAAAGAAGGATCAAAACTTGATGCCATACTTGTTGAAATATGGCACATTGGCTGTGGATTTATTTAGATCAAATTGGTTCATGCTGAAAATGATTGTAATGGTAGTTAAGTTATAAGTGGTTTAATGGTGTCAAGTGACAATAGATTGCAGAATGTGCCTGGGAAAGCTCAGATGCATTGGTGCACCAGCTTAGAAGTGTGAAGGATTTTTTCAAGTGGATAAAACGCTTCTTGGTGGTTCGTGTAACTATGATCCTATGTCGTCATACCAGTTAGATGATCCTCGAAACACCACCAAGCATCTTTACGTATTTAAGAAGTCTTCTTTAAGGTATAATATCAGAATGTAGTTTAACTATTCTTACATAATTAAATATTAAGGGCTATACTGAATTCCATGGTCAATTGCCAGATTGTAAAGCATCAGGAAGTAGAAGAGAAATATTAAATAAGATTAAGCACATAGAGATTGTAAGGTCATCGATAAACTTATTTTAACAGGGGATGTATGTCTTAGTAAAACTGGATGGCAAATAAAGTTTCGTAAGGTTGGACTAGGAATAGTTATAGGATGGTCCTAATAAAGATTGCTGGTTATAGTAACCAAGCTGCCATCTTAATTCATGGTTGCTTTGGAGGCTATTAAATGCATATGCAGAATCACCAGTGGAAATTGTCTCAGTATGAGAATTAAACAACCAGAAATGCTTTTAGAGTTTTGCTACGTCTTTAATAATAAGTACTCTAATGATGCATTGCTTTACATCAATTTGATTCAGACATGGTGATGAATCTTGATTTCTTCTGATATTTGAGGTGGCTTTTGATTTTATTATATTTTCTCAAATTCCTTTTAGTGGGACATTAATGTGATGTAATGTTATCATTTTATAGACACATTAGGGAAAGGCAACTTGTTTTGAGTTAAGAAGTTGCTAATATTCAAGATTGGAAAGCTGCTATGTGAGAAATCTTGTGTTTAAGTGGCCTTTTCTTTTCTTTTCCTGGTAACATATGTTTTGGTGGTCTTCAACATATACCTCAAGTAGGTGCAAAATGGGATGGCTTCAATGACATGATATGATGTTTTGCTATTGAACCATCAATGCCTATTGATTTCTGATCTATACATGTTTTAAGATGTGTAGATCATGATCAACAAAGTAGAGTTCCAATGTAATTTCCTTGTCACGTATTTTGATGCACTGGCATGATTGGTACCATCAATTTTTGCGCTCACTTGATGAGTATGTTAGAGATTTCCAAAAGATAAGTTTCTTTATTTCTAGACATTTTTAGATATACAAATCAAAATTAATAATATAGATCTTTAATTTTCCAAGCCTATCATTGATTTTGGGATCGCTAAAACTTCTGCCAAAGTTTCCACATTTTAGTGGCAGTCCAACTTATTTTTTATAGCTATGCCGTAGTGTTTATTTTTTGACTTGTATATTGCAGCTATAGCTAACTATTTTACTTCAAAAAACTTCTTAACGTTCTTTGCAGTATCGTATGGCTGGGTTAGCTGCTATTGAGATAGCTCAGAAGGTTGCAAAGACTTGGCGCTTTCATAGGAATGCAAATAGAAATGGGAAAAAAGTTAGGAAAAGGGAAAAACTCAGTATGCTAAGCCAGAATAGAGGTGGCGCTTGTAGTAGCACTAGTAGCTCCTCAGAAGCTTCAACACTGTATGGCTTAAATGAAGACAGATATGCGTCTGGGCGTTTGCTGTCATGGCATGACATATACTCTATTGCTGTGAAATGGAGGCAGATCTCTGAACCCTGTGATCCTGTTGTCTGGGTGAACAAGCTAAGGTAAGCCGCTTTATCTTAATTATTTTTTTTATCTAGCTTTTTTATGATTTATGGAGCTGATATTTAGAGAGAGAAACAAATTCTAGATTGTGTTCATCAGGTTAAAACAACATTCTAGTGCAATGTAGAGGTGCAGTAGCATAAACAACAAGTACAAAACAATGAAAAGAAAGCCAGATGCATCTGATGTGGTTATTTGATCATATTTTCATCATTCTTAGACACTCCTAGGCAATTGAAGAGCCACCATCTTTTTTGGAACCTAATGTTTATTTCCTTGCTATTTATTTCTCTCTTAACATCTTTATGTGAAAGGCTTAATTTTTAAGGGGTTGATTATATGCTTATGAATCATGATGTGGGGTCTCCATATCACTCAAGCGATCATGTGACTGTCACATGGCAACTTAAGTGAGGCCCATCATATGGCGTATTTTACATTAGTAGGATTTTAGGATGATATTGGAGAGTTAAGCAGAGATTAAGACCGAGCGAGGACTTTTGACAAAGGCTCCAAACATTAAGGGGATTTCATAATCTAGCTGATGCATAAAGGATTTAGGAAAGAAAAAGAAAGGTGGGGGGGAATTCTCAGATCTTTCTCTATTTTTTCATCCCTCCTAACTACTTGTTTTCTTTTTTCTCTTCTTCGCCTTGGCAAGGCTTGGAGTGATGCTCCCAACTCTTTTGACTTTTCCAGTCTGCAAGAAAGATATCGTCATAGCTTTTCTCACACAGAACACCCTTTTTTTCTTTCATTCTCTTCATTCTTATTCTTCCTGCACCCTTGCTTGATTTTTCGTCCTGGAAATTTCAGTCAACTGAATGGCCAAAGCATCGGTTGCTTCCTTTATTTGCTGTTGCTTCTCCTTAAACTTTGAACTCTGCCCTTGATCTGGAGTGTGTTTTTAAGTAGCCTGCACATGATTGCCCCTTTCTTCATAAATCTGTCTTCTCCTCTTTATATTTTCAGTTAGATGGAGCTATGTTAAACTAACTTCAGATTTTATGAGTTGCATAAGTTGATACCATGAAAATATATCGTCTTTTAATTTTCTTTTCCTATATACCTGCCCTCCACTTTCCTATTATTTTACTTGAATATAGTCATCAATTTTTTAAATTATTAGTTATGTTGCATATGCTAGTGTGCTTGTTGAATATCATAAATTGTGCGCATAATATTGTGCCAAGAATTTGCATTGATCCACAGGAATAACAATTGTCCCTCCTATGTGCTTGCATGTGCTGCAACATAGACTGCTGCACAAGACAGCAGCTCATGTCAGATGAGGCATAGGATCGCATGGTTTATCCCTACGGTTGAACCACAATGACATCTAGCGGATAAGAGAACCAAGCATAATTACCTTGCTAGTTCAACTTTATAGTTTAAGCTGAACACCTAATGCATATCCAGATAATTTGATTGAGTGAAGAACATTGATTTATTCAGGTATGCAACACTAGGTGTAATTATGATGACTGACACATATTTAAGAAATTAAGATTTCAGTTCCATTTATCTTGCGGTGAGCTATACAAGTTCCTATCATGTTGTTTTGGTAGAGTTCTAAATGTTAAGGTGGTCTCTGTTTTTTGATATGGTCATCTCAAACAATATAGACATCATGATCATATGAAATTATAATTTCTTAGTGCATATTTTCTGTTCATTTTATCATATTAAATCGATAACTTAGCTTTGTCTTCTGCTCAAAACCAGTGAAGAGTTCAATTCTGGATTTGGTTCGCACACACCAATGCTTCTTGGACAAGCAAAGGTGGTCCGCTACTTTCCAAATTATCAAAGGTATAGATGTACATCTTATATATGAGTCAAAAGCAATGGAGCTAAAGTGTCCACTGAGGATTTGTCTGATTATGCAGGACGCTCGATATCGCTAAGACTATCATGAGAGTTACAAAGTACGTAAATAATGCAGAGGATCACACTGTTGATCTCTCAGATGCTGGGAAGTTACAAAAAGTGAGTTCCATCAACACCTATCATTACAGTGGTACCACATCCAGCATGTCTCTTTACAATAGAAATTTATCATCATAAAAAAGCTATGATTTCATATTTTTTATGTTATGCTTGATCATCTTACATGCCTTTGGATTTATTTTTATGAAATCCAATAACTGCTGAATTGCTCCAAAAGTTCTACATGCGGAATCTAATCTTAATCATGTTTTATCATGCGGCACCGTGTAAATTTGCATTATGGTTCTTTGTTATTACGTGTGCCTGTACTTTTGAACTATATTATATTGTGCTTGATTTTACTGTTTGGTGTGCGCGAATTCTTGAGTTGCTAACATATTATATCACCTGCAGATAATACATGCAGGATCCTGCTCTGATCTATACGATATAGTAGGAGAGAACTTCTGGGTAGCTACCACTTGTGATAGTACAGCATTTGAGGGGTAATGATGTTTGAGATAGTATTTTGAAATTTTCTTTTCTTAAATGTGCTCATGAATTCTGCATTGAGCAGAATTTATATCCATGACAGCCACTGTTGCTCACATTGTTTGACTGGTAAAAATGTTTCTTTTTTTCAGGAAGTACCTTGAAGGGACAAGAATTACTGTTCAAAAAATGTAATTCTTCGAGATATCCTTTCCTCCATGCATTGTGTTCATTTGTTTTCTTACTAACATGATGACCTGCAGGGACAAAAGAGGTTTTGACTTCGCAATTAGAACACCTTGTACGCCATCCAGATGGGAAGAATATTATGCAGAAATGACAGTTGCATGGGAGGTATGACCTGATCCATTTTGATATATGAAGAAAGATTGATAAGCACTGTAATTCTTCGCTTCTGATGTTTCTGTATTGGAAATGAAATGGAAGTGAAATAAAACACCATTATGATCACTGGTGGCTCTTTATTAAAACATAATGGAAGTGAAATGGAAGCTTGTATTCTTTTTTTTTTTTTTAAATTTATTTTTTACAGGGGTGGTGAGGATTGGGGTGGACAGAGTTTCCACCCATTATGATCTTTAATGAACACACCATGGGCATTGACCTCTGTCCTCATCCAAAGATCAATAGGAAAATCTGAGGTCGAACATCTGATGTTCCCTACGATCCTAGAATCTCACAGCATTTCCTTCTTTGCACTTAACCCTATTGTGATGGTTATGTTTTCAATCTTATTGTTGAATATAAAACCATCAGCATTCAAGGGTTAAGAGGGAAGTGTTGCAAATTCTTGCATACTGAGGAATATCAGCTAGTGTACAAGTATCGTTCTGTTAGTACATGTTTAGTTCCACAAATAAATTTCAGATCATGCACAAAAGAACATTAACTTTTATATGTGATTTCAAGTCAGGAATTTTGAGATCATTAGAAACAAGGGCTAGTTTTTTCATTTCTTCTGATGTATATGGATAGGCAGTCAAGTGCATATTAATTGGTTCAATAACTAAACATGCCTTGACCATTAGTTCTATGAGTTGTTATTTTCCATTTCTTGTTTCGTAGGCTAAACCTTTGAAGTGCAAAACGTGTGTGTGAAGCTTGTCTACCCACTTCCATCCTAGTCATCATTAGTAACTGTCATTTTTTCTGTCTTGAACCTGAGATGCTCGTCTTACAGATGCCAATGTTTGGCTCTGTATAGCTTAAGCTTCTGGAGAGAAGGATTTTTGTTGAGGGAACTTGAAAACAGAGTTATAGCTTAATTCTCTTTGGAAAACCTCTTGAGCTGCAAACAACACAGGGATGCACGCATAGTATCATGTTACACACTTCAACTTTTTTTGGGCAGGTGATTAGTGGCCTGGTTAGGAAGAAGGTCCAACCTGCCATATCAGCCCTAAAAATCAAGTAGATAGTGCTAGTGATTCAAACAGGAGGTTTGGCCTCCCATTGTTGGATACATGCATGTCCTAAGATAGCTTTTGTCTAACACAGCCTATGACTTGGCGAAACCTTCAGTTGTTTCCTTCTTCAATATCTAGCTTGCATCATTAATTTTACGCCATCGTTGTTGTCAAACTCATCTTTGGTCCACATCTCAAGCTCCACTATTTCTTTATCTTGCATCTCATTAGTAATGATGATAATTGGTTGTCTAGTTGAAATCTGGTTGGGTCTCAAAACCTTCAACCCATACCCAACCCATTTATAGTTGGGCAAATAATATGAAGCCAAACACAATTCATTTACATTAACCCATGCTTGATCCACCAACTCAATTATAATTTCATTTCTCAGTCACATGTATTACTAAAAAAAATGAAAGCAAAACATGGCATGCGAAGATCACGGGCAACGGAATTAAATTTGACCTTCATGTATCATAACAATCACAAGTAATGCAGGAATCTTATTTGCCAAACCATAAATTAACAAAAGGAGAAAAGGTTAAAATTCAACAATAAGAGTAAATAAGCCTAAGATCAAGATATGACAAATCCAAATAAATCAGATACGAGAATCAAGATAATCAAGCAAAAAGCCTCTTCTTTTAGTGGGAAAGTAGAAACTTCATTACTATAAGAATAAAAGTCCGATGGTCAAATAAATGTCTATCACAAAGTCAAGGCGTTATGCACTCATACATCAAACATCCACTTTCAATGTCCCATATTATAATATTGAGTTCCAATTCTCAATCAGGATTGAAACTCCGATTCTCTTAAAATTGCTAGTCCTGATTTTAATTTCTTAGAAATTTCATATCTGCATCAATACTGCTTTCATTGCTTCAGATCAAGAAAGAAAGTGTGCGCGGGCAAGAGAGAGAGAGAGAGAGAGGATCCTTATTTCAAATATCAAGTTTTGGGTTCAATTCTTCTATGAGATAGGTAGTGAGCTCTTGTCCTGGAGACCTCAAGTCTGATCCACACTTGAGATCTTCTCTTAGCCTTCCCAATAGCATCCAAGAGAATAGGGGAAAGAGCTAGGGGCAGAAAGTCAATTGCAATGCCTGCCCGCACCCACAACACCCCCCCCCCCCCCCCCCCCCCAAAAAAAAAAAAAAAAAAAAAAAGGAAAAAAAAAGGAATTTCAATCAAATTGAACCTAGCTAGTGGTTGATTTCCAGTCACCATCTTTCATGAGACATTGAGAACTAACTAGACATGCTGATAAGCATTTGCTTACCCATGGTGATCCATTCAAGTGGCTAAATCTGAATCCTGCTCATTTATTATTGGGTTGGTATGAGTGATCTGAAACCAACCTGATTACGAGAAGTCCCCTGCCAAACCCATCCACTGCAGGTTGGTGGGTCCAGGTCAATTTTTGCAGATAATATTTCTTTTTACAAATACAGCATTTCCGGACTTACACCCCCTATCACCAAACCATCTTTGGCTCATTCTTTGCGCTCCATCTTCTCAATCTAGAGTTGTGCTCTTTGCAGCTACAATTTCTAAATCTTAAATGCACCTCATGGTGAATTGAAATTAGGACCAAGGTTTAGAATAACAGTCATTGTTGTAATGGTTTTGGGCCCTGTTTGTTACATTATGTGTATTATAATGGGGAACTGATAATGGCCATTATAACATGTTTTGTAATGTCATAATGGACCATTGAATTGCGACAGCCATTATTTTCCATTGCATTGTCTCTACAAATAAATAAAATGTTATTATTTCAAAATTCAATTTTTTTATTAACTTCCCTCCAAAAGTGAGTACAATCTGAAAATAACATTTTTATCAAATGAAAAGTGATTGGAAAAATATTGTTGTCATTTTCCTGTTATTGCCTATTATTTTCTGTTGTAACATCATTATATCAGTCATTGTAATAGTCACTATTTTAATACAAAAATGTCAAATAAAACATTGTAGGGAAAGCCTTTCAATCATTATAACATTTAATATCAGTTTCGTTGGGGGTCCATTATACTAGAATAACCCCATTATTGAAACCTTTCTGGAGGCCTTCCCTAAGAATAGTTCAACATCGCTTAACATTCTTCTCTATTGTAGATATGTATCAAATCAGTATAAGATTTTGTGTCCAGCTTTGCTGGTTTGTCAATGTTGTCTAACAATCTCTTATGTTTCTCCACTTTATCCTCCCTACTCTTCTTTCTAGATATGTATATCTCCAGTTGCAAGTCTGAAAATGACGCATTCAGAGAGTATCTTGCCTTTGGACTCTATTTGCATATTGGCTTTTCAAAGTACCAACTGAACTGAATGTAATGTTCTTTGTTTGTTCTGACAAATTTATAAATTTTTACCCTTGAAAACTATATTGATTTTGATGAAACATTTTTAGCATAATAAATTTACGTCATTTGTATTTAACATGAGAAGGAACATCCTTCTGAAAGTCAAGAATTAAAACAAAATGGATGATTGATGATTGGGCTTTGTAGTGGAAGAATTGCTTGAATATGGAATTCATAGGAGGCTCTTTACATGTTAGTATAAGAGTACTATGTTGATGAAATAATTGGTTGCTTTATAATGAGGATCTATAAACACAAGATACAGTAGGGCTGCTCCACATCTTTTACAAAATTAGAAAGGTTTTCCTATCTTCAGAAAGAAGTGATTTTGCCACTGCACTTTAGACATTATATTGTTTTACTTCTAAAGCTACCAGTGGTGAATGGTTGCATAGCATACCAGGCAATATTTTTTCATTTGAAGTTTTTTCCACTGAAGCATATATCGGAGTTTATGTTAATTCACTTCCAACTCATCCCCATACAGGCCCTGTGCGATGCCTATTGTGGTGAAGTATGTTGCTCAAATGATCTAAGTATGCTTGAGAAAGTGAGGGATGCAATCGTGAGGATGACATACTACTGGTAATGAATGAACATATTTAGGCATTCAATCTAACCAATGTTTTGCATTACTCCAGCATTTGATGACTATGCAACTGGGTTTGCAGGTACAACTTCATGCCATTGTCAAGAGGCTCTGCAGCTGTTGGTTATGTAGTATTGCTGGGGCTATTTCTTGCAGCCAACATGGAGGTGACTGGAAACATCCCACAAGGCATTCAGGTTGACTGGGAAGCGATTATGTCTTCCAGTCCAGATGCCTTCCTGGATTCTATAAAGCCTTGGCTCTATCCTTCTGTACGAATCAACACAGGTTGGAAAGATTATCCAGATGTAGCTTCAACATTCACCACAACAGGATCAGTTGTTGCCGCATTAAGCTCTTATGAAGTCTAGGCTATGTGATCTATTTCACATCTGAGGTGAGTTCTGCCAATCCTACCTTTAGACCTTCTGGTATATTTGATAACGACAGATTTTGACAGCAGTTTGAGCAGAGTCTCGTATCTTTGTTCCAGATATACATTTCGTCAAACATCAGAGATTTGATTGACAAGCACCAGTTGTAGCACTTTGAAATGTTGGAATCAAAAGGTGGTTAGGGCATAATATGATTTTTTTTTTTTTTTTTGAGGCTTCCGTTGTATGGATTTTTTTTGATATGTTGTACACTAGTCAGTCCCATTTTGTTATGGGAGATATGTTCTGATAATTATGTCTGTCCGTAAAAAAAAAATAAAAATGTGTAACTATGACTGAAAGTTGGGACAATGTAATTATGGGTTGTGCCATTCCTAGTCGATGGTAAGCAATATGATCCAGGTGTAATTTGCAAAGGAGGGCCACTTTCAAGTGGAGACATGTCTCCCTGCTCAACACTCACGGTTCTCATATTCTCCAGCAGAAATCGAGGCTCCATTCTAATCAATTTTAATGTACGGCTTTATGGAAATCTCAGTGTTTTTCTAATCCAGTTATTTACGTATTTCGTGCGGCTTGATATGGACACAAGACTCATTTATTATTGTGCAAAGCCTCTTGTAACTAGAAATACTATCCAAGAGGATGCCGGCAGCACATCGTCCCTCCAGCTTGACCTCGTGTGTGAAGGAGCCGTCTAAACCCGTTGTGGCAGATGGCCTTTTCCAAGTGGAAACATTTCTCCCTACCGACTGCAGCTCGATATATACCTTTTCTCGAGCTTAATGTGATGATCTTTCTAAGTCCATTTTAAGTCGCATACGACTGCAAACATTTCTCCCGGCCCACGCGTTCGCATGAATCGTGAGGTATGACTTTCCTCCAGCTTGACCTCAGGTTACCAAGGCATCATCTGAATCCAAATTAGTGCCGCTCAAGAAAGCGTACCCTATTGGACTCAAGGTCAATTGAACTGAAGATGCATTAACAACTGGGGCAGGTAATGTGTATACGCTTGCACATAAAATCTATCAAGAACCTACATGAAACGCATCATCAAAGAAGTATCAGTATACACGTGAAGGTTTAGGTGGTCGGTGAGCGCAGTTCGCAAACGCCTGTCCGCAGGAGCTTCTCGCTGTGTCTGCAAATAATTGTTGTTTTGTGAATTTTTGTTTCCACAGCCACGTGGTATGTTTTATGGAAATTATCCAGTGACAGTGATTTCTGGCGGAAAGCTTAATGGATCAGCGTTAGATAACAAGAGTTGCCGGTGCTTTCTCTTTCCCGGTTTCTCCCAGATTTCTGAGCTCGTCGAGTCTTCAATGTTTGTAGCAGAGAGATCCAGAACTTGTTCTCGTGGAACTTCCCTTTCGTGGTGACAGTAATGGTGATGGCAGAATTAAATTGGGTTCTACAGATGTCATTAATGGAGTAGGCCTGAGCAATGAGGAGGAGCGTTACACGATGCATTTGTTGCAAACAAAGAAAAGGAAGAATGAAAGTCTCTCACACGGCAGACGCCGCTTCTCCCTTCCAAAATACTGTGGCCTTATTTTTTTGTGTTAATAAATAATATTTTTCAATCGATACCTAAAGAAATAAGAAATAATAGTTGTGTGATCGCCGTATTCGATTACGGGTCTCTTCCTTTTCCTGGTTCTTTCGTTTCCACCATGAGGCATGAATCGATTTTTCTTGCTATCCCAATACATGGAAACGTTCGCATATACCTGTACTTTGATGACAGTTTTCCATCAATGCGAGAACTTATTAAATGTTCTACGAGACCTCTCAAAGTAGACCCGAAGAGCGACTTGAATGGATGTTATCTGCCCTCATCAAGAACACAAAGGCAATTTGATTGCACATCTTGCTCTTGTCCACTTTTTATTGGCCTGATTTTCGCTGCGTTGTCTTATGAGTAGTCCACACTCCCCGCTCAACTCAACTTTCTACATCATCATTGCTAATTTTATTGCAAGCTATTTGCTAATTAAACCGCAAGTGGCGTAGTTGAAGCACTAGAAATCTAAATCACCCAAGTAAAAATAAAGTGATGTCCAAATGCAATGTCACCTCAAAAGAAAGAATACAAGTGAGCGTATGCACCTACAACCAGCTCTCGTCAATGAGATAAACAAGGCAAATAGATACCTAGCAGGGGACCAAAATACACAATACGGCGAGATAAATAAGAAAAGCTCAACCAGCTATCTCGAGAATTTCTATTCCATTACTATATACGGCAGCCTGGACACTAGATCACGACCATGGCAGTGGCGAGCAGCAGCCCCGAAGTCAGTCCTACAATCTTCTTCCTCACACTCTTCGCTCCACTCTGCATCCAAAGAAATGAGCAGCTAATCAATAAACATAGTCCAAGATTAGCGTTCGATCCGAAAGAGAAATTTCAAATAAATCAAGAGGGCTCTAATTATCTTGAGCACCTCACCACTCTCGGACATCAACATAGTTAAAAAAATTGGGACACACAACACGGGATCACAAAACGTCCACTAGGCTACATTACAAGCGGACATGGAAAATCCTATACAGCAATCTATTCCAATACAGCATTACAGATTCTCATGGATAAAGATATCTTGTGATAAATGCTGTCGTAATATCAGAATCTCTGACGTACTAACATTTACAGCTGGCACCGTCCCGTCTGCCACAATGGCTGACGACGTGAAAGCGTCGTGCGTCGACTGTTTAACTTTATTCGCGAGTCGCGACGTTACTTTATCCATCCGTCATAACGGCGACGTTAAGACGGTTATAACGTTATAACGGCGCTATGGGAGCCATGGTTACAGTGTTCCACCGCGTAACAGTGGAAGGTGGAAGTACCAGATACCTGAAATAATCATCGATTGACACGTGTCCATGAACAGAAAGGGAACCACCGAGATGGACACCGTGTCGAGCCTCTTTCGGGAGTTGGAGTCCAGCTGGATCTCGAGATCCTTCGCTTTGTCGTTACTCTATTGGCTAAAAAACTTTAGATCTCGAAGTTATGGGGTGGCTCGAGAGGCTCAATACAACGGTCAAGATTTCTTTACCCACGACTCGTTGAGGACATCGTCGCGTCCGAGACCCACACTCGGCTCGCCCGACCGGAACTCAAAAGTCACATTCTGCCGGATTTCAGTGTGAATTTTGAGTTCCCGTCACGGAACCGCTGGAGCACGGCGTCGGTGCCTTGCCTGCGCCCGCTCTGATTGTTCGGTTACTGAAACGGGGAAGGAAAGACCGGCAGCGCGAGCTGATACGACCAACGGCGTCGATCTTTCCGGCACACTTTAGCCAAAACTGCGCCGCTATCGTACGCCGGTGGGACGAGCTCTCCGATCGGATCAGATCGTCTACGGCGCACGTTAGCTAGCGGCGAAGGCGGTGCGAGTAGTGGAAGTGGGGGGGAGTGAGAGAAGGGCGTACCGCATTGTCGGAGGCTCCGCTATTGGGTCCGGGGGAGGCGGCCTCGGGAGCGGCGGAGGGCGTCTCCAACTGGCTGGGGGTGGGGGCGGGGCCCTTCTTCTTGCTCCTACTCGGAGCCAGCGCAGGCACCTCGGCGGGCTTCGTTGGGGCGGCAGCCGGCGTCGGAGTGGCGGCGACCGGGACCGGCGCGGGGGGAGACAATGTGGGTGGAGGCGTCGTCGGGGGAGAGCTCACAGGCACCAGCGCCGGGGGAGAAGAGACCGGGGCCGAAGTCGGAGGGGGCGCCGTGGCCGGCGCCTTGGCGGGGGTGATGGCCACCGGGGCGGCAGGAGGGGAGGTGGTAGGCGCGGTGGAGGGGGCGGGAGTGGTGGGCTGAGTGGTGGGGGCGGCGGAGGGGGCGCGGGTGGTGGGGGTTGTGGTCGTGGGGGCGGCGGAGGGGGCGTGGGTGGTGGGCTTGGAAGTGGGAGCGGCGGAGGGGGCTTGGGTGGTGGGCGTGGAAGTCGGGGCGGCGGCGGAGATGGTGGGAGCGGAGGCGGCGGGTGTGGTGGTGGGGGCGCCAGCGGGGACCTGGGCGCCGGCGGAGGCGAGGACGAGGCAGAGGAGCGCGACGGTGAGGGCGGTGCGCCGATCCATTATCGCTATAGAGAGTGGGTAGAAGTACAGGAACGGTGGGGTTGTAGGGGTGAGCATAAATAGAGGGTGTAATTATAGGTAGGGGTGGGAAAGGGTTATTGCCTGGAGGGAAAGAGGAGGACAAGAAGGGGAGAAAACAAAAGAGGGGGGCTACGGGGAGACGGAGCACAGACTGGCGGTGGGGCCCGGCATGTGAGGGTGGGGGTATACAGGTGGCGGGATCGGACCGGTGGTGCGGCGCGGACCAGGGATTGGACCGGAGGAACCGAGCCGGTCTGGTTTGGATGGATTGGGGAGGAGGTCACCGCCAGCCAGGGAATGGGGACATGTGTCTTGTACGTGGGTATACGTGCCTTCCAAAGCATTACTCTTTCTTTTATAGAGCTGTACGACGTCTCTCATCTCTCTCTCTCTCGTCTGCCGGCCGTTTTGTTTGGCGAACGTTTGGCAACGAATTCTTTGCGTATGTTGATGTCTTCGAATATTTTACGGAATTCTGCGGGATTGATTTCAAGCATATTAGGGAGAATCAAGAATATTAAGGACATGAGATGCGTTTATTATTGAGGCATGGAATCCATGCCTCTCACTAAAGCGACCGAGCCTAATATGAGAACCTATAAATATTTTTTTTCAAAAATAATAAGTTTGGAGTAACAAAGGAATCACTCGTGATAATTTTTGTACTCTAAATTATTTCGTTTATTTTATGGTGGACATATAATTGCATGAAACAACTATAAAAGATAAATGATCAGATTGGGGAAGTAGAATAGATGTAACGTATATTTATTTGGAGGGTGTACATTTATTGATAAATTTTAGACTAGGGAATCCTTCTCTATAATCCAGCATATCAAGATAATCTCTGAGAGGCGAAATAGATCGTCCTACCCACAACAAAAGGGCCACCTAATTTCGGCCCAATAGACAACGCCGGCCAGACGGAATCTCGCTCCGGCCCAGAGCCAACCCGACCTGGGATCTCGCCAAAAGCTCCTTCGACCTTAGAGATATTCGCCGACTCGTCTTGATCAAGGTTGGGGCGCCCTCTACATTCGCCGGCTCGCCCCCGATTAAGCTCGGGGTGCCTTCTATGATCGCCGACCCGCCCCAACCAAGCTTGGGGTGCCTTCCTTATTCACCGACGCGTCCCGATCGAGCTTGGGGCGCCCTCTCCAATAATACGCCCCGACCCTTGAGATTGAGGCGCTCTACCGAGCACACCTTGGAACCCGGGATGCTAGGCTAGCCTCAGTACTCGTCAAGTCGACCTCGTCAAATGCATGATGTGACCTCTCGATGAGCTCGGCGTTGCCCACGGCCGCACCCATGTGCGCGCCCACACCCTCTTACGTGGCCGTACATTGCGACGCCACCATGCCATGCTTTACTTGCTGGCCCACGACAGCCAAGGACAGTACCGTGCTACTCCGGCCATACCCTGCTACGACTGTCAATACCTTACCGTTTCCAAGAACGGACGGCACCGCACGCCGCCAGTAAGCTCTAGCTACGCGCCATCTGACTTATAACCATCCCCTCTCATGATGAGGACGAACAATACCTCCGCTACCTGGGCCTCTCCACAGGGACTATAAATAGCCCTGTCAGGTATACCTAAGGGACTTTTTGGTTGGACCAACTGAGTACTACTCTAGCTTGATCGTCGGAGGGTGCTCATCGGAAATATCGGTGAGGCTTTGTGTAGGTACACCACTGACCGCGGGAGGTGGCTCGTCCTCTTCTTCTCCAACACTCTAGTAGCTCTCTCGACTCCTCCGGCGTGGTCATCCTCGGGCCAAATTGGAACCGCAACAATCCCTATATCTGGATGGATCCAAGAATGATTATGCTCGTTTGCTTTTGAAACACTGTAAGTTAATTCTAGTTCTTTCATTTAGAACCATAATTTAATTCTAGTTCTTTCATTGAGAATCACCAGACAATTACAAGAGCATGTTGCATGGAATCATTAGAAGAGAGCAAAATACAAAAATATTTCTAATAAATATAACAAGAAGGGCAACATAACATGAAAGGTGATAATGAAGGTCAATGGTCGAGTGATCTAAGAAATAAAATATCAGACTTGGCTTTAGTTGTTCCATTTTATAAATATCTTAGTTTACTATTATATTTTTAATCTATCAAATAGTTTACGAGAATGTTAGGCACAAAAATGAAACAAGGAAGACCCTAAAAAGTTATAAAAGGTTAAATGGCAGTGAAAACCCCTTCCAAACAACTATACCAACAAACACCATATGCTACATGCAAAAGTTTCAAGTAGGGTAAATGTGGTTGTTTAAGATCCTCTTGGATTTATGGAAAAACTAGAGTAAAGTTGAACAAATTTCACTTATTCATTTTTACTTGGCCAAAAAAACATTGTTTTTATTGGAATAAAGAAAATGAAAAAAAAATGGAAATCAATAAAAGCAAAGAGGCATATTTTAGATACTTATTCTTGTTTACTTTTGCACATAATATTTAGTTTTTCTAAAGCTTCCTTATCTCCAAATTCTTTTGTCTCAGACAGCCATCCTTGATGCTACTATTTCAGTCTCGATAACTTTTATCATACCTTTATATTATGGAATACAAATTGAAGGAATATCCATTGTAACGTTGGAAGGTTATATCTATTTCATGAAATAGATACGATTTTGTTGTTTGGTTGAGGCATAAGTATAAAAAATAAGTGGAGGAAATAAATTACATTTAATGCACATTAAATTTTTGTGTTAATTTGAATTTATCGCAGAGACTAAATTAATCTCTCATTCTTTTCCATATTTTTGGAGTGTTCAAGGTAAAATAGCAATTGAAGAGAAGAGGACGAGCCTATTATTAGTTATGTCACCATCTTGGTGCAACATACTTATACCGTGAGAATATCTCCCAGTATAAGTTCCTATTCTAGAATATTTGGCAGTGAGTTCGCCTCAAAAGGGTCGGTGGCCCGGTGTTCCATCGTGGAGAGGATTGAAAGTGTTGGAATTGTCTTCATCTAAGGTTGGGATTGTTTGGATATTTGGGACAGATCACACGAAGGTGGACGTGGGGTGTACCGCACGAGAAAGCCAGGTGGGAGGGAGTCCGTGACACGCGCCGCGATCGCAACGGACAAAATACCGGAACGCGGTTGCGTTTTATGATCCGGTAGGCGCGTCCTACCAGCTACTATCCCTAGCCGTTACCCAAATCCGATTACTCCCGTTCTTTGGATGTCTCCAGTTGTTACGATTGTTTCTTTTTACCGACCAGATTAACAAATACACACACACACACACACGCGACCAGATTAACAAATACACACACACACACATATATATAGATATAGATATATATATACACATACACACACACACACACACACACATATATATATATATATATATATATATATATATATATATATATACATATATACATATACATATATATATATATATACATATATACATATACATATATATATATATACATATACATATATATATATACATATACATATATATATATATACATATACATATATATATATATATATATATATATATATACAAGCTGTGTGATCGTGTTGCGCGATATGTAAAATTAAAAAATAAAAAAATAGATATGGTGGAATCTCGCATGCAAAAGAAATAGTTCGGTCATAAATGATGATGAAAGGGTTAATTTATTTTAGGAAAAAAACCGGATATGGTTGTGGCGAAGTACTCTGGAGGAATGCTTTGGACCGACTTGTTAGCTATCTGATAGCTTTGCACGATATTTAAAATTTAAAAATAAAAAATAGATATGGTGGAATCTCGCATGCAAAAGAGATAGTTCGGTCACAAATGATGATGAAAGGGTTAATTTACCTTAGGGAAAAAAAGACATCAAATTAGATACGGTCTGAGGGAGTGTACATCCTTGATAGCCAGATTAATTTATGGTGGTAGAGTACTTTGGAGGGATGCTTTGGATCGACTTGTTAGCTGTGTGATCTCATTGTGTGATATTTAAAATTAAAAAATAAAAAAATAGATATGGTGAAATCTCGCATGCAAAAGAGATAGTTCGGTCACAAATGATGATGAAAGAGTTATGGCAAATAGCTGCATGACTTTTGGGGCATGGTTGCTTGCTAGTCAATTTTTCTCAACTGAAATTGCTAAAGTGTTTTGCTAGGAGAGTGGTAGTCCAACTTGTATGATAAGTGAAATTAAGGTAAATTATTGTAATAAGCATCAAGTTTTCATGGCAGTGACTTGGTTGATTGCCGGAAGGTGCCTTATAGTTCGGTTTTTTGCCCTCCTACCTATGTAAAGACAAGCTTGTAACATTTGGCGGCTCGTATTAATGATGTAAAGATTTGCTATAGATCATATTTGCTATCAAAAAAAAATCACCTCCTAATTTTGGATGGCCATGAGCTTGACCCCAACCTTTGCCCCTTTTGGTGTTGCACCACGAGCTCATCCATCGTTGATTGCTTCGACTTAATTATATAAAAGTTATTTACGTAAAGGTTGGAGGCTATGCGAAAACACTGTAAAAACTTTGCTAACGTTGGGCTGGATGAAGACGAGTAGATCCAGGAAAATGACCAGTCCCAAGCATTGGTTGAGCTTCTTGCAAGCTATTCTTGGACAGAGATAAGCGATGAGTTGGGATCAGCTTCAATTATTAAAAAAGGTTGAAGTAAGGAGGTCTAGTTCTAAATTATTGCCTACCCATGTATTGCAGAATATTCTATGATTGATTGGAGCCTGTTGTTCATGAATTCCGGCACAAGGGGGCCACATTCAATCACAAGCCCCTTCGCAAGCCTCTTGATAGTTTTAACTCGTCCATTACTAAATTGTCGTCAAGTTGAAGGTAATATATGGCGTTTGAGAATAAATATCCTATAAATCACACCTCACTCTAGCTACACCATGGCAGGCATAGATTTAACTTAATCTACCTTGGCCTAAGCTATATACAAGAATTTTAGGCTCAGAAGAATTTACTCGACGATTGAGACGCTAGTCAGAGATTGTGCTTGGGCTGCATGTCAGGAGCTAATATATGATATACAGTTGGTATGGAATTAGATGGTTGTACTCTCACCCAGTTGAAACGAAACTGAGAAGATTGAATTAAAAAAAGGTACCACGGAGTAGTAGTTGATACGCCTTGAAATCAACTGCAACTGATCATTAGCAGACCGGCCAATAGAAACTTAGCCATGTAGCCATAAGCCGAACAATAAGAGCCCGCAGTGCTGCAGTCTTTCAAAATTTTCAAATTCTTCTCTCGACTGGTGACATCTCGGCCATACTTACGAATAGTTTTCTTAACCGTGCGACGAGCGACTGAGTCACGCGAGCATGATCCTCGAATGAGACGTGCGAACTGTTAGCAAAATAGCTGGTGCACGTGCTTGATTTGCTCTGCGACAAGTGCCATCCATTGATTATATAAACCACACCGAGAGGTCTCTCCAGCTAAGTTGTCTAAGTGATCTTTCGACTCTATATACTGCAATTCTATCACTCGCATAATACTTTTGCTATTCCCTTAAAGCTGAGTCCAACTTAGGCATTGGAGGGCTCCTTGTCGGACATGCTACAACAAGTAAACTTTCCTTAGTTTTGTTGTTTCAAGTCAGATCTAGCATTGAAGCCACCATCTGAGCACACCTTCTACCATCTCTTCATCATCTCGAAGGCGTATAGCAACTTCAAGACAACTCCAACTAGGACAATAGGTAGGCCGACCTCTCCAATGACCTCGTTAGCTTGGTGCCTAGGTTGGACCATATCTAAGCAACAATAGTATTTCTAAGGCGTTATCTTGGATGTATTCATTGGAGCCAGATAAGGATGCAAATTGGCTGGCGAGTGCAGCTCATGTTGAGCTTGCTAACAAATTAAAGTTAGAGTCAGATAAAAACGCAAATTGGTTGGCCAGTTTGGCCCGTGTTGAGCTTGCTAACATATTAAAGTTGAAACGAGGACTAATTTAAGCTCTAGAGGTGTCATGGTAGTAGATGCCAAAATATTTATCGAAAAAGAAGAAAATAAGAGAGAGAGAGAGAGAGAGAGAGGACTTTATATCTCTATTACATCATATTCGACGTGTCTCAAGAATAATATATACTACCATACACACTCTATATAAAGAAAATAATATAGGTTCATACAATATTTTGCTAATGAATAAAAATATTACATGCTGAGACAAGTTGTTATGTAATCTATAAAATGACTTTAACAAAATTATGCTAACATAAAAAAAATATATAAATAATAGTCATGCTAATAAAGGAAAAATATTATGGGCTGATAATGATTGTTGCATGATTTCTAAAATTAGGTGACAGTAGTTAGTTAGCAACTTTCATAAACTCTTCTCCGACCCTCTTTCACCAACCTCGCACCTAGCCTGCAGATCGCTGCCTCTGCATCTTTTGTCTCAAGCATCCCCACTAGAGACTAAATCCTTCTTCTTCTAGACCACCAACCTTGCTATTCCGATTCTCATCGATCATCATAACGTGGAACGAATGCGTTAAGCCTTTAAACATAGAATTGCTAGCAGCACAATTTACACCTGAGCCATGAATATTTGGTAAAGCCTCTTGATATAGATACCAGCATACTTCATGTGCGGTGCGTATGAAAGAATTAGAATTATTTATATAAAAATATTTTTAATTTTAAAATAATATATCAATCTATATTTTTAATTCATGAATATTTCTTATCATAAGAACTTAATTCTAATTAAGACTGGAAATGGGCCGGGCTGAATTGGGCCAAATCCTGACCCAAACCCAGCCTGAATTTTTTTGGGCTTTGAGCCAGGTTTAAGCTTGATTTTTTTTTGAAAATTTAGGCCTGAGCTTGACCTCAAGCCTTGGCCCATGCCTATCAGAACCCAATTGGCCGGCCCGAATAATCCATTTGGGCCTTAAACTGGGCTGGCCTGAACCCAATTAAAATCTAAGCTTTTGATTTTTACTGTAGCAGACCTGCTGTGGCACAAGATTCAATAAAACGGTTGCAAGACCAGCCGATAAGACATGCTTTAAACAACAAAACTCTTTGCCTAGATTTCTCCTAACCTGTTCTTTTCTCTCTCAAAAGCCAACAAGCACTAGTTCCAAATCGAGCAATCATCCACCCCCTCTTCCACTTTGCCAACCACACTCGCTCCTTCGTCTAGGCCTCTAGTCCCTCCTCCATCTCCCTCGATTATGCCCCATTTCAAGATAATTCTGCCCACCAATTATCTCGATTCTGGAATCAATCTCACCTACACTAATCTGGACTTTGTAGTGGTAGCCATGGTGAAGCCAAGTTCAACGGGAGTTCGGCTGGCCATCACTAAGATCAGGCAGCCCAACATCGACGATCTAGACCGGATTGGGGCAAATATATACAGTGCAGCGACATACAACCATAATCTAGCTTGGTAGCTCTCGAGCACGATCGGATGCAGTGGTGCTGCTGTTTATCTTTGTGCTCTATAATAAGAGCCAAAAGCTTGAGCTAAGAGCGAAGCAGCGCTGGGGACAAAATGGGATGAGGGTCTATGAGGTGGACCTCATTGGCTAGAGGCCGGAGATAGCGTAAGGCCACTGCCGACACCAAAGAACAATAAGTCGTATAAGGAAAAGATTTGATATATTTTTGGAGGAGGGGGGAAGGGTGAATGCGATGGAGGTGAACCAACGACTGGCTACTAGAGGTGGTGGATTGGTGGATGTGTGGAGTTGTAGAGGTAGACATTCAAAGATCAGAAGATCAGAAGATGTTTAAGGGATTGGGAGTATTCGAAACTTCGAAGAGCCTAGCGAATCCAAATTCATAGGCGATTAGGGGAATCCAATCTTCTAGTAGGCCTTACATCAATGGGTTTGGTGCGGTTGGACTACATCACATGTAAACTTTTCTGACTAGATATCAGGCCATATATCAGGCAAACTTTGAGCTTGAATCTCGGCTCGGGCATGGGTTGGGCCATATAACTCCTTGAGCCCAGCCCAAAATATATATGAACTTTAATTTTGAGCACAAACACGATCCAAACTTAGTTGGGCCTAGCTCATAGGGTGACCTGAAGTCGGCCTGGCTTGATGGGCCGCAGACTGGCCCGGGCCTACTTCCATCCCTAGTTTTAATGTCCAACTTCTAATCAAACAAGATAAATTAGAAAACTTTTATTTTGGTGGTACAAAATTCTAGAAAAGATTTTTTTTCTATGGTGGGATTAGGGAAGAAGTGCTCAATTAATTTAAAATTAATGACATGGCATTCTCTATTTTTCTATCACTTTTTTTTAAAAAAAATTATCTGAATTTTGGAGAGGGTAAAGCCTTCTTTCTCCTGTCCATTGAATAGATATGGAGATAAAGAAGGCCTAGTTTTGATATTGTTCTCTTCGTGATTTTCAGCCAAGCTTTCATCCTTCCTAATTCTTTTACTAAATGAAGGGAAAAAAAACAAAAAAACTTATCCACAACAATCAGTTCTCAATAAATGCCAAACTGGTTCAGGTCCGAGACTATAAATGCTGGCTCCACTAGGCCCCTTAGCTAGGCCAAGCCTCTTTTGAACTTCGAAGATAAAAAAGAACATTTGGCTTGGCTTCACAGATGGAATTCATTTGAACCGACTCTTTTGGAATGCGCGAGAGAAGAATACTTGGAAAATAGATGTGCCTCTTGCTTTTGCTTTCTTGTGAGGTTAATTATTTTCTGACATTTTTAAACATAAATGTAGTTTAAAAAACATGTTTTACTATGATAATATTCCTTTTGTATTTTCAGGATTCAAAGTATTTTAAATACACTATTTAAGGGCCATGCTGAAAAAAAAAAAGAAAAATTAGATAGCCTTCATCCAATTTACAAGGACAAGATTTAAGATTCAGCTGGACAGGGGCTCGAGCTTTCTGTCCGGACTCGACCCTTACTGCATAATTTATAATGGTCGACATAATTTTCAGAAATTGAACTCTTTATTTATAAGTTCAACCCATTTATAAAAAAGATAAATGAGATAGCCATTAAGGATGGCAATTGGGATATCGGATGCAAGTCTGATCAAATATATGCGAACCCTAATTTGAGTTGTTTAAACATGTCAAAAATCTAATATCAAATCTATTTTTTTTATTAGATAGGTAAGCCGATCCACCATGCATAAACTAGTTAATGAATAGATTTAAATACATGTTTAATGAATTTGGTCACAAATTGACCTGACTATTGAAGGTGTCTAATTGATCAATACTCAAAACCTAAATCCAACTTGTTTGATAAATAGGTTTGATTAGATTCATCTGTTTATAACCTAAATTTGTTTTTATGCCAAACTTAAAGCTATTTAAACTAAGTGGTTTGTAGACTGGGTCGGATGAATTAAATCATAAATTGCTGTCTTGTGGTACGAGGATAAGATCTAGCTGACACATTATATATCTATGCGCGTAAGCCAAATAAATTTAATTTTAGCGGAGATAGAAGGTTGAGGAAATTATGCAATCCTAAAAAATCTGAAAGTCTCAACTGATACATAATGGTTTTGACAGTGATTAGGATATGAAAATATCAACCGTAAGAAAAGATTAATAATTGGCTTAAGTCTTGCTTTTATCATTTAATATTTTTAAAATATTTTAAAATTGTTAGGGTAATTAAACACTAGGTAATAAGTTGATATTGCATTAAATAATATTTATGAATTAATTTTTTTATTTCCCTGAACCAAAACAAGACCTGGCCTGAATTACATGCCTCTAGTGACCATTTTTTATCTTTTTTTTCCTCCCTTAATGCTATGCCGCCTCGCTATCTCTACCTTGTTTCTTACATATATATTCGAGGGTAGGAGGCCGCTTCCGAAGCTGGTGGTGGATAGAGCTGTATTGCAGGCGAGAGAAATTACCGCAGCTACCGCATTGTTCTCTACTAAAATGACCAGAGACATTTGGGGCACTCTTTCCGCTGTTGTAGCGTCCAGGTTCATCCTTGTTTCTTGGATGCCCCCACCCCGTGGTCATCTCAAAATGAATTTCGATGGTAGTATGTCGGTGGATGGTGTATTAAGAGGTGTCGGATTTGTGATCAGAGATTCTTTTGACAGGTTGGTAGCAGTTGGGGGTCGACGCACGCCTGGGATCACTGTTGTAGGGGCAGAGCTTTGGGCCGCATGGGAGAGGCTGTCATATGCGAGGAGGTCCCTTGGTGCCGAGAGGGTATACCTTGAGGGGTATTCCTCAGTGGTGTTGACTGGATCCGAGATGTGAATAGATATGGTGATAGCCACCCTCTTATTAGAGAGACTCGTAGGCTGGCACGGAAGATGGGTGGCCTGCAGGCAGCACATGTATTTAGGGAGGCGAATAGGGCAGTAGACTAGATTGCCTCCTTCGTCGTCCGACACTCCGGGAATTTTCTATGAACATCTACAGGAGACATTCCCTCTCCTTTGTACGCTTTACTTTCTCGTGATTTGGCAGGATGTACTTAAGTTAATGCTATGTAAAATGTCGCATTTACAAAAAAAAAAAAAAAAATCCAAACTACCCATTTTGCCCTTGCTTTTGTCCTATATTTCACTCTTCCAGTCCACTTCAAAGTATGAAGCTGAAGCGCGCCTCATCCTCCGTCTTATTTTCCCAATTCCGAAGTCTCAACATAATACCTTCGGCCTCCGCCTCTCGATTCATCCTCCGGCTCTCGTCGGCAGCGACCACTCCGAGTTCCGGCCATGGCTTCGATGCTCTCGGTAGGATCCCTCTCCGCCTTCGTCGCAGCCGCGCCTCCGCTGCCCACGCCCTCCCGCCGGCCCATCCTGAGCCCCGGCGGCCTCCCCCTCCCTCGACGGGCCGCCGCGTTGGTTCTGCGAGCGTTGGCCTCCTCCAAGCCCGTTCCGTCGGCGGGGACGAGACAGCCCAGGGGCATTACCAAGCCCAGGCCCGTCTCCCCGGCAATGCAGGCCATCGTCGGTGTCCCGGAGATCCCCCGCACCCAAGCCCTCAAGCTCCTCTGGGCTTACATCAAAGAACACAACCTCCAGGTCTCTCTTCTCCTTCCTCCCTCTCTCTGCCTCTCTCCCGTTCTCGGTGCTTTTGTTCCGCCTAGGGTTTTACGAAAAGGTTTTCGATATTTCTCTGTTTTTTTTTCTCCCTTTTATCCATACCCTCTAATAAACAGCATGGATGGTCTTTCTTCTACGATAGTTGGTCCGATAAAGAAGTATTACGTTATTTACGTTGATATATGGGGGCCATCTGCCTTCTCGAGTTCATGGTTGCTTTCAAAATGTCTTTTTTCTAAAAAAATTGTGGCATTTTTTTTATAGTTTTTCTATGAAATTGTACTGCACGATTTTTCTTTCTTACCTTTTTTTAAAAATTTTGGTGGATGTTGTTGTGGTTTTTGAAACAAGTTTAATAACGTCTGGTCCGTATATTGTGATAAACACTATGAATGGGTTTCCATTAATTGTAAAGCATAGTCAAAGGCATGGTATGGGTATTTATCTGCCAGTTTTGTCAGCTCTAAGGAGTTATGTTTTTTCTTTTATTTTTGTAAAAGTGGAAAACCAGAATGACAAGTGATTGGAGAAAAAAGATGATATGTGATGAAAGAAATGGTAGTTGCTAGAAAGGTTGTGGAAATTGTTTCTGAAATGGACTAAAAGATGTATTTGTACTAAAATGTTTGGAGAGAACTTGTTTGTCTGCTGTGGTAGCATTGCTCTAACTCTTCCTATCTTAGGTGCCATGAGCAATGCTCAAGTTAAAATTAGTTATGTTGCCGCACCAAGTTATACTAGCAAAGGCAATAAGAGGAGTGGAGGTGGAAGAGGAATTGGAGGCGGGAGTCAAGACAAGGAGGACAGCAACTTGAGAATAGAGAGGAGGGGGGAAGGAGGATGAGAAGGAAGAGGAGCTGGAGGTGGGGAAGTAGGATTATGAGGAGCTGGAATAACATGAGAGTGAGGATGAGGAAGAGTAGCAGCAACAACAAGATCCGAAGGAGAAAGAGGAAGAGGCAGGTAGGAGCCAGAGGAGTGTTCTTTTTAGATGTAAAATATTATTGCAAAACTGCATCTTGTCAAAGTTTAGTTGTCCATTGTTCACCTCAGCATTGCTTGTCCATCACCTGTGTTGTGTTCTGCTTCCTCTGTTCGCTTTGTATCTCTGTTTCTCTCCCTTTCTTCTCACCTCTCAATGATCAGGGAAAGAAAGGAAAGCTGGGTTCTATAAATTCCTTGTCTGTCCTGCCATTTTTGCACTTTTAACCTAATTTTCTTGGCTTTCCTACATAGTGCTAGGCGGGTTGGTTACGTATGGAGGCTGATTGGGTCTTGACTGAAGTGGCAGCAGGCCTACCCCTCTCCACATGTGGCGTGTTCTGTGAAGCCTTTACATTAAGAGCAATTTGGAACTTTGTCCTATTTAGAAGAGCATGTTCCAAGATAACATGATTTGATGTTCCAAGAAAGGATGTAGAAAGTGGGAGGCAACAACAAATATATAGGGATGCAAGGGAGTATTCATAAAATTGAACTCTAATCATTGGGACATGGCTTGTAGCTCGTGGTTATGTAATGAGATTTGTTATCCCCATGCTATATCTGATGCTGCATTCCTCAATTCATGTTTCTTTTTCTTCTTTTAGAACTTTCATGATTGTAGGAAATCCTAGTTATTTGCAATCAACTGATCAAATGAATATATTTTTTTCTTGCCATTTGTCATCTTGTTTCTGGACAAATTAAAAATGGCCTTTGGTGAGGCCTGTATGAGGTTGCTTAAATTACTTATGATGTTGGTATAAGTTAACTATAGTTCTACAATGTACATTTATATGATTTACAGTTTCCTTAGATTTTTCGCATTGTATCAGTATATTCTTTTTCTTTTGTTATGTTTCAAAGTAGTATTATTTCAGTACGTAGATTTGTATTACGTATTATCTTTCTATATAATTTGCATTTGTAATTATAATTCATATCATGTAGTAAATGATGTCTATTTGCACTCATCCTGGCATTCCTGTTGACTTTGCATTTTGATATTGCTGTTTTAAACAACTCCATAGCATCAAAATGTCTTAAGATTTTGATCTAATTTTTTCTAGCGGTGATTGCTTTTATATTGCAATGTGGCCTAGCCTTGCATGGCTATTCTGAGTTATAATACTGAAGCAAGTTGAGTTGTAAAGTATGGGAATTAAGGGTAATAAGGTTTTGGTTTTGGAAGCTGATCTTGTTATTTCATTGTCGTATTCCTCTAGCAGCGAGGAATGAGATACTTCCAGTATTGTATGGCTCTAGCATGTTGTGGTTGCAAAAGATTGCCGGTTGAAACTTATGAATTCGTAGTTGCGTAAGCTGTTTTATATACATCCATCTTCTCATCACTCCGGCGAGTTCATTTGGACTCAGAGTTCTACCGTCCCTTCTTTTCTGCATTGTCTTCGTTCTCTTGACACGGCGGGCTGTACTCATGCATGTTTGGTATGAACAAATGATGTACAACAACAATAAAAAAAAAAAAAGAACATATCCATCTTCAGTCATATGACTCTAAACTAGTCTGTACTCTCTTTCTTCATATTGCCAAGCTTAATTTGTAAAGTGGTGTATTTTCTAATGGGTTCTAAGACAACTCAACTTCTTCATGTGATATTGTTTTAGGTGGATGAAGATTGGCATGCTGTCCTAAGAATCTTGAGATTACATCTGTTTTGCATTGGTTGAGATTGGTGCTAGATCTTGAAGCAAGGATCTCATCACCTGGATGGTAGTTGATGTTAAATGCCCGATAGGACAAGATGTTAATTACTCCAGGAGTGTGAACCTGGCAGCGCCCAGATGATTATGTTGATTAGGGATCAATCAAAAACTTGGGCAAAGTTACTTGTTGGCTCAAATTAGATAGGGCCGTAGTTGACATTAATTATGGTGCTTTTGGCTAGAGTTACCATTTCGGCCTCAGTCTTATTATTTTTGTTGACAATATTCTTTTGCATCTTATACTAGGCTACGGAATGACCTCTTACTCTGGATGCTTAGTTTTGATTGAACTTTTACCCCAATATTTAGTATCTTTTGTGACAAATTGTTGTCTTGTGTATATGTTTTTTGTTTTACAGGATCCAGAGAACAAAAGGATTGTTGTGTGCGATGAGAAGTTGAAAAACTTATTCGGAGGGAAAGAACGTGTCGGGTTTCTTGAGATCTCAGGGCTACTAAATCCTCACTTTGGAAAGTAAGGTCAACCTTTTTGTACATGGATTATGACAGGTTATGGTGATACTTCTAGGTGGAACATGATTTCTTGTGATTAGTGATCTCATATTAGCATACTTTGTTGTTTCCTTTGGATGACTTAAGATTTTCTCTTGATCTGTTCTGGAATCAAGATGTACTTGCTGTGCTTTATTGTCAAGCTGGTGGTTTATCCATTGGATCTCATGCTTTGGAAAGATTAATGTTTGCTACATGTCATCTTTCGTCTAAGCTTGAGCATTTCTCAGGTAACAGTTGCTTTCCTATCTTTGCTTGAAAGATTGCTTTGTTCAGCTCAGATGACACTCCCCAAGAAAGAAATGTAGATGGTAAAAGTAACAAGCTTGTTATTTGGTTCCTTAGCCATGCCCTTGCTTTTGTAGAGTTCCCTCAATAGCAAGTGCAGTCTTTTGTGCCAAAGAATCATTCACCATAATTCATTTCTCACAGGTTTCCATAGACCACTTATTTGTTGCTCTGTACATGGTGCTTCTATTAACCAGAGAATGATTACCATATGTTTAACACTTGTTTGGAATGCTAGAGATGTTATTGATGTTTTGCGGATGATTCTTGAAATGTTGAAGAATGTCATTTGGTGAAATAGTAATGGAGGTATCAATGCTCATTTTTTGACAACTTCATCGCCGTTTGAGATCTTTAGTTTTTCCTAATATAGTATAATATCGAAAGTTGAGGATGGCTGATGGAGGTCGGTTCATATTCTGGAAAGGAGAATGCGACCTATCTCTTGAAATGTAGCCAGGCAAGGTCAGCAAAAGCTCTTATGGTTTATGGTGGTCCTCTTTAAGCCTGACGAGTGGCGAAACACTTCTTAACAGGATATACAGCTGAAAAGATGGAGTTAAGATAAGTACTCCAAATTAGTGCCTCGTGGTTGGGCTATTTTGGTTGCACACAAAGATCAAATTTTGACACTAGCCTTCCATACCATATGCATTTTCTTGGTTTATTGGAGCAGGAAAGGAACTATGTTTTGCTTGACAATGATTTTGAGTAATAAAGTGGGTAAGGTTATTGGGTAAGAAAGATGATTCATGAGCATATTGTGAAGGAAATCTTAAGATTGAGTTGGGGTAACATAAACTAGGGTGGCCTATTGGGTGATGTTAATCAGTTAGCAGCTAGGTTAATATTGCTCTTGTGAGATATTATGTTTAATTGTCTTTTAACTTCAGTTAAATTAAAAATAAACTAGCTAAAACACTTCCAGGGTAAAAGAGATGAAATACTGGAAGGGACCTATAAAAAAAAAAAAAAAAATCACGTTAGGAGATTCTCTTAAATGCTGTCCGGTGGGCATCACCGAGTCGTAGGAAGGACAAACGCAGATTTATGGAGATCGGCTTCTAACTTGCCAGAGGTTTCTAATGAGGTGCATCTGAAAAGCTATTTAGGATGCATTGTTGTTATTTGGCTTCTCGGTAAACTTAGGGTGGGGAAAAAGCCCGTGTTCTATCATCCCTATGTCACTAAGCATCACTAGAAATACTCAAATGGCGTTCAAAATAGAATCTATCATCTGAAGGTTTTCAAGATTTATGATGTTTTGAGTATCTAATCCATATGATATTTTTAACGTGAATGAAATATATCAGGTGACACCTCACAATTTGGCTAAGACTATGGAGTAAGAAAGATTAGAGAGATCATCAGTGCTGCTGCAATTTTCATGATCTCTTAACTAACATAAATCACCTTTGACATGAATTGTGGGAGATATTTTGGAGAGAAATTCTGACAGAATCTACCATTACCCCTAACATTCCCTTCTAGCTGTTTATCCTATGGGATATTATTTGAATATTCTACCAGTGCATCCTTATACCCTCAAGTAATAAATTAATTATTCTAATCAAATGGAGAAGAACATGCTCTAATGGATGTTAATAAGATGTCACAATCAAGGTACGCAAAACTTGTACCAATCAAGTGATGGATCCATATGCCACCATACTAACACATTTTAAGCATGCTGGTGCTGATCAAGGGCCAGTGAGAGCGAACAATTGAGAAAGAGAGAAGAAGGCAGAGAGAAGGGAGGAGGAAGGACCTAAGAGAGAAGGGAAGGCGTATCAAGAGCTGGAGCTTGTTTGACGAAGTTTGGAGGTCGTTGATTGAGATGGGAGATCGTTGATAGAGATCGAAGCCGCCAAAAAGGGTCAAAGGTTGTCGATTAGGATTGGATGTCATCGATTGGGATCGAGGTCATTGATTAGGGCTGGAGTTGTCAATGAGGTCTCTCATGGTATTGCTACTAGAAGACGAGGAGGGGATTAGGAGGGTGAGCGAAGGGATGGAAGAGGGGGCTTGGCTAGGGTTTCAAAGAGGATAGAAAAGAGAGATGGCTTGATTGAACATGGAAGGAGGGAGCTGGGGTTGTATAAAAGGGCTTGGTTTAGCTCCGGACGAATCAGATACAAACACTCCGAAATAGGCAAAACTAGTCGGTTTAGGTCCCTTCGTTTGATACCAATGTAGCTAGGGCAGAGCCCTTCCTCTAGCGCCAATCTGTTGCAGCTGAATCCAAGCTGAGGTCGGAGCGCAGCTCGGAAAACACTAAGGTCGGCTAGAGACGAGGTGAGTAGGCTGATTGAGCTATCAGGCATTGGTCTCCTCCTGGGACGGCTTGTAGAAAGTCTGCTTGCTGGAGAATTTTCGATGGGAGACCCTTCGATGTCTAAGTCAGAATAGAGAAACAATAGTATGGAAGGGAGAGAATTTCAACAAAAATGGTTTTGATATCATATAGTGCGTACTTGAGGTCTTCGGACTGCCCATTTATATAGGAGAGTCGGATTCGTCATTACCTGGGTTGGCGTGTACTAGTGGTCAGGTGGCGGGCAGTAGTACGGCCTTGGCATCCGACACTGACCATGCGCCGAATGCATAGCTCTTGCAACGGCCAGTCATTGTTACAACGGTCGATTGCCAAGACTGTTAGTCCATGTTGGCATGTGTTGATAGGCTCCCCAGTCAGAGATGAAGTTGCTCACCTCGGTCAGTTAGCTCCTCAGCTGGGGCCGAAGTTGCCTACCTTGGTTTGTACTGAGATTGTTAAGGTCAGTATGATCTGAGATCGAGGTGTCCAATATTTTCTTCATTAATGATCATCAGATTTGATTTTTTTTTCCTTCATTTTATACTTATTATACAGAAAATTATATAGGATAGATAAGGATAAGAGAACAACCAACAAATGATTCTGTGCCTAGAAATTTTAGCCAGTCAGGTCTAATTTCTTTCACTCTAGACTTTGGATTAGCTCACTACCCCTTTGCTAATATCTGAGCCGCTGCTTAGTCCTCGGTGGTTAACTTGGTGAATCAGGTTCAGGTTGAGACCGGGGTGATCCACCACATTGCTCATACAACTGTTCTAATAACACCTCGCGCATGGAGATGGACACCTTCCACTCGAAAATATACTTCTACTATGGAGAGAATTGTGGTTGGTAAGGAGGTTGAGATCTCGTGTTGTTATTTCAGTTAGGCTGAGCTAACTCACTTTTTAATGAAAGAAAACTACCTATTATTTAGTTCTGTAGAAGCAGAAAGTGTTTGAACATTGATTATTTAACTAAAAAAGAACCGACATTCTTGAAAGAATGATTTCTTTAAGAATGGTAATTGAACTCAAACGTTGGCTGACAGATGTGTAGGGTTGGACAAGTATTTATGGACCGAAGTAACTAAGGCCATACTACTCTTTGTACTGGTTTGTAGCCCTTGCGTATTCGAGTGAGACTCATCCGAGTAAGGATAGCAATCAGGTTGGGTTGGAATTGTAGCCCTAGCATATTTAGGTAAGACTCATCCTGAGTAGAGGTAGCAATCAGATTAGGTTGGAATGAATATGGATCGGAGTCAGATAGATAATAGATAAAAAATCTATCAGCTCAAATCCAACCTAATCGTTGTGTTTTGACCTTCTTGGGTGTATTCATATACGCACTGTATGAAGCACCCGCTTTCAGCACAAAAAAAAAAAAAAAAAAATCCAACCTAATTATATAATAAGTTAAAAGTTCAAACTTGTTATGGGGGGCCGAACATAGTCCCACATCGGCTAACAGCGGAAAGATTTTGTGCCTTATAATGAGAAGGGCGAAGCCCTTTCCACACGATGGCCCTTTTTGTGGGACAAAATCGTGAAGGTTGGGACAGTACCTACGCGGACCCCCGTGGCGTACGGCCCAGGGGCAGTACCTATGCGGACCCCCTGGCGTGCAGGCGCGCCCAAAGCGGATAATACCTTGTGGGGGACGCGATCTCTTTCTCTACTCGGCCGGTGTGGGCTATGCTGTTGCGCGGGCCCAAAAAATCCCACAACAAAACCCATAAGTTAAAAATTCGCAGTCAACATTGGCCGAGACCTGGGTCAAGGTAAAAGGCATGAAGATTATTACCTCCACTAATTATGGACAGTGGAATATTTACCAGAAGAAAAAAAAAGATGGACGGTGGAATTTGGCTGCTACTCAGGATCAAGCTGGAGTCACTTTGCATCAGAAACATCAAGTCAACCTTCCAAAGGTGATGGGAAGCATAGGAGCTCTTTCAAGATTCATACATGGTCCTCTAGGTTCCCCTAAAATTAATACATTGGTCCACTGGAAAAGGAGCTCGGAGCCATCAACGAGCATGGCCTTGGAGCAACATTATGATGTCGAAGCTTCCGAGAGCTATAATCTTATAATTACGAGGCCTTCCAGCATGACGATGGAAGAATAGGCAGTGTTCGCAAAAGCGGGCAGAAAAATATCAAGCTCTCCCACGCTACCTGAATTAAAGGAGGGAACAAGGCAATGAATGAGATGGGCGAATCACATGGGTCTTCGAGCTCCCATGCCTTTGCTGTAATGATACTGCCATGGATCCTACACCCAAGACAACGCTAGCCTTTGCTGTAACTGTGGTCCAACGACAGACCACAGTTACGTCCTAAGCATTAAGGACCCTATTCCACTGGAAATGGCAGCAACAAAACCAAGGTGATGAAGAGCACTTGGAAATTTGGTATCAGCATCCATGAAAGTGAAGGTAGAAATATACAATTCATATAATGCCATATAGGATAAAAAAGAACACATATAACCATCCAATAACTGATATAGAACAAAAGTTTGGTTGGTTTACATCAACCAGCTTAGCAGGACTAGCATCAGTTCAAATATCACCATGGCTGCAGGAGGCCAGGAAACTTTAGATTCCAACCTCGCAATCAATCCAAAGTTAAAATCTTTCATCTTCCTACATCCTGAACAGTTTAGACATGAACCAACAAACAAAACACACACAAATCAAAAAAAAAAAAAAACTCAAATCTGAAAACACATCAGAACAGTCACATGCCGGCGACGAAGTTGCCGTTGCCACCAGTTAGAGAATTAGTCTAAGAATCGAAGCATCAGCCCAACCTCGATCCTCTCCTTCGGGCATGGAAGGCAGCATTCTGTGGAGGAAAGAAGAAATCCCAGATCCATCCCCCACAGATCAACCAAAACACTCCACCTACCAGCAACTCTGCATTCAGAGTATAAGAATTCAACAAGGCCAGCAGGATGAGGCCTGTGAATGATTATGCTCCTATTTACAGAGGATACTCCAATTACCAAATTTAGAATTCCCTCGAATTAGTGCCTGCTACCTACATTTCATAGTGCGTTAGTCAACTAAAAGATGAACTAGAAGTATGAACAATTTGATTCTGATATGAAGTAGTCTTAGCATTAGACTTCCACCCTCCAGACAACGCTATCATCATTATCATGCGGTTTCCCCAGAGCTGCAACCTTAGACCGATAATTCCCTGCCAAGTTGTTCTTCCCCCTCTCCCCTTGAGGAAGCTCGCAGGCTTCACTAATTGACCCGGATTTAATGTCGCCCGGAGGGATGAAACAGTCCATTGAAAGGCCAGGAACATTGAACGCTGCCTCCTCGATGGTCCAAACCTCCTCCATCCTAGTCTTGGTATGGCTCAGGGCAACCTCACCAAACCTGAAAAGTGTCACAACAGATCGGCCTGAATGGGCGATCATCATACCTTCAACCGGACGGTAATCTTCAATGAAAGAATTAATGGTGGTTTCCCAGTACACAGCGTCTCCACCAGCATTCGACTGGATCCGGGTTAAGTGAGAGTCCTCCATTTGGACAATAAGCCCAGTTTTCTGGCTGAAGTACCCAAATAAGACATGCCTAATGATCTCGGCAGGGCCTTCGCTCCTAGCTTTCAGTGTCTGAGGATCGGCACAGAGCTTCAGGATGAAGCAATCCTCCCCGTTGACCTTCTTCTCTCCAATGCACCGAGCCTCGGCAAACATACTAGCTGTGGTCAATGGATCAAGACCCTAATGAAAGTTAACCACAAGTCAGTCAAAGCTTGCTTCTTTAGCAACACAAATCAAGCAAGCAGCAGGGGCAATTCAAGCATCAAAATGGATTGATCTTATTTCGTTTGTATTGGTTATAGACCTGGAGAGCCCGGCGGAGGGGTCGGACAGGGCCTTTAGCAGCATGGGCGCCGAGCCAGGGGGTATGGCGCCAGACAAGCTTGCCATTGCAGCCAGCATGGACCTTGCTGCCGCCGACGGCAAGTTCGACATACCACATGTCAGGTGCCATCTGCCAGAGGACGAAGCCTCCAGACTCCGCGGAGCGGGAGGCGTTCCGGTTCTTGATGACCCGGGTTGCTGTCTCGAACTCGGCCGCCACCATCCGCACCTTTCCCATGGCATACGAGTTCCGAATGGAGCTCAGCAGCTTCAACCCTCCTGACGCCGCTGTATACTGCTGCAGTATGTACTGCGCCGACGATGTCTCCTGTCGCAAGAAATCACCAAAACATTACCAAAGCATTAACTAGAAATCCATCTTGCACCGAATCAGAATCCAAAATGAGGATTTCATGCAACAACTACAGTGTCAATTTGTCAAATTATAATGCGCCCGGGTTAAAAAAAATGCTTTTGTTTTATTAAAGGAATTATGCATTCCATCTTCCCAATTCAAACCTGAAAACATGGAGGAAACCATCTGATTTCAGTTGGATTTCAATGAAAACGGAATATAAACACTAATTACATGCATGCATTTAATTAAGATGATTCGTGCATTTAATCAAATAGGACAACTACAACCATAAATAGCTACCCTAAATTCCAAAAAATAAATAAAGACACAGATTCTTCCGCCCACCAACTAAAATCTAGCGGGTGAAAATAACAAAAGAAAGGGGTGAAAATATCAAGAACCAAGAGCACCAAGACGAATGGAGAGGGGGGGAGAGAGAGAGAGAGAGAGAGAGAGAGAGAGAGAGAGAGAAGGGGAGGGAGAGCTTACAATGGGGGTGTCCTTGATGCTGAGATGAGGCAGGGGATCGGTGGAGCAGACGTGGATGGGGGCGAGGGGGGCGCCCATGACGCCGAGGAGGAGGCGGAGGTCGGAGCGGCGGCAGGAGGAGGAAGCGGCGGCGGAGGAGGAGACGGACGGCGCCCGGGAGAGTTGTCCCTTCACCCACTGCCCCCACCCACCGCCGCCCTCCTTCTTCGGGTACCCGCCGTCGCCGGCGCCCGGATCGGGTCCCTCAATGAGCGGCGCCAGCGCCTCCCCGACGGGCCTCAGACTCCCGGATCTCGGCACCGCCAGGTCCGCCACAGCCTGCTGCCGATGCAGCCCCTTCCACCGCCGCGGCAGCAGCAGCCCGACCGCCGCCGACGCGTTCCGCCCGGGGCTCTCCGCCCTCGTCCTCCCTGGCGACAGCCCCCTCGCCACCTCCTCCCGCACTGCCGAGAAGAACCCTTGCTTCTTCTCCATTCCCTCCTCCAAACCCTAGCCGCCAATCGAAACCCAAATCCCAGGGAAAAAAAAAACAAAAGGCAAGCACCAGAGCCCTAAGACCAAGAGAGAGAAGGTGAAGTAGAAGAACAGGACTACGTGGACGGATCCGGGAGGGATTTCTCTCTCGGGGGGGCTATCCGCAATTTGTAGCGCCGAAGAGGAATGAAGGGCGGCGGGGAAGACAGGGATTGGAATGTGATTCTTATTCTCTTTAAGGGGGTTATCTATTATATATATATATATATATAGAGAGAGAGAGAGAGAGAGAGAGAGAGAGAGAAGAATGGAGAGGAGTAGAGGAGCACCGAGAGACTGACTACTGGCCTACTGCGCTCAGTGTGTGCTCTTTAGAGGTAGGGGAAAGAAAAGAAAGGGGCTGTGGGAATAAAAAGAGTTGGGAGAAGAATTCCGTTTAGGATGGTGGGATAAGGATGCGATGGGAATACGAGCAAAAGCTGGGGGGAATTTGAGAAAAGCAAACCGAACAATCGAAACAGCAAAGAAGCGACAGGCGCCACTTGTGTGACAGCGATGCGGTTTAAAGGAGCGAAGCGAGGTCCGAGGTCCCGTGACCTCCACTAATATTACCTCCCACGCGCTTTTCTATCTTCCGCTCTTCAATACTCAAAAAAAAATCGGAGGTGCACAACTCTAAGGTGACCGTAGTCACCACTGACGGCGCCGTTAGAACAGGTCCGATCCGCTTCCGGCTGTCGCGTGAATGGGACAAGATTTAGGTGAAATTAATTTAATTTAACCGTCATTAATTAGTCGACTGAGTTCCATTTGTGCCGGGGCCAATCAGACGGTCCTGATGCGGGCTTTGACTTGCTCTATTGAGATTTAAGATTTTTTCGTGAGACCACGATAGTCCCACGCCGTCCCATCTCCATCATGACGGTGCAATCGTGATTGAATGGGTTGTGATGTTAATTCCACCATCCAAACTAATGGTGGGACCAATCCAGCACCCATGCAAGCGTGCGCATGCGGTGATCCATCCCAATCCTGACGTCATATGTCGATCAGAACCGTCCAAACGGTGCTCCCAATCAGACGAGACATGACGTACGTGGGAGTCTCCATCTATATCTGCGGAGACAGCCATGCAACCAAGAGCGAACAACACAAGGTTCGTCGTTTTGTGAAGGGTGTCAGTCCACCACATGCTAAAATTATGTGGCATCAAAGTGTTGTGCCAGAGTTGCTAGTATTCTTGTCCCATGACAAATCCCTTTCTTCTCTCCTTACTAAATATTTTAATGACTATTTTACTGCTTCTTTATTTGCATCATGATCTCATAAGCCAACAAAGATCATACCCCCTTCTAAAGAATTGTTATTCAAATAATTACTGCATAATTTATGTTGATATATCGAATTAGTTAATGCGAAAGCTGTGTCCAAGTAATGATCAAATTTTGGAGATAAGTGATGATAAAATAAGCCAATAAAGAGCCTATACCTTTTAAGGAACTTGTTATTTATATGGATTCTCATCTCCCATGTGTATCCATGGACTGATTTGATTTAGAGATACGACCACCTGATGACAGGGAAATGGACGGTGATGGGACAGTCATGAAGCCCGACTGGATTGGACTGTGTACATGTGGTTCTTTCTCGGATATTAATGCAGGAGGATCGGATAGGTGTGTAGGGATCCGATGAATGCTTGGGGACCATCTGCAGGCTATAGATGCCTTGTGTCGATGGCAGCCATGGATGAGGAAACTGCAAGTACAGGGCTATAGGTTAAGGTAAGTTAATGGATCCTCTTGCAAGGCTTGATGTTTTTGCCATGATTTTGTTTCAGGATATCTAAGTTTCTTAATTTATGAATTAGATCAAAGCATTTGTCTTGTAAGTTGCAATACTCAAATTTCGGTAATTGATGCGTAGAATACCTTCAGCATATTTATTTTTTGTTTTCCAAATTATAGATATGTAGTGTCTGAATAATTATGAATATCCTAATGCATGGAACACCCATTCAACATCAGAGAGACTATTTACCGAAGTTCTTGTACATATTAAATATTGAAAATTTCATGTGGAATTCAAAACTCAAATAAATATGAAAATTCGTGCTTGCAGCAAAATGAGTTTGCCGATCTATACTCGCCATGAGAAATCCAAAGGAAAAGAAAAAATACGATAGGTGCTAAATTAAGGAATATTACTTGTAGACGAAAATTAGCTATATGCCCCATGAACCACATTAACTATTTATGAATTTTGCGGAGACTCCAAATCAAGGGCTAATGAGAACCATACAAGGAAGACTTTCATGATTCATGGAGGCACATACACAATTTTTGTGTACACCTGCATAACATTTCGCAAAAATATATATTTGTTCTACCATTTTTCTGGAATAAAATTTGCAGCACTCTGAACCATCAAAGGGTGCTCTAGTGTACTAAATCTTTTTTATTGTATATGCACATGCTTCTATTAACCTAATGTAGCTTCCTCGTGCATTCAAAATGCTTTTGAACAGTAGTAGTGGCATCCTATGCCTGTGGCTTTACGAGAAAATAGCATCATTCATCATAGAGAGGGCCACTGTACAAGCTCGTGAAGCACATTGTCACAATACAGTATTCTATACCCATAATTGGATTTGTTTTTTCTTTTATAACAAAAGAAAATCCGGTGGATTGGGTTCCATTGTTAGTGCCTCGAGAAGGAATAAAAGGGATCTCTTATCCAAGACTTGCAGAAGGAGAAGCTCACGCTTTGGATGTTTCATATGTGGGGTACCAATATGCTGCAATGCTCATTGTATTAAGAATCTGCAAGCCAGAGGCAATGCTAATCTTCCAGACACTGCTTCAAAGAGTACCATTCTTTGCAGTGGCTCATATGGTTGCAGTCACACCTCCATCGATCTAGTTGCAATGCATGAGATCCGACGACGTACATGCGATGCACATGAGCGAAGACTAGATGATTTAATCCCCTTTTTTTTTGGTGGAGGGGAAAGAGAATGTGTGTGAGTGTATATAAACTTTCTAAAGGTCTTCTCAAAAAGGGGAAATAATTAAACATCTCAATTAGTTGAAGTCCACTCAAGATTTTGAAAATATAACAGCCAAATAACATAACAATCATATATTTTGAGAAAAAATAACTTATAGATATTAACAATCACATATGCTAATCATTAGTTTAATTTGTCATGAATTATATATAATAAAAACATTATTCTCCATCTAGATTTATTTAGTAATGTCAATCAAGCTATTAGTTTGCTATTATTACCTTATTTTTTTTCATTTTAATGACTAAAAGTGGTTATTTAACATATGATAAAATAATCAAGAAATAGGTTTTCAAATCTGCTATGTATGTATTAATTATTTGCTATAGTAGTACTACAATTGCCAATAACAAATTGCTGCCGAGAATGTTACGTAATTGTAACGGGATTATTAAGACATTGCTCCCAGAGTTGCCGACTAGTTTCGTTTTTAATAATTCAAGTGTTGAATCTTTTACTCAGAGAGGAGCGGCTTTGCACAAGCGACAAGAGAAGATAAACTAATGCTTTCGTAAAATTCTCTACGCATGCAAGGCAGCTGCATCCGTATTTAAGTGTTTTGAGAATGACTGAGAGAGTCAATTAGAACTAAAAATTCTACCACTTGTGATGCTTTCCATTGCCATCAATGGGCATGCAAATGAGCATATAATTTTAAGTATGGCAATAATTTAAGACTGCGGGATCAGAAGGGTTGACACTTGAAATTCCCCCAGCAAGTTGTTAATTTTAATCAGCATCACTAACTTCATCTTGCCCTTTTAATGGGGAAAAAGAGGATCCCAAATTCTCTCCAAGCATGTGTATATGGGTAAAAGGACTAGACCTTGGATTGTATTTGTATTCCAATGAATGTGGCAGCTAGTGGAGTATCCTACTACAATTATTGTTTATACTTTGTAATCCTCGTGGCCAAATAAAGCAAGTCAGTGTTCCTCTGATAAGATTCTTGATGACAAAGCTTGGTTGTTAAGACTTGACATCTCTTTTGCTCCTAGGCATATGGCTTGATTGGAATCAATGCAGCCTATAGAGTCCTCAAGCACATGCAGATGCCCAAGCAATAAGTTGAAAGATTTGGGGTAGTTAAAGGTTGAACAAAGTTATTCTTCTCCTTTGTTTAGTTCAGTACTGGACCAATGGGGCTCATGGAGGCACACATCCACAGAAATGGAGTAGGGTTCTATCGAGGGGTCTCACCAGTTACCACCTATCTAGCGTGGGCCTTGCATGCCAGTATCAATGTAGGTGGAAAATGCTATTTTATTGGTGTCTGGTGACAAATGCAGGGCTTACAATTGACAGTCAACTTGTCCCTCATTCATGAATGAATGGACAAAAATGAGGACATGAGAAATTTAAAAAAAAGGACAAGAGCATCTGTTCATAAAATAGGAACTTTCTGATTTCTAGTCCAATTATGATGGGTTAGGAGATGATTATGATGTGGCTAATTTGCAGAATAATCGCCATGGAGGCCTATAAAGCTAGAAACTGTACTCTCAGAATAAACTGAAGAAGAAGGTAGGTTTTCTACCTGCCACATTTAAATGCATCACATGAGAGAGAAAGCCAAAGTCCGGTCGTCCACCGAATAGAAAAGAACCAAATAAATTGGAGCAACTAATAATTGACTAGCATCGAATCTAGCATGCAATGGGTATGACTAGAAGTTGGTGGACCATTTATGGATATCTTGACATCTTTTTTTGACCTAGAAAGTAAGTTTATAAGTTGGGTATATGCGATACTAGAACGATTTACAAACTTTCAGACCATTTGTATGAACTGTTTAAAAAAGTTCAAGAAGGAGCCATCTTCTGTAATGCATGCACTCCTTAGCGTGTGATAGAGGTGGAAATTTAGAGCAAATTTAGAGGGAGAATATTACTTTGCCAACTGACAACATAATATAGGTGCATGGATTTTGTAGGATTCTGAGTTGTCTTCCTCGGTCTTAGCAGGAGTATAAAGGGGAGCAATGGGAAAGGAGTCAAGGAAGTAGTAGCAGTGAGGGAGGGCCCTATTGATATTATCCGAAGAGAAAGAAAGAAAGAAAGAAAGAAAGAAAGAAAGAATAAAGAGAGAAGGGCCCTCTCCTCTTCATTTTCTCACTCGTTTCTATAGTAATTGCCAGCTGCCACCATACCAAGAGACTTTGGCATCTGTCTCGCCGTGGATTGCGGGAGTGTGGAGCCTTTCCCTTGTTTCTTCTCCCGTCACCTTCGCACTATTATAAAGTTTCTATTATCTTACCAAAAAGATATAAAATTTAATTCACCTTCAAAGAGGGGAAATGCCATGCAACAGCTGTGCATAAGGGCATCAGCCAAATGGGTGAATGTAGATTTCAATGCTGAAGTAGACAGATGATGTGTGTTTGTTGGGTAACCCTAAATAAACAGTAGAAATCGAAGCCTGCACAGAAATTTCTACACTCATATCCGGGAAAAATAGTTTGTGGCTAGTGTCTTAAGAGATTGCAGAGCTTATATTTGCTAACCATTTTGAAGTTAAGATCGAGTTTCCAATTAGCAAGGGAGGAAGTCTTGAGCTTTATTATTCATCTATACTATCTATATATATTTGGACTAGGTGAGGTGACCTTCTTTTCTCCTGACAAAAGAAGGGATTTGCCGGTACTTGTTGGGATGTTCGACTTAATCCTGTTGCTCACATTATCTTGCATGATTAGATAAAGGGCAAAGGGTGTACAAGAACATCTCAAAATTTGGGGCCAATGGAGGATTAAAATAGTAAAAATAATTATGGCAGAGGATTTGAGATGAGATAGCTAGGTGATTATGTCGTGTTGCAGAGGGCAGTGTTTTGGTCATTATCTATCAATTAAGCTTCTTAATTTCCTCCAATTAAGGTAATTGCTTTGTTCATGGAAAACCTAGAATCTTGATTCTCACCTAAAAAGGTTAGTCAGAAAGTTAAATTTTAAATTATTAGCCCCATATAAGTAAGCGTTTTTTTAGATCATGGACCTAAAAAGGTCGATGGTTTTAAAAATATTGTAAAAATTGCTTCTAATCATGCATTGTCATGTTAGTAATTAAATGATGAATCTGTAAATTAGCAAGCACATACAACTGCTTAAACTTGTATATGTGTTCTTAATGGAATTTTTGAGGTCTCCTCCTATTTTATTTAGCCATTTCATATGCTCGATGATGGAAGTAGCTGATTATGCTATGAGTTTGCGAGGGAGTCATGGACCATGGTTCGCATCTAGCTAGCCAGGCCCAACATGCATATCAAGGAGAAAGGTCTCTTTGTGGCACCCATCCAGCACTATCTCCAACCCTCCATTGCACATCAGTTGTTAGTACGCTTGGTATCATAGCCATATACGTACCAATGGCTCCTGCCTTCTTCTACCATGCTTCATTTTTATATTTGTCACTCATGTCCTCCTATAACCTAAATTAGTACATCGCTCATAGTGCACTATCTCTGATCCCAAGCTTCACCAGTCATCCAATAGTACCACCACGTAACTAAATATACATGCAAACAGATATGAGTGTCTTTCCATCATAATTACTGTACCCCTTGAAATCTCTGAATGGTTGCATCATTTGAATCACCTATGTTCCCATCTGGTCTTTTACTTCCTCATAAAACATAGCAACATATGTTCATATTTATTCTATTATATAATACCAACTATTGTCAAATGCTTCCTATGACATTTACCATAATTTTTATTTTATTTTTTTATAAATAATTACATCTTACTATATATATTTGCGATATTTATTAATTTCTTCTTAGTAAAGATATATGCGTCACATGTGCTACATCCTAGTATACTATTACTAATGTTATAGAAAATAAACTCCTATTTGGCTACCAGAATTTTTCAATATTAATTTTACGCATCATAAATGATATGACCTCACTTTCATTTAACAAACTAAATACACAAGAACTTTTCCTTAAAATCCTCAAGCTAAGCTTTCTATTAATTGTAAGCACTTACGCGATATGTTTTGTTGTCACAAGATAAAAATTAAGGACTTTTTTTTTTCTTCTTTTGAAGTGCTGTATGCAATAAGATCCTGAACCTTAACAAGTGAAAACTAGAGACTAACGAAGAGAGAGTGGAAGAAATTTTGTTTCTACTTGCATCTTTGTGCTGCAAACAACTTATACAAGTAAAATGTTGGATTTTATTATTCTTATTAGTTTTTTCATCTTGATCTTTAACCAATGATTTTTTATTTTGATCTGTTTCACCTCTATACAAAAAAAAAGAAACAAAACAAAAATTATATGGTCTTTCCTTCTGTGAAGGGCTCGTACTCATCCGTCAAATGGTTACCTTAGACCAGTGTTATTTAATGACATCTGAGGCATCATTAAGATGCTCCGGCCTTTCTGTTATCCTGTATGCAGCTGTACCGGTACGTCACATATATACAAAGGCTGGAAATGGGGACAAACTACCCTTCCACAAAGGGCACATGCGGACAGACAGGGTGTTGAAGATTTATAGCTCTATCCATAAATTTTAGCTTCATTACTTAGTACCAAGCAAAGGGTACAATCAAGTGAAGGGGGACCCTGTCCTTGATTCCATCCTCACTCACAAGTTAGGGGAGAGGACGCCCTCGCTAAGAACGTTAACATAATTCAATGCAGCACCGCGTACTCCTTCGAAGGCCGGCAAGAATCTATACGAGAGAGAAAAAGGCCATGTCAAAGATCCCGCAAGCCACGTACGTAAAACGTAGTTGACGAGAAACCCATAACATGGAATATATATATCAAGGCAGGATTGGAAAAGATAATTCCACCTGACGATGCCAAAAGAGAGAACCTATGAACATCTAAAGTAATCGCCCGATCTCCGTGCAAGCGGGCAACTTTAACCACCATCACCGCCATTTAAAACTCATCAAAAGAAGAGCAAAGTGCAGATCGCCAACTTAACTAAATGACCTTTATTTTCTGCATGGCATTCTATAAATCCACGTACAACAAGTGACCCTTTGTCTCTGTCATATACTGACCTCACACAACGGCTAGTGCAGTATGAATGGTGCTTTTCGGGTTGGTGCTAAACCTCAGGCTATGTGTGCTGGATTCAACTTTGCTAGGTCATTTAGTGGAACATTTTTTTGTCTTTAATCTTCTCCTACCTAACATACCGAGAGATCAAATAGAATACGCAAGTAAACACTTGAGTTGACTTCGTTAACCAGAAAGACAATGAGTTTCTTTTGGCTATAAACCTCGATCAATCTTTACGGTAGATGAAAATTTATGGTCGTCAAGGCCAACCGACACTTAATATCGAACTGTTTGACCAAGTCGTCCAAATCAAACCAATAAAGGCCATGGTTGGACCTGTCCATACGTCTGACAATAGTTCTTAAGGGGGTCTACTGGGTCAAGCCATCCATCGACCATGGCCTTCACAGCTAACCCCACTCGCCCCGACCACCACGGCAGGGTGCTCGGAGCGCCCATAAATGCCCCGTTTGGATCCCGTCACACACACAGTCTTGGGATCCCCGCCACCTTTTACTCTTAATAATGGGGTAAGATACCGAGCACAAATGGCCAAGTGGCCCATGACATGACACATGACGATCAGCATGGCCATGCCCCTCTAAAGCACATGGCACATAGCCTAAGTGGGGTGGGGATCAAATACACTAGCTGTCAGCTCTCACATGAGACCACTGTGAGGCCCTCTCCTTCTCTCTTCTTTTTTTCTCCTCTGGCTCCTATTGGCGTTAATTCCGTCCAAGGACAGAGGGAGGAAAGCAAAAGGAACTGGCATGGTGGCATCACGTTTGGGTTGCTGGGGGTGAGGACACTCACTGGCATGTGGTTTTGTTTAAACATTGTTGGTGGTGCATGGAGAGGTAAGTCATGGAGATGTATTGTTTGTGGAGAGTTCCACTTCTTTTGGAGTGGAGTGCAAGCAAGATCATAGGAAGGTACTACTTCTGCGAAAACTTTAACATGATGGGGTGAAAAAGGGAATGGAAAAAAGAAGTACCATGTGAGAGTGTGTGTGAGAACTGTAACTGTTTGCCCGTTGACAGAAGAAGTCTTAAAGTTGTACAGCTGCAGCAAATGCTTTGTGACAGAGAGGAATCGAACATGGGCTTGGACAGACAAAACAAATGTTAAAAGGAAATAAAAATCTTTGGTTATTGCACGCCAAACTCATTCAGGTTCGACTGCCGTAAAATTCGAATCAAAATTAGAGCAGCAATCTTCGATATCTAAGTCAAAAAAAAAAAAAAACAATAATATCGAAGAAAGAGAATTTCAGTAGAGTACGGTCTCTATATATATATTTTTATTGCATACATACCTAAGGTTCTCTAGACTACAGCCCGTTTTGCCGTTACATGAGCTAATATGGCGTGCATTGATGCCCAAGTAACGATCAGTAGAGCGCTGGTCAGGCGCAAGTTGTAGTACTGCTACGACTGCGGACTACTAAAACTGTCGGTTGTTAGGACTGTTAGTCCTTGTCGAGACGTGTCAATTGTTCTCCTTAGCTGATCAGCTCTTTGGGTGGGGCCGAAGTCATTCTCCTCGGTTGGTTGGCTGCTCGGCTGGGGCCGAAGCTGTTCTCCTCCATTTATGTCCGAGGTCAAGGAGGTAGGTCTGGCCCAAGGTCGAGGTAGCTAATATTTTCTCTATCACTTACCCCCTACTTTCGAGGCCGAACTTCATATTAATTCGGGTGACAAATGTCGAGACATCACCTCGATTGAGGGCAAAATCCTTGTCAAAGGGCAATAAATGTGTTAATCGATCTTTTCGAAAGGTCGTCGTATCTGGGGCATACCGAGGTGTCATCAATGTGGGGTTTTCTTCGAGGAGTCATTACTATAGTGATCTTAGCGAATTGTCGTGCCATATTCGGAGCTGACATGCGGCTTGATCTGCTGGAGTAGCTGAATCGGTGCTTTGATCAGGTCGTCCGCACCTCTATATAAGGGTGCCCCCTCCCCTCAGTTTATACTTCTTGATTCATTTATTTCTCTATCCAAGTGCTCAAGCATCTAGGCTTTTGAGTGGTTCTCCATCAAAGTCTTTGTCCAGCTCCGGTGCTCTCTGTGCTTCTCCATTCCTGGTGGGTTTCTTTCCCTGAATGCTAGGTTACTTCTTTTTGTCTTCCCCCCTCGTTGCTTTGTCTTTTCCTTTATCTTTTTCTTCATCACCATGAGCGGTGTTGAGACCAATGCTTCGAACAAGAGCCGGCCGTCGATAGCTCTTCTCTAGGTCAGCAGTCGTCACCTCCGGGTGAGGTTGAGTGTGAGGTCCAGTCGGGTTTTGATTGTGAGGCATCCATCCTTACTGAGAAGAAAGTGGACCTCATCCAAGCTTAGCATTTGGTGCCTCCCGAGGTTACCTTTGAGCTCGCCGGTCCGAGTGGCCGAGTGACCAACCCACATCCTTCTTGGCTTAGCTTGTATGAGGAGACTTTGTAGGCCGAGCTGAGGCTTCCTTTTTATCCTTTTTTTGTGCAACTGATGAGGTCATACAGTCTTGTTCCAACCTAGCTGGTGCTAAACTCCTAGCAGATCTTAGTATCCTCAGGATAATAGCTGGTGGTACTTTTCTCTTCAAAAAGACGGCCAATTACTTCGAGGCTCCATCTACGGATGGAAAGGAGGTTTTTTTTTGTTCACTCTGAGCAGTCGTGGGGGTTCGAGATCGTCTGGAGGGCACCTTGACAAGGGCTGAATTGGCCCCCAAGGTTATCCGTTGATGATCAAATGTTCTTGGATAAGCTTCTAGAATCTCGGAATAAGATTCCAGCCTTGTAGAAGTTTTTTTTTGAGAAGATGTTGATCAACGTCGGTCGAGCCCTGCCAGCAGCCAAGGTAAGCTTTTTCTGGATTTTCTCTATCTATTCACCTCGATGTTATTGACTAACTTTGTCTTCGATTTTGTAGATCTCGCCGCTATGAAGACCAATCTCATGTTGATCCGCCATAGTAGAAAATTGAAGAAAAGGTCGGCCGCAGTTGTTGAGGTTGAGGCTCTCTAGAGGAAGAGGTCGAGGTAGGAGTCCTCCTCGGCCATTATCGCTGAAGCGGTCGCTGAGGCCTCGGTCCTAGAAGTCTTCGATGGAGGCTATGGAGCTCGACCTTGAGGCCGAGTTTGTACAGCCGGTTGGGTCGACCCCTTCGGAGTGGGTCATCCTTGCCCAATCTTTTGTAGCTGTCATGCCTCCTCACCGAGCATCACTCGAAGGCTGCACTCCGGCCCTGTCCAACCCGGGCTAGTTGGCCCCCCGCTAAGAAGGGCCACCCAGCTCCGGCCCGTGCCTGTGAGACCTATTTCTCAGAGTGGTCCATCGAAGAGTCCGATTCGACTCTTGACTCCTCCAAGGTGGCAAGGGAGTTGGTCCAAGCTATGCAGCTTCGGGCTGATAGGGATACCATGCGCTCCCTCAGCCCAATGAGTTCTTCAGTGGGGTCACCACGATCATCCTGAGTAAGTTTCTAACTCATAAATCTTCGCTAAGTCGTTTACCTCGGCAACTAACCCTCCTTTTTAGCACACCTTCGAAGCCAGCTGCATGGATCAGACGATCATGATACTTTCAAGGAGCATCTCGAAGTTTAGGGTGAGGGTGGAGACTGCCAAAGAGTACACCTGTCTGGCCAAGGTAGGGGCGGAAGCTGTCGAGAAGCGGACTCAACTGGCCGAGTTGAGGGCGAAGGCAGCTGAGGATAAGGTCGAGTCGGCAGAAGCCCAAGCTTCGGCCACACAGACCCAGGCTATGATCAAGGAGAGGCAGCTGTCTGTGGCCAGAGAGGCTTGCCAAATTCTCGAGCAGAAGAATATGGAGCTCTCCGCAAAGCTAGTCCAAGCAGAGCAGAGGGCCATCGAGGCCAAGTAGCAGATCATTTGCGCTAAAGTGAAGGTCGCGAAGGAAGTCAAGGAGTAGTGCGCCTCAAAGGAGTTCCGAGGGGAGACTTTCGAGAACGTGACTGACGCCTTTGGGAAGGGCTTCGATGTAAGCCGAGCTCGAGCTTAGCAGCTCTTCCCAAGGGTGGACTTCTCGAGCCATGATAACGACGATGGTGCCGGTGAAGGTGGGGCGAAGGACCTCAACGTTGGTGGAGACGGCGAGATCGCTGATGGTGGAGGCATCGAGGTGGGGGGGAAGGAGTTGATCCAGGGGGGTACCCTCTTTATCCTGAATCTTGGCTAACGTCGCAGATCGCACCCTAGGTGTAATAACCCCAAATTTTTTTTTTATTTATATAAAAAGGGATAGAATAGTCCTTTAAAATTGATATAAGGGGTAAAATTAGAAGGAATCAAAAGATAATGGCATAGTTGTAGATGCGTTGAAGTGGTAAGGATAAAATTGGAAAGGAATCAAAAGTTAATGGCATAACAGTAGATCTGTTGAAGTGTGTGGGGCAAAATAGAAATTTAATAATATTAAACAAAGGGTGAATAGTGTTTGATGTAACTTAATTCATAAGTTTGAGCTGGCTGAGGCGTTGCATTGAAACGGAGAGGGGGGAGTCTCAGACGGACAGAGAGAAGAAAAAGAAGAAGAGGAAAAGAAAGGAAGAAAAGAAGAGGAAGAAGAAGAAGAAAAAGGAAGGGAAGGGAATCCCGGTTGCACTGCCAGCTGAAGGAAAAAGTGTAGATCTCCTTCCCCTCTATGCAAGGACCTCGATTTCCAAAAAGAAAAAAAAGTAAATATCCGTCCCTATCTAGTCTTTTGATGACATTAGGTTATACAAAGGGTGGATGTAGTCTAGAGGGGTCGGATAAGGATTGTAGAGGCGGTTAAAAGAGGAAGAATCGAATTTTGACAAATTTGTCCGGCACTACGAAAAAACTGTGTCGAAGTCCCAACTTCGATGAATTATTTCGGAGATCAATCGACCTCCGATGGTGATGTATGTTACTGTTACGCCCCGGATCCGGATCCATGACACGGCCGTGCTATTGCCGACTACCGCCCACAATAGCACGCAGCCTCATACATGGGTAACAGGGTAGTCAAAAGCAGTCAAACTTGCATATATCAAAATATGTGCATTACAACAGAGGTTATATATAAGGTACAGAGCTTCTACATAGTTTATATATACAAAGTACATTCATATCACCCCAAAAATAAAGAAGCCCTGTTGCAAAAGAAAAATGCTTCTAGCAACTGTCACTGGTGGTGATCTGAAAAAAAATGTAAATGAACAGGCATGAGCTACACGGCTCAGTAACTAATCCTGCATAATCTTGTCGAATCAACTAAAAATGCTAAACATGCTTATCAGGGTTTGAGAAGCTGACATGTATATTATCTAATAAATCATCATGATAAAATATCCATGCTGAGTAAATAAATCAGTGTCCTATATCAACAGAAAATCTCATAACATGAAATGCACATATAAAACCGTGCCTCCAGCATGCCGTGGTCATACTCTCAGATGCTACTGCGAAGTCATTATCGGCCATTGGCGGCGCCCGCTCAGTTATTAGGCGGCCACTGGCGGGGCTGGCTCAGTCATTCTCGGCCACTGGCAAGGCCGGCTCAAATGCATTCGATCAGTAGCTCTTAAGAGTCCGTAAACAATACTTCTTGTAGGTAGTACCACATGGATGCTACGGTGAATTCATTATCGGTCACTGGCAGGGCCTGCTCAGTTATTAGTCGGCCACTGACGGGGCTGGCTCAGTCATTATCGGCCACTGGCAAAGTCGGCTCAGTTGCATTCGGCCCGTAGCAATATAAACCCATAAGTACCCCTTGCAAGCAGTGCACATAACTAGATGCAATTTATTATCTTATTTCATATGGATATCACAATTATATAGCAATGTAACCCAATTCATCTTGCATGCATAATAAAATCTGCATAAGCTCAATACATGCATAATCATACATTATATGGCTAAAACATACCACTTATATACATGATGCATAATTCATAACTCAAGATACATAATTCACAATAAAATTATGACAGGTTAATTACATGCGTGATTCATAGAAGATTAGGACAGGTTACTTACATACATGATCCACAACAAAATTAAGACAAGTTACTTACATACATGATCCACAACAAAATTAAGACAAGTTACTTACATACATGATCCACAACAAAATTAAGACAAGTTACTTACATACATGATCCACAACAAAATTAAGACAAGTTACTTACATACATGATCCACAACAAAATTAAGACAAGTTACTTACTGTGATTCGCTTTTTTCCAGGTTTCTCACGTTCTGGTGATAGATCCTAAGTCACCCAAAATCATATCATAACAAGCATGTTATTTTCTTTTTATTTGTTTGGATCCTATCCTAAATTTAGCCCAAGTCTAATGCGTCCATATTGGAGTCTTGATTGGGTTCATATGGATTAATTGGCCTTCTAATTGGTCAATAAGCTTAATCCCAAGTTTAATTGGGTCAATGTGGCCCATTTGAGCCTGAACCAGGATCAGCTCGAGGTCAATTGGCCTCAATTAGTTGAATTGGGCTTGAATTGGGCCTGATTTATATTCAATTGGGTCTGCTCAGGTCCACAACCTTAATTGGGTTCGGAGTAGGCTTAAATTGGTTTCAATTGGGTTCAGATTTCACCCAATTCGTTGTTTGGGTTCGCCCAAACAGATTGGGCTCGATTTAATTGGGCTTACTTAACCCAATTGGGCTTTCAGGCCTAACGGTTGCGGGTTTGAATCCGGATTCGACCCGCAACCCGCTATCAATATTTTTTTTTTGGGATTAACGGGTTGCGGGTTCGGATTCGGATCCGACCCGTGAACCCATTATCAGGGATTTTCTCCCCCCTTCCAGAGGCTTCCGCCTCTTCGTCTCCCTTGCCTCCCTCTCTCCTCTGGCTCTCTTTCTCCCTCTTCTCTCCTTCGTTCTCACCGGAAGTCCTGGGGGCTCCGGCCAATTTCTCGGCCTCCTCCTTTTCCTCCGGCCGAATCCACGGCCTATTCCTCCTTCCGACCTTTCCCTCTCCTTCTCTCTCTGTCTTTCTTTCTTTCTTCTTTGTTTTCGCCGAACCCTAGCTTCCGGCCCTTCGTTCCCCCCACCGGCACCCACTGTCTCCTCCCCTTCCTCTTCCGCAGGTGACCGGGGAGTCGAGGCTCTCCCCGATCCACCGACCGAGGTGGGGTTTCCCCCCGGTGCACCGGCGGAAAGGAAGGCCGACCCTTCCTCTCTCCGAAGTGATGCCGGAGAGGGGAAGGGCTCGGAGATGGGTCGGGATCCAGGCTATACCCGAGAGCCTCCACCCACTCCGTCCACGGCGAGGCATGGCCAGAGGGGATAAAGCCTCAAGGTCCGGTGAGTTCATTCATATATATTTTATTTTATTTTTATTTTTTTCTTTCTTCTTCCCTTCTTCCTTTTCTTTTCTTTGGTCCTTCCCTCCGGCACCACCACCTCTTGCCGGAGAGGAGGCAGTGGTCCGGCCGGGGCTGGTGGCCTTGTGGCCACGCCAGTTGCCAGCTTGGCCTGACCGGCGGCCCAGGGCTGCCCCCCGAGCCCTAGGGTAGCCGCAGCCGAAGCTACGGTGCCCTGCTCATCTGCAGGCCGAGCCCGATTGGGCTCGGCCCGGGTGACCGTCGGGCCTGGGCCTGGGCCGCGGCCGTTCTCAGGCCGGCCCGCGGCCTGTGGGTCCGGCCCGCGGCCTGTGGGCCTTTCTCCCTCCTCGGTGCCGGTTTCCTCCCCTCGGTTTCATTGTTGAAACAGAGGGGGAGAACACCCCACAGAGGGGTTTCTCCACTCTTTAAAATTTTATTAACAGAGATTCATACCTGATTTTGGTCGGTTGCAGTCGGGCAGTACCTCCTCCCTGGTAGTCCCTCCTTCTCTCTCAGAGCTTCAGGGCTTCATCACCTTCGGCTCCAGGGCTTCGGCTCTCTAGTTTAGTGTTCTAGGGGGTCTGTGATTTTGCGTTACCAGCAGAGGCTTAAATAGTTTTTTGTTTGAGAGATGAGACCTCTTCTGAGAGGTCCCATCCTCTCCTTCCCCCTTGCTCCGGGGCTTCCAGCTGCCCCCCCTTGTCTCAGGCCCGCCGGAATCGGCTGCCAGTAAGGGGCGTGAGGTGGCGGCCCCCGGTTTTGCATGGCTGAGGGTCCCTCAGTGAGGTCCCATCGTCCCCTATTCTTTGGTCCGTGAGCTCCCAGCTGTCCCCCCTTGTCTCAGGGGTGCGCGGTGTCCCTCCCTCCGCCAGCCAGCTATGGCCCTGTCACTTCCCTTCTCAGCAGGAGGTGGCAACCTTTTCATGGTTGCCTCCTCTCAGTACTGCCCCTACAGTGAAATCGGGCCCCACTCCCCCCGTAATTGGGCCTTAAAATATTGGGCCCAGTTGGTAGTGGGCCTGGACATTACAGTTACTAGTCTGGAATTTCCTATGAGCATAGAATGTTAGGTAAAAATTTCATAAAAATTTGGAGTTTGAAAAGTGGATCAAACCCGGGATGAAGTAACCGGCTGTCGGTCCGGGTTACTGTTCATCCGGATGGGAAATAAGAAATTTCATGCTATAATAGGGTATTAAGCCTAGATTAAGCTAAGAGGACCTTGTACTCATGCAAGAAAATTTCTAGTACACATAAATGATAAGTTAATTAATAGAAAAAGAAAAAAAAAGAAAGAAAAGAAAAGATTTAGGGAACGGAGGAATTGAATCAATTAAAGTTCTCTATATTATAATTGGCACGTACATTATGACCCTTGATACAAGACTAAATGTATTGTAAATACATGTCACAGTTGGACAAGAAGCTAGGGAACAAGAGGAAGAAGTTCCTCCCTGCCTGCTGTAAATTTTTGGAGGCGTATCAAGGCTGTGCCGGATTGACAGGTGAGTGGGAGTCATGTACTTTGCACCATGAGCATTCGTAATTCACTTTCATAAATATCGCTAAGTATGATTTGATTCCACCTGAGCTTATTGATTAATTGTTGTGGTAGATTCCTCTATATTTTGTTCTCCATGCTTGATTATTCTGTACATGCATTTGAGGGAACATTGAGAAGAATTACGAGGGGTAGATGAGTAGTTAAATTGATTCCGGGTTGTAAAATAACTTCTTTTGTAAATTGATTTCATTTCCTCTATTTCTAAGACTTGTGAGTGGTAGTCTTAATTATACTCCTTTATGAGTAGTTAAATTGGTTCCGAGTTGTAAAATGACTTCTTTTGTAAATTAATTTTATTTTCTCTATTTCAAAGACTTGTAGAGCTCCTTTTTGTGGTATATTGAGTTGCATTGCACTCCCATGATTCCTCACTCCCAACCCTGATGTTAGTTATGATTGGGTCGTGGTCGAGTGAGTGGTAGTCTTGATCATACTCCTTTTTAGTAGAGTATTGGGAGGGTGCATTATTACATTCATGCATGGCTTGGCAGTATATGCAGGACACCCATAGTCGTGGGGGTTGGACATCGGCCTGTGTGCACATAGTAACCTTCTGGGTGGGCGGAACCCAGTCCCTTCCTAGGGGGATACGGCCCTAGACGTAGGATCGGCCAATCCTACGACTTATATTCTGCTTGCCGCCGGGCATAGTAAGACCCCGCGAGGTGCAGGATGGCTTTCCGCGGATGTAGAATTTCCGCGAGGTGCCGTTTAGTATACAGATGTGAGATGTTTCTATGGATTTCTACTCTGAATACTAGCCAGCATTTATATTATCAGTATGGTGTCTTATCCTACATATGCATGTGACAGTAGGAAGTTGTTGTGGTTCGCCTGGGGCGTAAAACCTACTTTCCAACAACTGTCTAGTGATGACCTTGCATATTTCAGTGTTATAATCTATTTGTCTTATTCTGCATATGCATGTGATAGTGGGGAGTTGTTGCTAGTTCATCTGGGAAGTAAAACCCACCTTCCGACAGCTATCCAGCATTTACATTATCGGTATGGTGTCTTATCCTGCATATGCATGTGACAGTAGGGAGTTGTTGCTGGTTCGCCTAGGGCGTAAAACCCACCTTCGGATAGCTGTCTAGCATTTATAATATCGGTACGGTGTCTTATCTTGCATATGCATGTGACAGTAGGAAATTGCTGCTGGTTCGCCTGGAGCGTAAAACCCACCTTCCGATAGCTGTTTTGTTGATGATTCAGCCTATTGACACCTGATTTATATGTTTTAGTACTATAACCTGTTGAGCATATTCATGTTATCATACATACTTATTTGATTATTCTATATATGCTCCAGATGAGTTGATTGGGATTGTGATGATTTACTCCATATTCTTATGTTGAGTTATGTGTATCCTGTTCTTGATGACTGCTCATGTGCTCTTGAGATTTCACCTCGAGCCATGATTATATCTGGTCTCATGTGCATAGTACTCTCTACTCCACTTACTGAGTATTCATATACTTACTCTCCAGTTTGGTGTTTTTGATTGCAAGGCAGGTATTGTATAGAGAGGAGTAGGGTTAGAGATTGCCTGCTAGCTGTGCCGCTCCATAGTATAGTATAATGTAGATAGAGGTTTATACATTTTGGTGTATTATAAACCTTCTGTTGTATATAGTGTATAGTTACAGTCACAGATCCTGTTGTGGATATGGGTTTGACCATGGATGGAATGGGAACCAAATTTTTATACAGATGAGTTATATGCCTGTGATGATGTATTGATATATTGTCCAGGTTTATTATGTGACAGATTATGTAATTGCTGCTCTGACAGGCAGTGTTGTTGTATGTATTGAGATAATCCTGACAGGTCACTATAGAAAAAGTGATCATTTTGTGCATGTATCATGCCAAAATTTTCAAGATTTATTGATGATTGATAGGTAGTAGGGTTCTACGCGGTGGCTGGTGGCCTTATGCCTACCCGCACCCTAGGACCGTCGCGGCGGCCCGCCGGAACGGGGCGGGGGTCGTGACACTAGGACTCGACCCCTAAGGTGGTGGCCCTGCCAGCATGGGTCTTCACGAAGATCTACACTTTGCAAGATTGGATTGGGTGCTCTTCTTTTCAACCGAGGGATACCGGATTTCTCAGTAGTGGCAAAGGTAGGGAAGGAGAGGAATGAAGTTCCACTTGTGCCTCTTTTGTTCTTTCTTATTTTTGCTTGGATAGACCAAGCTCTTTGTACCTTTTCTTTTTGTTCGGCCTCTACTAAGGTTAGTGTAAAGATTTACAACATTAATGAAAGTATAAAATTTTTCAAAGTACTTGACTTCAGTCACTGCTGGTGTTGTTCATCTCTTGGTATTAGTTCGGATTGTTGTGCCGCACCCTTTTCTTTGTGGAGCTTTAGTAAATCTTTGGGTTCCTTGGTCGATCTTTTGAGAGCCTGGCTCCCATGAAATTTTGCACAAGCTCAGTTTGAGGAGGTCCCAAGTTGGCCTGGGGTGTCTCCATTCATCTCTAGACTATGATTCTAGAGGCATCTCTAGACTATGGTCCTAAAAGAATTTTGAGTGGGCTCAATTTTTTGCTTGGGGCATTTTCGAATCGGTTGGCACGCTGTGCCTTCGGCGCAAGGGTCGGCCCTCTCATCTCTAAACTACGGTCTCAGAGGCATCTCTATTCTATAGATCCAGAGAAATTCTCAGTGGGCTCAGTCTTAAGGAGGTCTCAGGTCGACCTGGGGTGTCTCTTTTCATATCTGAACTATGATCCTAGAGGCATTCAAGAAGGCTCGGATGAGGAGGCCCCAGGTTGGTCCTCGGGGTATCTCCTTTCACCTCTAGAATATGGTCGCAGAGGCATCCGAGAGGGCTTGAGTTGAGGAGGTTTCAGGTTGGTCCCTAAGATGTCTCCTTTCATCTCTAGACTATGGTCCTAGAGGCATCCGAGAGGGCTTGGGTTGAGGAGGTCTCAGGTCGACCCCTTTGGGGTCTCCTTTCATCTCTGACTATGGTCATAGAGGAATCCAAGTGGGCTCGATCTTCATCATTGCAGGACTAGGGTCTCGGAGGCATCTCTGGACCATGGTCTCAGAGAAAATTCGAGTAGGCTCGGTCTTCTTCATCTCCAGACTAGGGTCTCAGAGGCATCGTTGGACTATAGTCCTAGAGGAATCCGAGTGGGCTCGGTCTTCTTCATCTCCAAACTATGGTCCCGGAGGCATCTCTAGATTGAGGTCCGAGAGAAATCTTGAGTGGAGTTGGTTTGATGAGGCCCTAGGTGTCCCCGAGGTGTCTTCTTTATAAGGGCCCAAGCGTCTTTGAATGATCGAAGTCGAATATGCTTGTAATAATTGTCTAAAAGACAAGAAGATTTTTATTAGAGATATGCTCGGAATACAATGGACGTTGCTGATAATAGTTGCACAGGTTGTCGTAGTTCCACATCTGTGGGATTAGAATGCCGTTGGGCTGCTCCAATATGTACACCCTCAGTCGTATAGCTTCGATTACTCAGTATGGGCCTTCCCAATTTGGGCTCAGTTTTTTGAGTTTTTTTGGTCGGAACGCTTTGATCTTTCTTAAGACGAGATCGCTAGGTCGGAAGAGCTTACCTTTGACTCTTGAGTTGAAGTACCAAGCTGCTTTCTGCTGGTACGCTGCCATGAGGATGTGAGATTGCTCTCTAGTTTGCTCCGGTAGACAGAGGTTGGCACAAAGCTCACCCATATTTATCTAATCGTTGAAGCTTTTCACCTGAAGTGACGGAAGTCTGATCTCTAGTAAGATTACTACCTCCATTCCAAAGGGAAGGTTAAAAGGCTTCTCTCTGATAGGGGCTCAAGATGTTGTCCCATTTGCCTAAAAGACTTGGCTCACAAACTTTTTCCCCGATCCAGTCTCGCTTTTAGCCCTTGCAGGATTATCCGATTGGTCACTTCGGCCTCTCCGTTGGACTGGGCGTCCGCCACTAAAATGAACTAGTGATTGATTCCAAGCTTGGTGCAGAACTCTTTGAATCGGGCATTGTTGAACTGACACCCGTTGTCGATGATAATTATTCGGAGAAGCTGAACTTGTAGATTATGTTCTGATAGACGAAGTCTCGAGCTTTTACCTTGGAAATCTGAGCTACTGGTTCGGCTTCCGCGCATTTGGTGAAGTAATTCACCACTACAAAGAAGAACTTACACTACCTAGTTGTAAATGGGAAGGGTCCAAGAATGTCGATTTCCTACTGTGCAAATGGGTAAGGGGCGTTGATCAATGTCAACGACATAGCCGATCGTCGTTAAATGCTCGCATGTTGCTTACACCGGTCGCACTTCTTGACGAGGTCAACCGCATTTCTTTGTAATGTCGGCTAGTAGTACCCCTATCGCAGGATCTTGTAGGCCAAAGATTTGCCCTCCATATGATTGCCACATATGCCCTCATTCACTTCTCAAAGTGCATAATCTACTTTGATTGGACATAAGCACCTAAGGATCAGCAACAAAAATGGCCTTCGATATAACTTTTCATCGAGGAGGACGTAGTGGGAGGCTTATCGCTTTATTTGGTGGGCTATATCCCAATCTGCAGGCACTTTTCCATCCTTTAAGAAGTCGACGAGGAGATCTATCCAGCTTAGCTCGACATCGGTGTTTAGCACGACCTTGGGCTCGCTGATGTATGGTGTCTCTAGAACTTTGAGGTAAATGGCCTTGGTCAACTCAGCAATCTCCGAGGTGGCCAACCTTGACAGCAGGTCGGCTCTTGCATTCTCCGTCTGGGAGATTTATTGTATGTCAAAGCTATGAAAGGCCGAAATGATGCCTTTTACCATCTGTAGGTATTTGATCATTGATGGCCCCCGTGCCTTGAATTCTCCCTAAACTTGGCTGACCACTAGTTGTGAGTCGCTGAAGACATTCAGTTGCTGGACTCCGAGCTCTTTGGAGAGCATGAGCCTGGTGATGAATGCTTCATATTCAACCTCATTATTTGAGGCTGAAAATTTGAACTGCAGATTATACTCTATGATCGCTCCATCCAGATTGGTAAGTATGAACCCAGCCTTATTACACCCCAAATTTGATGACCCATCTACATGTAGGATCCATGGCCGCTCTGTGACCTTCATCTTCTTGGGGAGCTCTATAGGATATTCATCATGGATGGTATACTCCACTAAAAAATCTGCCAACACCTACACCTTGATAGATAGTCGAGGTCGATATTCTAGATCGAACTCTTCGAGATGCACCACCCACTTAGCCAGTCGACCAGCATTCTCAGGCTTTTATAAGACCTATCTCATCAATTGGTCGGTCAGAATTGTGATTGAATAGGCTTGGAAGTATGGTTGAAACTTTCAAGCTGAAATAATGAGAGTGTTGACCATCTTCTCCAATTTGGAGAATCTTCTCTCGATGTCCCACAGAATCTGACTTATGTAGTAGATCAGTTTCTGACATCCTTCCTTTTCTCACACCAGAAACGTACTGACAGCAGAAGAAGAAATGGCTAAGTACACGTAGAGCATTTCTTTATCCTGTGCGATTTTGTGAGAAGACGTGATGAGCCAAGATACTTCTTCAATTGATCGAAGGCCTCCTCGCACTCCTCAGTTCACTGAAAGTTCTTCGGATGCTTCAAAGCCATGAAGAATGGGAGGCAGCATTCTGCCAACTTGGAGACAAATCTCGCCAGCGCAGTAATTCGACCAGTCAGGCATTGAACCCCTTTCACGATCTTCAGGGGTTGCATATCCTATACTGCTCGAATCTTCTCCGAGTTCGCTTCAATCCTGCGCTACATCACCATAAATCTTAGGAATTTCTCTGAGGTGACTACGAAGCCACTTTTCATCAGGTTGAGTTTCATCTGGTGCTTCTTGAGGGTCGTGAATCCTCTAGATCGGCGATGTGCTGCTCCGCTGCCTGCTTTTCATGAGCATATCGTCCACATACCCCTCCATGTTGCGGCTGATCTGTTCCTTAAAGATCTTATTGACGAGGCGTTGGTAGGTTGCCCCTGCATTCTTTAATCTAAAAGGCATTACCTTGTAGCAGTAAAAGCCTTTGTTAGTAAGAAATGTCATCTTCTCCTTGCCATCGAGCGCCATTAGGATCTAGTTATTTTTAAAGAAAGCATCCATAAAGGTCAGCAGTTGGTGTCCCGAGGTGGCATCTACAAGTTGATCTATTCTCGAAAATGAAAAGTTATCTTTGGGCAAGCTTTATTCAGATCAGTATAGTCGATGTAGACTCATCACTTTTCATTAGATTATCTGACAAGTATAATATTGGCTATTCAGTCATAGTAGCTTACCTCACGAACGAAGCCAGCCTCCAGGAGCTTGTCAACCTCTTGGGTTATGATCTGCCACCTTTTCGCGGTGAGGTTCCTTTTCTTCTGCCGCACAGGTTGGTGAGTCGAGTCCACGCTGAGCTCATGAACCACCACCTCAAGGCTTATGCCTGGCATGTCTGCGGCCTCCAAGCAAAAATATCTACATTGGCGTGGAGAAAGTTGATCACCTTGGCTCGGTGTCCTTAGTTAGGCTGGAGCAAATCTGGACAGTTTGGTCGGGTTCATCTTCTTGTAAGTGGATCTACACCAACACTTCGATCGATTCTCCTCACTGCTCCTTCAGCTCGTCCCTTGTGTCTAGCATCTCGATCGGTAGAATTTCTATCGACTTCTTTTCTTTGAGGATGGCCATGTAGCACTGGCGAGCTATCATCCGGTCTCCTCAGATTTTTCCCACTTCGCACCTCATAGATAATTTCATGAGTAAGTGGTAGGTGGATACCATAGCTCGAAAAGCATTTAGGCTAGGTCGGCTCAAAATTACATTGTAGACCAAGGGGACTCGAACCACAAGAAAATCCAGCCTTAAAGTGTTACTCCAAATCGTAGTGACCGGCAAATTGATCACTCCTATGAAAATAGAATCTCCTGAGAAGCCAACCAGAAGAGTGTTGACCTTTTAGAGATGTTCAGCTAGCAGCCTCACTTTTTGAAAAGCATCATAAAACAACACGTCCGCCAAGCTTCCATTATCAACAAGTATTCTCTTTACATCATATTTTACGATAGTAAGAGAAACAACTATAGCGTCGTCATGAGGAGTTTGAACTCCTCCCAGGTCGGCGTCAGAGAAGGTGATGACATCTCTCATATACTGTCTCTTCGAAGCTCATGCACCTATTAAATAAGCAGGTTGAAATGCTCATTACCCATAGGCAAGGCGGGTTATTCCAGTGGAACAAGTTTCGAGCTATGCAACGAGTCTCGAGAGGCCGGGACATGGTGTTGTGAAGCACGCGTTGCACCGTGGGCTCTACGCGACTTCATGCTGGGTGCCTCTCCCTTAATTTGATGTTAATGTAGCTGGAGGGTTACCCTTCCTCTAGCGCCAATCTGTTGTCGTAAAATTTGATCCAAGGTTGGAGCGCAGCTCAGACGACCCTCGAGCAGGTTGGTGGTGGCGTCGGGCGCTGGTCTCCTCCGTTGGTGCCCTGCAAGAAATTCGCTTGCTGGAGTATTTCAGGCGGGCCCTTTCCGATGTTTAAGTTAGAAAAGAGAGGCAATAGTATAGAAGGGGGAGAATTTGAACAGACTGTGGTCTCCGTATGTATTTTTTGTTGCATGCGTACTTGAGGTCTCCCGAGCTATCCTTTTATATAGGAAAACTCATTTTGTTGTTACATGGACTGATGTAGCAGGCATTGATAGCCAGGTAATGGTCGAGCGCAAGCTGTGGTGCTGTCACGACTGTAAGCTGTCCTGACTATCGATTGTTAGGGCTGTCAGTTCTTATCAATACATGCCATTTTTTTTTCCTCGGCTGGTCGGCTCTTCGAGCAAAGCTGAAGTCATTCTTCTCGGTTGGTTGGCTGCTTGGTTGAGGCTGAAGTTATTATTCTTGGTTTATATTTGAATTCAAAAAGGTAAGTCTGGTCCGAGATTGAGTTGGTCAATATTTTCGGTTAAGAACAGTTACGGCGTAGTTGGGAGCTGTTTTATTGTAAGTTGGGTTAATAACCTGATTGTTATTTTTATATTGAATTTTCAAGCCTTCTAATGTACTCAACACCAACATATCGTACCAATTGTAGTTTAGCCCAGCGGTCGGTACCTTTCTGATCCCTTCGCACGAGCTTTTAATTGAAGTGCTGCTAGATCGTACGTCTCTGTGACGACATGATAAATACGTTACACACTTACTACAATGAATAAGTTGCGAACCTTGTTAATAACAGCCACGGGAGCTCAACAGGAAGGCTATCCCACGTCTCATAACTCATTATTAACTAGAGGACTGGTACGATGTGGACATCAACTAACCATGTTCTTTCGCAAGATGCACCAAAGTTATACGTAATAACTGGGTATGTATCTTTGGTCGTACATAAATATAGAAGTATTCCGAATTTATTTTTTATTTAAAATGATAATAAAAATATTTTTTAAAAAAAAATAAAAATTTGTTTAGACGATTGAACTAAAAATTTTATGAAATTTGTAAATTATATTAGTACAACCGGCAAAATCATAGGATATAGAATGAGCTAGGTCTATATTCACAGATACCGGAAGCAGCTTTAGAGTGGGCCTATCCGAATTCCATAAAAATAAAAAATAAAAAAAATCTATTGTAGCTTTAAAAAATATAAGTTTTTCATGCAATTTTTACATTCACCTTACTTGAAAAAATAATGCTTTGGAGCCTTTCCCCTCTTGTTAATCGAACTACTCTAAGTCTAAGATATAACACATCAACTCTTTGGAGGCAACATCACCCTATAGATTAGGTCCGGTTTTCATGATAATCCTAAAACTGCTCTTCAGCAACCATAGAAAACATCTCTCAGACAAAACTCTAAACTGCTCAGACAAAACTATAATCACGGTTAGCAATTCTTGTGAATGTCTTACCCAGCAATCAGAATCTTTGGCCATTCCGAGGACGAGTTTTAATCAGTCTACTGCTGTTACCGTTGCCATCTCTTCCACTAGCGCTCGATGCCGAGCTCCGTGGGTCTGCGCTCGCTCGGACCTGCAAGCGTCCACGCGCGACGGGACAGGGCTCGGCAGCCGAGCTTTGATCTTTTGGGTATCTCCGCCGCGATCATTTCGCGTCCACGCCTCGAGCGGGTCAGAGCGAACCGCTTCCCGGTCTCCCAAGAATCTGAGATCGGGTCCCACCATGCTGCCTTGAAGGTCGAGTTCGATGGTTCATGCTCTCTCCGAGTCCCGGGGAGGGGGAAGAAAGAAAAACTCGACCGTTGGCTGCCTGCTCCGGCACCGGCCAGCCGGAGACAAAAGCTTCGTACCGGACCCGAACACCATGCAACCGGGCGTTCAGGTTCGTGTCCAAACAAATGGTGCCAACAACTATCCGTTTACAAGACTCGTTGGGCGAATTTTATTCGAATGGTCCTAGTCAGCTTCTAGCTGTCATCGTGCATGTTTTTAGGTTCCATTTAGGAGAGTTTTTGAAGCATCAAAAAATACTTTCTATCCTTCAAAAGATGAGAAAAAAATATTTGATAAAAATTTCGTAAAACTATTTTATTTTTTCAGAAAATGAACATATCATATTGCACATAAAATGTCATATACTAATTTTGGGTGGGTAAGATGTCAGGCCCAACATCATGTTGTTCTTACTCTTGCACGTGCACCTGGATCTATAAGGAGAGATTTAAGGCCCATATAAATCTGGGCCTTGCCATCCACTATGAGCCACACCATGACTGCATTCCCTAAAAGTATCCATAAGGAGAGCAAGGCAGAATGCGTACGACCTCTATCAGTTTATTTATGGTAGAACGGCCCAAAATTATGGCCATCCAATGGACTACATTAACCCATACGGATCTGTAAGGGGAGATTTAAGGCCCAATATCAGTATGTTGTGGCCATTCAATGAACGACCCAATATGGGCAGACTACATACTCTCCAAACGGATGGTGGTCAAATATATATTTTTAACTAGACGGGGCTCGACACATAATAAGTCGCTGCTCTCAATATTATCTTAAAAGTAGAATTGTTGGCAATAAAGCTTTTGAAAGTAGAGCTATTGGAAGTGAAGTAAAGTTTTCTGAAGTAGAGCTTTTAGAAAAAATTGTTTGTTGTTTGGTAATTATATTTCTAAAGTGCCGTGGCACTTTAACATATATTTGGTAAACAAATTGAGAAAGTACTTTTGTATGACAAAATTACCATAAAAGACATTGCATAGCATTATACAACATAACATAATAAAATATAAAATATATTAATATATAAATATACGATATAGTATAATATTACTGTAATATAATATAATATTATTATAATAATACAATAATAAATGTACAAAATATTATAATTATTAGCGTACATTAATTTTTCATAATATAACATAACATTAAATTATTTAACATAACATATTAATATATTATGATATAGTATAATATAATAATAAAGGTATAAAATATTATAGTTATTAGCGTACATTAAATTTTCTTAAAGGGCTTCGGCAAATTTTTAGGTTTATAAAGGGACAAAGTATGTGATTGTTATATTTTATTATGGGCATTTTGGTCCAAAAAAATAGCTTTCTGACAAAGCTCAAAACAGTTTTTTCGGAAAGCTCCAAAATGAAGCTTCTCCCAAAAGCTATTTTTAGCTTTCTAAAAAAACTAAAACAGCTTTCAAAAATTTTTACCAAACACCTTTTTTAATCCAAAAATATTTTTGGAGAGCCAAAAAATGCTTTTTGGCCCTCCAAAAGTTTCCCCAAACGGAGCCAAAAAGTCCCCCCCCCCCCCCCCCCCAAAAAAAAAAAAACCATGATATTGGACAAGTTATGAGATGCTCCTATCTTTTTGGAAACTCCTTGATCTTGAATTATCATTTATTCTATTACCATCCTTCATTATAAATCTTTTCTAGCCAGTAGCTTATACAAATGGTTGAACAAAGTATTCTATGTAAACCTAACCTAAACGTCATAATTCCTTCTCTTCTCTCTCCCACCCTTCTTTCTTTTGAATTAATGGGATTCTTCAACCTCTCATTGTGAGAATCCTATCTAAAACTCCAATATGCAATCTTTAGAGCTTTTTGATATCTATCATCTCCATTACATCCATCTTGTTAAAGCTTGAACCAAGGTTTTCTTTTGCTCCAGGAGTTTTAAACCTTTTCTAAGCCTAACCGCGGAGCTTTAATTGTCAATATGATTAGTTTGCCATTTCATTTTTATTATTTACGTTTTTTTTAATATGTTTGCTCAAGTTTTAATTTCTTTTATCTACCGCTCACACTATTACTTAGTCATTAAAATGATTGTCCAACTAGTTCAAGGCAACAATGTCTCAACATTTTTCATTTTCAAATTAAATTATTTTTCATATTCCAATGTCTGTCAAATTAGTTCATATAAACATATATTGCTTTCTACAAGCAAAAGACCCATATGATGTATGAGAAATTGATATTATAAATCACCAAGTAAAATTGGTGCTAGGGTGAAAGGAAGCCTACACAATTTACCCTCCACACCAGAGCCTCGTTTGTCGATTGAAAGAACTAGTAGATGTTCTTTATATAGGATTTAATTTGATATCCCTGGCAAACTTTTCAACCAACTGAAACCACAATGGCAATTGCGAACCTAGCTCGTAAGGAAACCACATTCAAAGATAATTAACCATTTAAAAGCTATGTTTTAATCAAAACAAGAAGTTCCTTGCCATGTTAATACAGAAAACTATTGAAGTTCCAGGTAGACTTCCAAGCCAAGTGAGATACGGCTAGCATTGATGAAGCTAGATTGCATATATGCCACATTCAATATACAGAAAGCAATAGAAGAAATAATCAAACATTAGACTTTGGCACAACCATGACACTTTTCATACTTCGAAACCAATCATATCTCTGGGGCAGTGGGGCTAGTAATGTAATAGACAACCATTTTCCTCAGAATAAATGAGTTAAAATTGAGTGAATTGCTTATGATTTTAGAAAACCCCACTAACAAAATAATACGTTTAGACGCGCTAAAATGATTAAACTAGTACCAGCCCAGTCGGTCTATCAATGAATGTTAATCACTATCCCATAATTATATTTTTAATTAATCTAATAAAACTTAAAATATAAGTACATCCATTTATGGTATACATAGGTTGATAAATAGGTTAATAATATGTTTAAATCCAAGCCGACCTGTTTATTGTATGGATTATTCATGCCGACCCATTTGACCGAAATCTGTTTATGACTATTTCAAACTTCCTAATTTCATAATGGGTTCCTGTGAAGGTCAAGTATGTAGGTTAGATTAAGAATTTCTACCTGTGAAGGTCTGATTGGCCATTCTCTAATTAAAATCATTTTCATGAAAACTAATGCACCATAATACCATTTCCTCAATGAATTAATGATCCAAGTTTGTTCACGATCAAGCAATATCTAACTAAAAAGAACTCTAATGTATAATTCTGTTTTCATTTGCCCTCCCTAACATAACCAATCTATAGTACATTACGCGATGCAAAGAATTTGACCATTTTTAGAGAAGAATTTGAATTACTTCTTAAAATTCAAATGCAACTGGGAGGGATTGATTCACATGCAATACACTCACATGCTTAACGTAAGTGGAATAATACAATCTAGATAAATTAATTGAAAGGAACCAAATATTTTTTTAGTATCTGCAAAAGCACATGAAATGCAGCCTCATTAAAAAGATAACATAAATTGCATTTACTAAGCAATTCATTCTCCATTCATTTACTAATGCCCATTATAACCCAACTTGAACATAATCAATATACTTTTGGTATTTTAATGTGACTTACTATCTGTGACATTGTTAGTGATTAATAAAAAGAAAAAATTTTCCTGTCTCAGCTACCTTAAACCAAGGTAGTCCCAAATTTTAACCTTTGGCAACTGATTTTATTTGTTCAGGCTTGATTTAAAATTAATTTTGAACCTAAAACCTATTGTCTCGCTTGGTTCATTTACTTTTGACTCGAGCTTAATCAAACTTAGAACTGAGTTGAATAAGAACCGTTCTTGCATAGCTTAAATAGACACCTAGAACACCTCATCTTTTATCTGCAGCTCACTACCGGACTTCAAGACCTACATAATTTGATGCAACCATTTTACCGAACCATGGTCTTTTGCCGAGATTGTGACAAAGTAGGTCCAAGGTTTTGTCTCAACACTAATTGGTGCATTTGCCAAGTGGAGCATATGCAGCTAGAATATGCTAGTTGTTTGTGCACAACTCTTAGTGTAGGAACTCATTGTCTGCTAATATGATAAAATCCATGTCCAAAGGCTCCTGTGGTAATGTTCAAGCCTAGATCTAAGTAAATCCATGAATCCAGCAATAACCAGGCGGAATCTCATCGGAAATTGAAAATTCAGGAGAGCAAAGCTCTCAAATATAGAGCTGGTTGCACACGTAAGCTAAAGCAAGAATCGTCGATCCATCCAAACAAGAGTCATAGGAGATGGGACCATTAGGTGCAATTATTTTCAATAGACAGAGAGAGGATGGAAGAAGATGAGAGAGAGGGCTACGAGAGCTCTAGAGTCCACTTTTTAAAGGACTTCTATGGCTGCCTAGTTGATAAATCTTCCCCTATGAGACATGGTCAAATCATGAAAGTCAAGCTCTATGGTTTTTCATGGGTATGTCAGTAATTGCATGTTGAGTTTTTTGCTTTTTATTATTCTTTTTCCATTGGGTTTGGTGTCTTGGAAGCGATCTCCTTTCTAGATTGATAAGAGTACTTAAAACCAGTAGACCGAAAACAACTTGTACTTCGAAAAAGGAGCTACGAAGAATTTTATCTTTCACATTTTTCATATAATAAGTTTGTTTATGTAGAAACATTAGCAGCATTTCCATTTACAACTATGATCTTTTTATATGCAAAACTACAGATTGAAACCGACTAATACTAAAAGTAAGAATTTATAGCTAATATTATATACTGTATTTTCTGTGCAGAGACCTTAGAATGATTCTACGGGGCGACAAAAGCTATGACACATGAATATACTTCATGTCCACCTTTATCATACATAATGTAATCTGAGAAATCTTTATTGCAAGAAGCACAATATACTAGTAGGGAGCTATACAGGCGGATTAATGACGGATGGATTTGGAGGTTGGGGGTACACCTCCGGATGGCCCTCTTCTTTTGAAAGGTTGCCTGAGGCTGCCTACCGACCAGGAGTGTGCTTATCAGACGGAAGATGCGGATGACCCCGCTATGCGAAGTATGTCCGAACTCTAAGGAGACTCTCAGCCATGTGCTTCTTCGGTGCCCTACAGCGATGCAGATCTGGAATTGTTCACCTGTGCCACTCTCTTTATTGTGGGAATTAGTACCGCAAAAATGGGGATCATGGTTGCTTATTTGGCCTACATATATGGCTAGACAGAAACGACCGTCTGTTTGAGGGCAAGAGGTCGTCCCCATGAATTGTGATGGATAGAGCCCTGCAATGTGCAGTGGAGGTTACCATGTTGGCTACATCAAGCTCACCTAGAAGGGCTAAGAATATCTGAGATACCTGTACTGTTATCTCAGCATCCAAGTTTATCTACTTTCTTGGGTAGCCCCACCTCCTGATTATTTTACGGTGAATTTCGATGGAGGCAGGGCCGAGGATGGTGCCTCTGAAGGTGTGGGCTTTATGATCAAGAACAATGAGGATAAAATTGTTGCAGCTGGAGGACGGAGTACATCATGTTTGACCACAGTGGGAGCGGAGCCACGAGCGGCCTGGAAGGGTATTTTGTTTGCGAGAAAGATACTAGGGGCCGACAACCTATTTTTTAAGGAGATTGAATTCGAGGGAGACGGCCACCCATTGATACAGGACACCCGTAGACTGGTGCGAGAGTTGATCCCTTACTAGATAGTGCATGTATATCAGAAGACGAACAGTGCAGCAAACTAGGTCGCCTCTTATGTTGCCCGACATTCCGGAGAGATAATTTAGATAAGCTTAGCTTGTATCCCACGCCCGCTATACTATTTACTCTTACTTGATCTGACTGATTGTACTCATGTTAGAGTTATTTGAAATGAAATGCCGTTTTGATATAATTAAAAAAAACATATATTAAATTCATGGTTGAGTTGTCTTCCAAAAAAAAAAAAAAAAACACTCATGATCGAGCAGAGCATTAAGTAATGACTGAACCTGCTGCTCCGTGACGATCATTACATTCTGGTGATCGCTATGGAACACTCCCTGTAAAAAACAACCATTTCAGTGGAGGACAACAATCTTTGGTCGCTTATTTGGCTTATTATCATGCAATGACGCATCATTTTCTGGATTTGATTTCTTAGGCTTGTCCAAGTTACATGAAGTTGTGTCCTCATTGCCACTATCATTGTCATCATCAGTATCATCTTCTGTGTCAGAGGAGCTGCTACCAACAGGGTTCATGGTTGGTCGAAAGCCACCTAATGTAGCTTCAGCTGCTGCCACAGCATCAGCAGTATGGAGGTCAGCAACACCCAAAAGCAAATCCTGCAAACACATTACATCCATCATCAGTCAACAAACCCAAGAAAGATTGAACAATTTCTAAATTATGTTTTAGCTGACAAACTAACTCATTTACCATCTCTATGTACTCTTTTTCATTCCCATTAAGAACTTCTATGTCATAGTCTGCACGAGAATTCTTCTGCAATGGTGCAGATCAGGCATCAATTGCAAAAAGGAATAGAACAGAAAAATAATCAAATCTTTCTAATAATGAAAAGCTTACTTGTGTATCGAGCTCCAATTTTTCATTAGCTTTGGTCATAATTCCTAAAAAATCTTTCACTTTTCCAAGAACTGAAGCACAAATCAATTAAGAAAATGAGATCAAATAGTTAAATCATATGTGAAGCCATTACTACTCTACATATTTCAAGACATAACATGTAAACAAGAATGTAAAATGACCATGACTACCATAAAATCATAATTATGATATTAGAAATGCAAATCAAAACTATCACTTTATTTTCTGATAAGCCTTAATATTTTAACATGAAAAATAGTTTCTAATTTATGGAGTATATAAAAGCTACGCTGATTATAACAAATCATATACAAAATGGATCAAGAAGCTTAAAGAAAAGAAGTATCAGGAAGCTTCATTGTGACAAAAAAGAAGTGGAAGGCAAATACTAACAGTTTAAGAACAAACTAAAACACAGTTTAAAGAAAAGGAAGTGCCTTGACCTAGTTGAGTGTATACTATCTATAACTAAATAGAAAGCTTAGAGAGAAAAATAAATAAGCTCAAGATAGTCTACTTGTTACATATAGACCACTCCCTACCCCGCTTGTTGATTCAAGATTTTTTGACCTGGTAACACCTTGATACAGCACCATATATGATGGAAACTACATTACCCTGAGTGTTTTATCTTCAGTATTATCAACCATCAAGTTTTGGTGTCTGGACCTCTTCAACTTTCCATGGTTAGGTCTTCAAAAATTGGTGCTGCAATCTAAAAAACTTTCAAGGTGCATTTTCCATGAGCTCTGATAAAAAATGCTTGTGAGAAGACTTGCCAATAAGGTTGAAAACAAACAACCACTAGCAAGGCCAACCCTTGAAGCATGAGCATCCACCTTATTAAATTCTTGCATTCTGAAAGAACTGTAGAACCAACAATACAGGTTACTCCAAGGACATCTCTTCTCACTGCAACATACTAGTGCATTCTTTCACTTGAGTTTTGAGCATGGTGTTGTTGGAATAACTGCATAAATTAACAACTAAAGTTTCTCAAGGATAAGTTTCCCACAAGCTTTTAATCATTACTCCAATCAACGATGAAGAGTTTCTCTTTTTTTTTTTAACTGATTTAGCCTTTCGTCAATAAAGTCAATTACTTCTTTCATGTCAGGCCTTCCAAGAAATGCAGAAAAAGTCTATACCTCCCCCCTCATCATCCAACTTTACCACAATATTTGATGATAACCACCAAGAAGGTGATCAAACACCCACTTAATCCACATCAAGTCAGCAGAGGGTTTCAAATCATCCAACTAGCTCGCAATGGACCAGGAGGTGTCATATTATGTTCCTTCTTAAACATGCAGTAAATCATGGTATGAAGATCCATCTTAAGATTGCAATCTTAGTGAGTTACCACGAAAGGATATTCCTGATGCATTATGAAGGTTAACCACCAATTATTCTACCTGAGGAGGCACATCAGTTACCTTTAACTAACAACAATGTAGAAAAAAATCCATGAGAATCTCATTTTTCAGCAAGTGGTTCTCTTAACCTGTATGGTAAGCACCATCTCATAATAATATCATCACATGTTTCCACCTATTACCGATGAAATCTCTTCTGAAAGTGATGTTGTAAACTATAAATAATGACATGCATGTCCTCCACAAGAATTTCTTCAAGTCTTCTAGAGCTCCATCTTCCCCACCATTAGTCAACACACTACACCATTGTGAACACATCAAGCAATGGTATAAAACACTATACACAAAATGGAATAGAAACGCATCTTAATAGTGAAAGCCATAGAAGAAATATGAAACATATGGGGAAAAAATTTAGCACAAGAAAGTCACCATTAGCTCTAGCTACATGGGGAAAACATTCTCAGCACTGCTAGATGTTCTAAATGTTGCTCTGAACCTAGCGACTTCCTTGCAAAAATTCATCATCTTTTTAAACCACAGAAAAGAACACCTCCTTAACCTGTGAATTCCACAGTATTGATAATATTTTGTCATGACATCTTCACAAAAACCATATCCATTGCTGGAAGCTACACAGACTCTCCCTGTATCCACGGGCATTAGTACAGGTGGCTCTATTGTTTAATCCGTTCATGTCAAACTATAGATCGATCTACTAAAGCCGACCCACAAAGCAGAAACCTTTTCCCCAACCACTAGTTTATCACTCACTAAATCTAGTACCAGCATACTTCTATGGCCAAATCAAGTTTTCGATGTGAAAGAAAAATAAAAAAACAAATATCAATCCACTTCTTCTCGTGCAATCTCATCGAAGAATCCATTTATACCTCTAGTGTACTTCTAGATTGATGAAATTGATCTTTAGTGTCCGAAAAACAGCATTTTTAATGGAAAAGGACATAAATTTCTAATCTTCACCTTGACTCTTAGGTACTGCGGTTGTGAGAGGCCTTCCTTCCTCGTTCCCATCGACTTGGGCATTGTTCCGTGGGATTTTGGGCGCAGAATCCGTGTTCCCCAAGAGAAGGGTCTCTGCAAAGAAAGTAGCGCTTTGAAGCACGGAAACGATACCGGAAAAAATTGCGCATTCACCAACTAAATCAAACAAAAGAGAAATCAATTGCCAGATAATCTAAGAGTACCAAGGATCGACGGTCTCGAAGGTTGATCCAGTAGTTCTCTTCTGGACTCCGCCATGGCTGCCGTTCTTGATCTTTCTTTTGTAATTCTAGAAATAAAAGCAACAGATATAAATATACCAAATGTTTCCATGACTTCTCAATTGGTTCACAAAAGGAACGGTAAAAATCTGTTATCCACAGAATTAACACATCATCCACAGGATTCTGGCGCCATGTACACTTGATTCTAGCTTCATTGCATGCAAATCTGTTAAGGAATCAAACCTGAGATTCTGTTAAGGAATCATCCACAGAGTCGGGACTCACCGGAGTCGGGAGTCGGGAGGCGGCGCTCGGAGGAGGAGGCGCTCGGAGGAGGCCCTCGGAGAGGCGGAATGGACCCCAAAAAAACCCTCGCTATACTTTCAACTTATACCACCGCTCCATTTCGGGTCCAGGTCGAGCCGAGACCAGGTCCGGCTCACTAAACCCGAAATAAACCCAAAAAAAATAATAGATCGGGTCGGATCGGGTCCAGATTCAGTAAACCCAGATCCGACTTAAAAAATAGTTTGGATCCAATTTTAGGATCCGATCTGGACCCACGGGTCCTAAAATTCGAGTCGGGTCAGATCTATGCGGGTCGGGTCCGGTCGGGTCGCGAGTCGACCCGACCCATTTGTAGCCTTATTAGGAGTCTGATCGGATCGGGTTTACTGGATTATGGTCCGGTTAGATATAGGGATTGAGCGGATCCAGTTTTTATAAATGTTCGACCTACAGCAACGGGCTCAGCTGGTAAAGCTGGTGAGGGTTAGGTTATTAGCTGCGAGCACACCATTGCTCTCTTATTTCACTCTCCTCTCTTCCAGAATAATCTAATTCCAAGCCATTCCAATACCCTGAATGCCCTTCTTCCGCCGGCTGTGAGGGTTCTCAAATGAGATTGATTTAAATTTTGAGTATATCTATTTAGTCTCTCTGCAACATAAGCAATATTAAGTATTGTCATGTTTGCCACATATAAAAGACAACTTATGATTTGGAAGTATCTGATTTGATCAACTGGTTCACCTAATTTTTTTTTGAGATGAATACTTAGGTCATAAAAAATAGATATATAAATTTTCGATCAGAGTAACTAAATTTTTGAATTATTTTTTTGATGAAATGAGCAAAAAAGGTGCAAAATCTACATAAATTAAGTAGCTTCAATAATCAAAAAAGAAGTAATTAATTCGTTGGCACTTTTAACATTTTTTCAATGCTGAGTGTGATTTTCCCATGGTCAGCACCACGCATCTAAGAAGTAATTGATTTCTCTTTTTTTTTTTTTTCTGAAAAAAAGGGGAAGGGGGGAGGAAGGGACAAGCCCACCCCCGCGTAGCAGCCTCTAATGGGCCCCTGCTCCGTCAGGAGAATGTTCGATGCGGGCAGAAATGGCCATGTATTAGACACCCCTACCGGTTTTACTCATATCCTCCCCACCCGTGGGCCCAGCTCAGCTATCCCTCTGGGCTCTGGCTCGAGTCCCACGTGTGAGTACGTCACACGTGGTACCACCCTGGCTACTAGAGGTTCAAGAAGCGTTCATATGCCTCATGTCCAAGCACTGGCCGAAGCCACATTTTAATCAATGCCGCAGCGACTCGAACTTGAGATCATAAAGATAGAAATTTCGTTCAGTACCACTAGGCTACCACCTTGGTGGCAATTTTTTTTTTGGCAATTTTTTTTTTTCTTTTTGTCTAGATATTGTTGTCTTCTTTCGGTCGCGACGGATCGTTAGCCGCGAGCGCACCATCGCACTTTTATTTCACTCTCTACTTTTTTAGAATAATCCAACCCAAAGCCCTTCCACTACCCTGAATACCCTTCTCCCGCCGGCTGCGATGGCTCTCAAATGACCAAGATGTTGGGTTTAGCTGGCCAAGTTCTCGATGTGGTAGGAATAAGTTGGTGTGAAAAAGAGGAGGGAAACTTTACCAAAAAAAAAAAAAAAAAAAAAAGGAGGAAAAAGAGGAAACAAGAGAAAAGAAAAGGGAGAAAATTAAGTAATTAACAGCCTCTTCTCTCTATGTTTATGCATTAAGTGGGCTTCTTCGAGAAAAGAGACGGTGCTTCAAGATAGGGCACATGGTGCACCAATGGCCCTTCCCCTAATTATCTTAAAGTAAACTTCAATGATAGTGTGTCGGCGGATGATGTATCAGGAGGTGTTGGTTTTATGATTAGAGACTATCTGGGCAGATTAGTCGCAACAGGTGGGCGTCGCATGCCAGGTCTCACGGTTGTTGGGGCGGAGCTTCGGGCGGCCTACGAGGGGTTGTCTTATGCAATGCAGGTTCTTCGTGCTGAGCAAGTGCAACTTGAGGGAAATTCTTCCTTGGTGCTTGATTGGATTCGGACCGTGGACAAGTATGGGGACGGTCACCCACTCATCCTGGATATCAGGAAGTTGGTTCACGAGATGTGTAATTCTCAGATTGTACATATGTTCCGAGAGGCAAACAGGGCTGCAGACTGGGCTGCCTCTTTTGTAGCTAGGCATTCTGAAGAGTTTCTTTGGACGTCTGCAGCAGACATTTTTACTCTCTTGTATTCTTTACTTTCTTATGACTTGGCTGGATATACTCACGTTAGAGTAATTTAAAATACTGTTTTTCAAAAAAAAAAAAAGAAAAAAAAAAAAAGAAAGGGCCTCTCTAAATAACGTACTCTAGCGACCTTGCTAGAGGGTCTTTGTCCGCTTCCAAAGGAGGGTGAACACGGAGAGGATTGGTAGGGAAGCTGGATAGGTGATATCACGTGCGCCCACGTGTTAGGGGTTTCGGAATTAAATTTTTGATTATGAAATTTTCTAGATGTCGTCTGATGTAGATAAGAAGTTAAAACCTTTTAAAGTTCAAGGATGAATGAAGATGGTAAGATCATTGTATTTAGTTGCACAATGATGATCTTATAGGACAATGAGCTTAATCATCCTATTTCTCAAATCATCCAGGCTCCAGCCTAATAATGAGATATCCAACGTTAGGGTCAGATATTCAAAATTATTTTAAGATTGTAATCTTTGACAAAAATTTGGATGCAAAAAATTTATGAAGCCGCTATTATGATGCAATGCTTTCTGAGCTGCCTATCAATGGCTACTACTTGCTCGAGCTCCCCTTCTATGGTCCTATATTTTAATTTAAAAACTCCTCGACAACATTCTTGGTATCGACATTATATTGTATTTTAATTATTGAAATACAAGATGTATGCAAGTTCTCCAGGAAAGAGCATTTGATAGATTACTGTGATCCCATTTGTCGAGATAATATGAGATTATTTATACTTGTAATTTTAGTTTATATAGTCCTTCATAATCACCGTAGGGTTCTTTTTTTTTTCTTTCTCTTTTTATTTTTTTGCTAGACCAAAAAGGGGAGGGGAGGAGGAAGGGACAAGCTCACCCCCGCATAGCAACCCCTATTGGGACCCCATCCCGCCAGGAGAATATTCGATGCGAGCAGAAATGACCGGCCGGTTTTACTCATATCCTTTCCATCCGTATGCCGGCTTGGTTATCCCTTTGGGCTCCGACACGAACCCTCCATATGAGTACGTCATATCTGGCACCACGAAGGCTACCAGCCGACCAGTAGCGCTTCCAGACCCCATGTCAATGCATGGAATATTCGGTCTCCAAATTTAATCGATGCCCGTGCATTTCAAACCTGCAACCATTTTGTTGGAAAGAAACGTTCCATTCCAACTAAGCGACCACCTTGGTAGCACCGTAGGGTTGGTTGAAACCAAAGAATAGTCCGGCAGTGAGCTACGGCAAGAATGTTTGCTTGACAAGTAGAGTTGGGCAACGGGCCGTGCCGGGCCGGCCCGGCCCAGGCCCCCCGGGCCCAAAGACTAAACGGGCCGTGCCTGGCACGGCCCGCTTACGAAGCGGGCCGTGCCTGGCACGGCCCGTCCAGAACGGAACTGCAGCCCGGCCCGGCCCCAGGCCCCTCTATTGGTGGGCCGGGCCGGGCACGGCACGACACGGGCCGTGCCAGGCACGGCCCGTAACGGGCGCAAACGGGCGGCCCGCAACGGCTCCGAATGGGCCGTGCCGGCACGGCCCGTAACGGCTCCAGACGGGCCGTCTGGAGAGGGGGAGGAAAATAGCCGTTTCCAACGGCTATTTTCGGGAAAAAGACGCTTTTACCCCTCCCAATAGTCCAATAACGGCTGAATTGAGGGGTATTTTGGGGAAAAAAATTTTTGGGCTTCTATAAATAGCCCATTCCTCCCTCATTCTCACCACACCAAACCTCTCATTCTCTCCTTCTCTACTGCTATTATTTCTCTCTTCTAAAGTGCTCTTCTAGCAATTTAATTTTTAGTTTGTTCAAGTGCTACACAAGAGGAGGTTCCTGTTGAGAAGAGAAGGTCGCTTCTGTTGAGAGCACAAGAGGAAGCTCGGAATCTCGGCTCTGCCTCTGCCCTCCGACCCTCTACTCAATTCCTCCTTGCGGTTAGTTTTTATTTTTTGAATTAATCATAGATATGTCATCTTTTGAGGAAAGTCAGTTTGGCATTCCTGTTTCTGAGGGAGAAGAAACTAATCCCCAACCCCCTGTTCCTAGTTCCTCTAGAACTGGTGAACCGAGTGAAGGTCAAACCTCTTCTCGTAAGAGGACTAGTACTGTATGGAATGAATTTGATAGAGTTATGGTTGAGGGAGTCTGGAAAGCTAGATGTAAAAAATGTGCCAAACTTTATAGTTGTAGTAGTAGTGGGGGAACAGGGCATTTAAAAAGACATCAAGAGAGTCATAGGATGCATGATTCTCATGCTCAAACTCAAAGTAGCCTTAATATACAAGGGGGATTACTTGTAGGTAATTTTGCATATAATCATGAAAATCAAAGAAAAGCACTTGTAAAATGGATAGTTAAGGATGAATTACCTTTTAGTTTATGTGAATCTTTTAATTTTGAAGAATATGTTCAATTAAACCTACAACCTGCTTACAAAAGAACTAGTAGGCGTACATTTAGAAGAGTAGCTATGACCAATTTTTTAGCAATGAAACAAAATTTAATTGAAACACTTTCTACTTTAAATGTAAAAATTTCATTAACTTCTGATATTTGGTCAGCATCTGTAGGTAGTAATTGTTTTATTGCCATTACTGCTCATTATATTGATAATGATTGGCAATTAAATAAACGTATTCTTGCTTTTCGTGCTTTTGATTTTCCACATTCTGGGCAACAAATTTCAAATATAATTTATCAAACTGCATGTTCATATAATATTAATGAAAAAATTATGTCTATTACTTTTGATAATGCATCTAATAATAATTCTGCTGTTGTATTATTAAAAGACTCATTGCATCCCATATTAGATGGAAATTTACTGCATATTAGATGTGCATGTCATATCTTAAATCTTTCTGTTCAAGCTGGCATGGGCATGATTCAAGATGTGATTTCAAAAATTAGAAATGCAGTTTCTTTTATTCATGCTTCTAGATCAAGACTTCAAGAATTTAAGGAATTATGCATAAATCATGGTAAACGTTTTAAAAAATTTAAACTTGATGTAATTACTCGTTGGAACTCCACATATAGCATGATACATGATGCATACCCATATAAAAATTTATTAAGTGCATATATTAATGATCGTGGATTAGGATTTACATTGACTGAAACTGATTGGAATAAAGGAAAAATTTTGGAAGATTTTTTGCTTAGTTTTTATAATGCTACCAATGTTCTTTCTGGTATTTATTACCCTACTTCATGTTCATTTTTACAACAAGCATATATAATTAGTCAAAAATTTGCAGAACATAGATATGATGATGTTTTAATGCCTATTATTGAATTAATGGAATCTAAATGGAATGAGTATTGGGACAGGATATGTCCTATGCATAACTTAGCTGCTGTATTTGATCCTAGAGTTAAATTAAATGGCGTGCTAATTTTACTTGATGCATACTCTGAAAATATGAATCAAGATGCTGAATCTGCTAAAGATGAGGTAAGACAACTTCTTTATGATATTTATGCTATATATGATGAAAAAATTCGTGGATCTAGAACACAAATACAAACCTCTATTCCTCCTTTTAGTAGTTCTCGTTCGTCATCTATTTTTTCATTCATTGCACAGAGAAGACACACACATGCTTCAAGTTCCTCTTCATCTTCTTCATCTTTAAGTAGTGAACTAGAATTTTATTTACGAAATGATCTTCATTCTGCATATGATGAAAATCAAATAGAGAATCTAGATGTATTATCTTGGTGGAAGAGTGTTAGAAATCAATATCCTGTTATGTCTGCAATTGCACGCGATATTTTAGCTGTGCCGATGTCCACGGTAGCATCGGAATCCGCTTTTAGTGCAGGTCGGCGTGTTCTTGACGAAAAGAGAAGTAGGATGACGGGCGAAACGGTGGAGATGCTTCTCTGCTTCAAGGATTGGCTGGATGCTGAGGCAAGACTTCAAGATAAAGGTGGACATAATACAACATCCTCTGATGATGATGATACAAACACTACTGAAGACTGAAGACTGAAGACTGAAGACTGAAGAGTGAATACTGATTCACTGAATCACTGATGATTAGTAAGATTTCTTAATTTTTTATAATTGTACATTTTTATTGTATTCTGGAGGTCAGACCAAGGTCCAAACCTCGGCCCTTTCTTAGTTTTTTATTGTATTCTAGAGGTCAGACCAAGGTCCAAACCTCCCTTCATGTACCATTTTGATTTAAATTAATAAACTGGTAGGGGTCTATGCCAAACCCCCCACCATTAAGGTGGCTTTATATTCATAAATCAAGATTTCTTAGTGTTCAATATTTATTAATTTATTAAAAAAATTTATGAAGCATTAATTTTTATCGGGCCGAGCCGGGCCCAGGCCCGGACCGTGCCAGGCTCGCGTGCCAGCCCGGCCCAGGCCCTTATGGGCCGTGCCGTGCTGGCCCGCGGGCCGTGCCGTGCTTGGCCCGCGGGCCTAGACCGGGCCGTGCCGGCCCCGGCCCGAAGCGGGCCGTGCCTGGCACGGCCCGCTGGCCAGGACCCTCTAGCCCAGCACGGCCCGGCACTGTAGCTTGCGGGCCGTGCCAGGCACGGCCCGCTTCGTGCCGTGCCGTGGGCGGCCCGGCCCAGTGCCCATCTCTAGTCACAAGCGGACGTCGCATGTTTCGATTCACGCTTCTCGGCATGCTGCAAGGTCGACGTTCAAACACTCCACCGTTGGAGTTATGAGTTGCCGACAGCTACCAAAATCTTGTCTGCTTCGGAAGGAGAAACAAAAAAGATGACAGCTATCAAAGTCTCGCCTGGTAAAAATAACGAAAAAATAAAAAATAATTTTTATTTGGTTAAAATTTCCAAAATAAAAAATAGTATTTTTATAGAAATAAAATTTTTATATTTTATAAAAATATAGGCATAAAAAAGTTATTTTTTATTGATTAAAATCAGATTTTTTTTAAAATACTCTTAAATCGTTAAAAATTTATAAAAAACCTCTTTTTCTTTATTAATAGTATAATATATATTTTATGTAATTTTTTTCAAAAAATATAAGTGCTCAAACAAATATAAGTTATTTTAAAATATATCAACTTTTTTATGAACCAAATATACGAAAATTATTTTAATAAAAATAATATTATTAACAATTATTTTTTAAAAAATATTTTTTTTTCATCTAAACTGTCCTAAGAATGCAAATGGAATTATTGGCCGATGGTTTTCGAAAAGTTTAACACAATCGTCCAGATTTGCTTTTATCTCTTGGGAGCTTCCACCCCTGGCCACATTAAGGTGAACTTCGACGGAAGCCTGCCCTCTGGGGGCGAGAGTGCGGGAGTGGCATTTGTGATTAGAGACTATTGTTTCAGACTACTTGCTGCGGAAAGATGTCATTTCTTCGAGGATTCAATGTTTGGGACGAAGCTCAGGGCTGCATGGAAGGAGCTCGTATACGCGAGACATGTACTTGATGCCAGTTGCATCTAAGGCTGCAAATGGGTCGAGTCAACCCGAGATCCGACCCGGTCCGACCCGCGTAGATCCAATCCGATCCGAATTTTAGGACCTGCGGGTCCGGGTCGGGTTCTAAAATTGGATCCGAATTATTTTTTGGGTCGGATCTGGGTTTACCGAATGGGTCCGATTCGAAAAGAGAGAAAAGAAAAAAAAGCAAAAGAGAGTTTTTTTTTTATGTGGTTCGTGATACTATTGGTCCGTCACGATTCTCTCTCGATTTATTACACTTTTAACACCTCTGTGTCTCGTAGCTGGTTTTTTTTTTTTTTTTTCATCTGTTTTTTGGTTTTTGTTTTTTTTAACTTTTGCAGGGAGGAAGTGAGGGAACACGGAACTGAATCTGGGTCATGTGCCAGCTTTCTAGAATGGAATTGGATTTTGGAGGAAGGTCTGGGATTTTATTTGTCCTCGTGAGAGGGGATCTGGGAGACGCCAAGTTCCGTCCAAGCAGTCATGTAGACAAAAAATTGTGTGATATGAAATTTAGCTTGTAGGCCGACTTAGTTAGAAAGTCATGGGTCAGTTCTGACTGGAGGTCAATTGCAAGTCTTTCAAGTCATGGGTCACCCAGCACCTTACAATTATGATATGACCAAATTAGATTTGCCCAAACTCTTTTCCAAAAGCACAAAAAAAAATAGACCCGATTCGAATCTGAACCCATCCCGACTCGGACCTGAACCCAACTCGGACCCGACCCGATCCGATCTTCAACCGGGTCGGGCCTCGATTCAAAGTTATGATCCGAACAAAAAATCAGGTCGGATCGAGGTCACCCAGGACCCGATCCGATCCGACTTATTTGCACCCCTAGCTGCATCATACTGGAGGAAGACTCAATAGTGTTGATTGAGTGCTTACGGGAGGAGGGGCAGAGGAAGGTTGAGCACCTGCTCCTAGGAGATATATGACGCATGTTGCAGAAGAACCAAGCTATAGATTGGATCGCCTCATTTGTTGTTCATCGCACTGGAGATATTTTGTGGACCCAGCAGCCTTTTATTCCTTCTGATTTATGTAGTCTTCTTGATAGTGATGCAGTTGGCTATACTCATGCTAGAACCGTATGAGCAACCGATGTACCAAAAAAAAAAGGTTTAACACAGTCGGCTTTCTTTTTATGTAAAAAATAAGGCACACTTTTTTCTTTTTTTTGGCAAAGGGGGGGAGGGGGGTGAGGAGAATCTCATCGTGTAGCAATTCTCACTGGGCCTCCTTCTGCTGGAGAGTGTTCAGTGTAGGTAGAAGCTTTTTTACTCATATTCTTCCTATTTATAACCAAATAGTGATTCTACCGGGTAAATCAGGCAGAAAGTATTCGGTCTCCGTATTTAATCGATGTTCATGTATTTCGAACTTGAGATATTTTGATGGAATCAAAGCTCCGTTCTCTGCTACAATATCGGTGGCGACGAGGTGCACTTTTGAACCTTAATTTGTATCAGTTGATGGTCGATCACGTGCACCCCACAGGCATCATCCTATCCAGTGGAAAGGACAGCAGGAATACGCCGCCACGTGCATGCACAGCCTTTTTCTCCACCACGCACGAGTCGTGCTCTGGTGGAGGTCCCTCGGAGGAAGTGCCATCCAGATCCTTCCAGGCTTCTCCAGCGACGCCAGCTGGCTGTGGACTGTAATGCCACACTCGACTCCACCCGTAACCCCAACCCACCCTCTCTCTCTCTCTCTCTCTCTCTCTCTCTCTGAAGCTAAAGCGAACGGAAAGGCACTAGAACAGAGGGCGGTACATAGAGAAACGGAAGGGGAAGGGTGTCGTATCCACCGTTGGATCACCCACCGCACATTTGAGCCTCTCTCTCTCTCTCTCTCTCTCTCTCTCTCTGTGTGAAGCTAAAGCGAACGGAAAGGCACTAGAACAGAGGGCGGTACATAGAGAAACGGAAGGGGAAGGGTGTCGTATCCACCGTTGGATCACCCACCGCACATCTCTCAAAACGTGCACGCATCTCAAAAACAGTGACGATCCGACGATGGATTCGCGGGAAGGATGCAACCCATCCCACAGAGAAACGTTTGGGGGCGGATTACCATCGCGGTAATAAAAGCCAAGGCGGACGCTCTCGCAGAGCCATTGAATGGCAGCGGTTTAAAGGCCAAACGCGTGACCCCACACGGTGTCGCTCGGCGCGCAGCGCATTCCCCGTCCATACTCCATAATCCCATACCAAGACCTACCGCACCATGGTCCTATTTATACCATAAAAATATGGCTCCCACAATAATAAAAATATGGCTTCCATAGCAGACACTGCGATGGATAATAATGAAAATTAAATAATCATTTACGTGTTTGTCTGCAAGAGTAATTCGAAGCATCATTCAACAGGGGGGTAAAAAACAAAAAAAAGAGGAGTAGCTTATGTTTTTTATAATTTTCAAGGTCCGGGTACCATGGCCATATACGCGTGATGTTAAACCGATGCAACCACCGTAATAATTGAACCCCGGTTCGACACTTCCACCCGAACGTCTCTTTCATCTCGCTTCAGATGCCAGCCCACAGGTTATCGCTCTCCTACTCCAGTCTCTCGCCAAACCCCTCCTATAAATACCCACCCAAAACTCCCATTTCTCCTTGTCACCTCAAGTTCCTTCATACGCAGTCTTCACAACCTTAGCAAGCATCATGAAGCCCCTCTTCACCACCTTGGCCCTTTTACTGATCCTCTTGGCCTCTTCCTATCTTGAAGCCACCATAGCCGGCTCACGTAATAAACACACACTAATCTCAGATGTATTCCCTTTTTCTCTCTTAATTTTTTTCTTTAGTTGTACTGATGAGAGTGCTTTTTTTTCCTGGTGCTAGCCTTTTGCGATTCCAAGTGCAAGGTTAGGTGCTCCAAGGCGAGCTTTCAGGACCGCTGCCTCAAGTACTGTGGGGTGTGCTGCGAGGAGTGCCACTGCGTGCCTTCGGGGACTTATGGCAACAAGGATGAGTGCCCTTGTTATAGGGACAAGTACACTGGCTTTGGCAAGAGAAGGAGGCCAAAGTGCCCTTGAGCCTCGACCGAAGGCCTGAATATCCTTTATATATCTCCTAAATTTCGTCCACTCTCGGCAGTGGTCGCTAGTGGGTTATCAACTTATCATGTTATGGTGTGTGTCTGTAAAAGTTGATATGGAGTGGGATATATAAAGGAAGTGGACTTTTCAGTACCATCTATATTTCATAGTACAGATGTGAGAGTGGTGACGGGTGTTTGGAGAAAACCATATATACCTCTGTGTTTCTTATATTTGTTCTCTGTGATCGCATTGAAAGTTTTGTCATCTTTTTCCAACTTTAGATTTTGATGGGTTTCTATCATTTACAGCCGCAATGACCAAAACTACTCCTATCTATAGTGTGTCAATTTTGCTCTAAAACGGAGAAGTATCGCCAACAGTGCACATTCCAATTTTTTATTTCCTTCAGGAGTAATTAGCCTTTCTGTATTAAATGCCAATCCAAGTGCATGATGTTGAGTGCACGGACTGGTTCCGAGGATAACATAAATTTCTGCACATTAATTTCCTTTATATTGTATGCAAATTATGTGTCTAATTGAGCACTCGGCTTCTACTTGATGCTGATATCTAATTTATTCGTGTCACATTTACATGATCAAAATAGTTGTGCTTTTAGTGGGAGAAAGTTAGAGCATATTTAAATATACTGTTATTGAAGTAAATTATAATTATATAAGTAATATTTTGACTGTATTAACTAACAAATTTAAAACTAAAGCAGTGTTGTATCTTTAATCAAGTGATATATATGGAAGAATAAATGTTCCGGTCATGGACATTTTCTAATTTATGCAGGTGTCCGTAGGTCATAATATTGTGGTTGCTTGGTTCCACTTACTCCTATGATTGTTCCCTTTAAAACGCCAGCCTCGGATCCCTGTTGCTTTTGTGCTTTTAGGAATGTGAAATTGGTTTATTTGTTTGAAGATTCTCCTTTCAGCTACGTCCGCTGAAAATCCTATGATTGTTCGCTTTAAAACGCCAGCCTCGGATTCCGGTTGCTTTTGGTGCCTCGGCGACCAGTTGCTTTTGTGCTTTTAGGAATGTGAAATTGGTTTATTTGTTTTAAGATTCTCCTTTCAGCTATTCTGTCCAGCTACATCCGCTAAAAATTGGTTATATTTTTTCGTGACGGTTCTTTGCATTTCTTTTATTTTTCATCTTTTTTATTTTTAATTATATTTTTTTTAGTTTTGGGGGTTTTTTTTCAGTCTGTCAAGAGACCTCACTCTCCAGCTTTTTCTTGGAAGGATCTTTTCTTTTATTTCGGCTTTTTTACGTGGCAACAGCCTGTGTGGCACCAATCGTCTGTCACTTTTGCCAATATGGCACCCGTCGACCGTCGTCGTTTTTACTGGCACCCGTCGTCGTTTTTACTGTCGCCTCATCCTGAAAATAGTGGGAGTTGTAGAATGATAGATTATTTTTTTTGGTCAAAGTGAATGACAGATTATTCACGGTCCACAGCTTGTAAGGAAAAAAAAAAGCTATGCGGTGCCTTTACTTTTATCCAAGCTGTTAATTGTCTAATGTCATGCTGAAGTGGCACCTCATGAATGGTAATATGACTCACATAATTTACCAACAAACCAAATTTTTAACCGTCCAAAGCGTTTAAGTAAATTTTTATTATCTATGACTATGCAAAATAGATACATGCCTCATTAATCAAAACAACAAGACAAAAAGTTAATGCTTATTGACATATTGATCTAGACTGCTAAAGAATGTAAATTGCCACAGTTTTGTAAGGTGCATTGGTTTATTCATGTTTCCCTAGTGCATACATCCTAATTGGTCTCAGTGACTTGGATTCCTCTCTCATCAGGAATGGGTCAAGAGATGAATTTAAAGAGGGAGAGAATAATAATTTAATCAAATAATAATGTAATCATGGACACTATAAAAATTTAATCAAATAGAGTTACAGAATTTTTTGAGTAATTTTACAATGGGCTTTGGGCACCATACCTAGTGATTGTCTTTCTTTCTTTCTTTTTTTTCCAAAAAAAACAGAAAGAATGCCCATCGTACAGGTTCTAATACTTTGGACATGCACCACCCAAAACTCAAAACTAAAACATATGGTTGCTAAATCGAGGGGACTTCTCCCCTATGCAGTCTCAACTCCAGAAGCAACATTGTTATGTGAGACTAAAAGCCAATATATTATCTTGTTCAATTGATAATGTGGACGGGTTCTAGTGAAAAAATTCAACAAGTAGACTCACCTTTGGATTTTTTTTTTTAGAATGACTTTTGAACTACTCCATTTTCATTATTCAATCCACTCTTTTCTCTATTTGAATCAAAACCGATGCACCCATCTCACATGGAGATTAGATTTGAACTAAGCTCATCTTATTAGTATTATTTCTAAATTTAGTTAATATCGTTTCTAAGATTACTTTTTATAGAATACTGACTTATAATAAATAATAATATAATTAAATTTTGATTAAAAAAATTAACTATAATTAAATTATATGAGATTAAGAGATAAGTTTTAGTAACATGGAAATAAGCTAAATAGTTTAGAGAAATTGTTTACATTGGTGATTAGAAATCAAGTTAAATAATTTAGAGCAATTAATAGAACGTCCTAATTTGACAAGCAATGGTGTGTGGAGGTGATATAAGAATGGTGGTAACATGACATCTTGGATTTGCTTTGAACTAAAATAAGTTAGAAACCTAGAATAATTATATATGCTATCATAATCTCATATACTTAACCCAAGCTAATTTTGAAATGAGACTCTTCCATTTATACAAGTTATAAATATTTGTAAGCTTTTCTCCTTGTGGTTCCATTATAATCCCAATTTTATATTATAATTATAGTATATTATGATGCACTAAATAGTTAAGAAGAAAAGTGTCAAGAAAAAATCAACTCAACTAGTACCGCCCTACAAACTAATACACAAAATCTCTGGGGAAACATTGTCATTATTCTATGTTCATTAATAATTTGTTATAAATATGAAATTTTTTAGGATAATAGGATGAAGATGTTCATACCTTGAATTGGTTTCCTCCAATATTTTATCAACTTTAGATACATTTAACATTCTTAAACAGAAGAAATATGATAAGGAAGCAGGCTAAATACAAGACCGTAAACCTATAGCTTTTAATAAACAGTAATATTATGTTTTACAAAGATAATCGCATGAAATATAAACATATCATTTCTTTTACATGTCCTTTCTCCATTTATTCTTCTATTAACTTAAAAATAATTACAAAATTTGGTATGTTCGAGATCAGTTATAAATCATGACAAGTCATTCTTGTGGCATTTACTTTATCAAATGTAAATATTTGGTAGCTTCACTAAGGTGATAGTTATGATACCTAACTAATACAATGCAATTGGGTGACATGTAGGAAGTCAAGAACCAAAAATGATGTTGAGACAATTAATGTACTATTTTGTTGTTGAAATCACCTTGCTCAATTAATTACCTCGTATGTATGGTCAAGGAAATGGTGACATGTTCGTACGATATGTATCACAAGCCATGTCACATCTTTGGCCTAATCGAGCCAATTTTCCACCAAATGAAGATCAACTGATCTTAGACCTTGCTAACAAGGGAAGAAGAGCACATAACTAACTTGCTCTATTTGCCCTGTGGAAACCTAATATTGCAATTCACAGCATCTCGGTAATTTGCGTCCAAAATCCCAACTCTGCCCCTAATGGTTTCTCCCAAATCATGATCCACAGTTGTTTTGGAAAGGTTTTGCAAAAGATGCAAAGTGTTAATTGAAAAAGGACTTATAAGAATAGGGATATTATCAAGAACTTGCATTACAACTCCACCTTTTGTGTAAGGCAAGCAGAGAGTGGCATTGGAGAGTAGAGCCCTAGCAGAGTGATTAGAATTTAGAAAGCATAGCGTATCCCATTCCTCTGGGGCTAGGAGGGTATAAAGTAAGGTGGTAGTAAGGTCTAAAGATCATCTAGATTTGTTTGGGGATATACTGCTCAATAATCGAACAACATCTAGGGTGTATTTGGTTCGTATGGTTCGTAACAAGAATCGGAATTGGGATGGATTAAATCAAAATGGCTATATTTCCTTATGTGTTTGGTTCGTGAATGGATTTGGAATCAAAATTGGAATGGAATTTGAATATTAGAAGAGAATCCGGATTGGATTTTGGAGGATTGGGGTGTTTCATTTCCATTAGAATCGAAATGAGGATGAGACTCCCATCCAAACGGTTTGCATGGGGGTCACCTATTTCCATTTTTATTCCATAGGCCAACTCTCCTCAACCAAACATACCTCGAGTTGCTAAGCAAGGAGGCATGGGGTATAACTACTAGGATAGGTACATATATCAAACTTTTCAGAATATAATCCATCGACAGGTGAGTGGAAGTGAGAGGCAACAATTGATGAATATATTAAAAAAAATGCAGTGACAAATTAAGTATCCTTGCATCAGTCTCATTTTAATTATCAGCCAACTGATATAGAGGTTGTTCTGTATCAACTTCATATACCTAATGAAGATGGGTGGAGCTTCAGCTCTTCCTTTTCTGGAAAAAGAAAAATCCAACAACCAGTTAACAAGGAGCATAATCCACCATCAGAAATTTGACCTAATTAAGCTAGTTTTGCCAACAGATGAAGATCCAACTAACCTTAGACCTGGATAACAAAGGAAGAGCACTGTTAGATGCAGCACTCAAGAATCAAACCCAAAGCATATGGTTGCTAAGCAGATGGATATGGGAAGTGACTATTGCATCAGGCTTGAGTTCTTGACATGCTCTAATATTATTGAACTCATGTTTATATTCATTAGGTTCTACTTTTGATGCTATTGCTCTCAGGTTCGCATATGCAGTGAGAGGCTACAATTCCTTTATGAACATGTCAACAAATGCAATGGCAGGTTAATTGTCCTTGCACAAGTCTCTGTGTATTTCTCAGTCCTATGATATAGAGGCTATTCTGTAATTGACTTCATTTACATAATGAAAAAAGATGGGTAGGGCCTTGGCTCTTGCTTTTTCTCCCCCAAAAAAATGCATCAAATGGTTAACAATGGACATTCCACTGTCACAACTTTGGCCTAATTAAGCCAGTTTTGCCAACAGATGAAGTTCCAACTGACCATGGACCTGGCTAACAAGGGAAGAATGCTGCTAGCTTGCTACATTTTCCCCCTCATAAGAAGGGTGTAAACATAGTATTTGAAGCAATTCACAGCATCTTCGCGTTAAATCTATGTCCAAAATGCTGACACTGTCATTAGTAGTTCCTTCCAAACCATGATTTAAAGCTGCTTCAGAAAAGTTCTGCGAAAAGTTAAACATTTTCTGTGAGAGAAAGGACTATGAGGATAGGGGTCACAGTGAAGAACTTGCATTCACCACACCTTTGTGCATAGCCAGCCAATTTTTGGCATCACAACATAGAGCCCAGAAGATTGGTTAAATAACCAATTTTTTGTTGCTTACCATTAAAATTTTCTTTAGGGCTGTGAACTTGAACAAAGTATAACATGCCCCATTAAAAGTGGGGCTGAAAGGATCTAAAGATCATCTAGATATGTTTAGCGATGCATCGCTCAAAAATTGAATCCAAAATGTCTAGTTGCTAAGCAGAGGGGGTAATTACTAGGATGATCACATTTCTCTATCTGTTCTAGTACTATCGAACTCGAACTTAGTAGAATATAATACATTAGCCGGTTAATAAGGAATGGAGATCTTGGTTACTCTATTGTAATTTCTCCTTGTTATCACAACCATCAAGTCCTATTCGACCAGATAAGGAGATAATTGGGGTTGGGGAGTGAGCAACCTCTTCCTCTTACAGGAGAGCCCCTTAATTAAGCCTAATGGGGCATATATAGTCTCCATTTTCACTATCATGATTATAAAGGGGACCTCGTAGTCCATTTGGAAGGCCAACTCTTTTTTGTCTAAACAAAATTATTGAAGTCTGATTTTTGGGATTGTACGTCGGCTAAGAAAACATTTGACTTAATTAAACACTATTTTTATAGCAACTATCTGGTTTTAATAAATGTTTGTGTAGATTTTGACGTGAACAAATGATTGATATGCTTGCACATAGTAGCTTGTATATCAAAAGTTAATAAAAGATCATTAACCTCTTATTAGTTCTTCTCTATCTTTCATGAGATATAGATGGTCCATGGTAGCAAAATTTTCTTAACACTACAATGGCTCGGAACTTGGCCTGAAGTTAACTTGAATTTAACTGAAAGTTAAAACTTGCAGTGTCTTCCCTCTTGTTATGAACTGTCGGCGTCTATGGAGATTCAAATGTTCACAATCTTATTGCACCATCTTGAATTAAGATCAATGTAATATCTTTCCATATACCAATTAGCCTTACTAGGTTTTATCCCAAGTCCCCTCTCACTAAAGTTTCCATGAGCGAAACATAATTTGCACCAGTTTTTAGAGGATTGCCATGAAGTTGCTGTCATCTATCTTGCCGGGCAAATTATTGAATGGTACTAATGATCATGGTGATAGCATCTTTTTGTTCATGCAACCGGATCATAAATGTGCAACCGAGTGAACATGTACACACACACACATATATGTGTGTATGTATATTTTTTGCCTTTTTAAAGATAAAAGACATACCTAAAAATCCATGCAAACACCTTCAGATGTTTAGCCAATATAACCAATATAAATTAAGGTAAATCTTTTCCTATATACCAATTAGCTTTCAAATATTGGTATTATTTTAAACTATCCATTTTTTTTGACTACTTGATGCATTGAGTATGGATTTCAAAAATACATGATTTTTGGTGTGTAAGCAAATTATATTAGATCAAATCTAATGGCTTGAATCTTTGATGTAGGATCCCCATAATTTAATCAAGACTTGTCTGGATTTGAGTGAAAATCCGTTCAAGTATAGTCAAGTCAATTTCTCTCTATGTATAACATATTATACATCAAAATGATTTCCATATAAATTTATCCTATTTCCGACTCTGAAAACAAAGCTAGCATAATGATCAAGTGCTGCACCTTTGAACCCTGTTAAGCTCCCTTCACAACAAAGAAATTGCAGTAGCATTTGGCAATTCATAAAGAAATATGCTTGGTCACTTTATTTTCTTGTAAATTTCCTCATTGTCAATACTGTCGATACAAAAGGTTGCACCTCAATCTGAAATGAAAAGCTTCTACATGATTTAGAAGACCACAAGAAAAGGTTGGAGGGTGAGGCGTTCTTGAAACCTGCTGCCGACTTTAGAAAGGAGAGATGATACTAATGCCAAAAAGCCAAAGGCATTTATACCTAGTATTGGAATTTCCACAACATCGATGCTGAATTCTTCCCTCAGTGCACAGTGAGTCAACTGATATCATGCCTCTCCCCCACTTGAGGCAAGGGTGGTAATGCCGAACCCTTTAACCCATTTAAATTACTTCAAAACGTTGTAGATTGGATTAAATTATTTATTTAATAAAATGCTTAAATTTAAATATAGATTTTTGATCCGTTCAATAAATAAGATGGATTTAAGTTGATAGATTTTTGATCTATCTTATATCTGATCTGATCTATATTTGATCCAATCCGAACCGATTGCCACTCCTGTCTTGAAGGACTAACTCAAAGTGTCTCATGCCGCATTCATCTTGGGCTTCAAAGACTTGTTCCGCACATGTGATCTCATGTTTGGTCGAAGGAGATGGAGTATTTGTTGTATGATTATGACCTCACCAAGTGATCTAGAAAGAAGGATGATAAGGATGCTATGTTTATAGACAGGCCCTAGGACCGACTTTTACCTCAAATTTCATACTAGGTTAAGGACACCCGGTCCGAGCTTGACCCGAGTTTGGATAATACTATCTTAGATTCCCTCGATATGTGGAGATTGTGGTGTGGACAAGACGGTGGACCATGCTTTGTTCTAATGCACATAGACCAAGGTGACCTAGCAACTGGTAGGGATTCTGCGGAAGGTTCGAGGCCGGAAGAATTAGTTTTTACAGACCATGCGCCAGATGTTCGGAGTCCCCATTGCTCCACCATGAGGCGGCTCGAGTAATCTGCACATCCTACCAGATTTGGCTAGCTAGGAACACTCGAACCTTTGGCGAACACAATATATCGCCGAGACTTGTGGTGGAGAGTGTCCGTGTGTAGGCAGCAGAGATCAGTCACATCATATCTGTCGAAGGGCCCTTGACAGCTCGGGACATCTGGGGTTCCCATTTTGCTTCGGCAGCATCTCGTACGGTGTTTTTCACCTGAGAGCCCCCACTTCCGAGTATCTTCGAGGTTAATTTCAATGGGTTTGTCTTGGACGGAGATACGAGGGGCAGTGCAGGTTTTATTATTCGGGACCCGTCTACTAGAGTCGTAGCTGCAAGGGCAGTCAACTCTTCGACATATCGGTTTTGGGTGCAGAGTTGAGGGCCGCTTGGATGGGTCTTCATCACGCCTAGTGTGTTTTACAGGCAAGTTCCATCGTCCTGGAGTAAGACTCAGCCACGGTCATCAGTTAGATCTAAGGGGGTCCAAGGGGCAACGGTTGCGTCCACCCTTTACTTCGAGATATCTGGGCAATGATGAGGGATAGAGAGGCTTTTCAGGCCAAGCATATCTTCTGTGAAACTAATGGGGCTGCGGACTAGGCGGCTGCTTATGTAGCCAGTCACTCGGATAGTACTCTGTGGGCTGGAGATAAGGAGTTGCCTCTGGTATTTTGAGGTATTTTGGTTTTTAATTTTATTAGGTGCATCTATATTCGCCTGCTATGATCCACCGTCTTAACCAAAAATAAATAAATAAAATAAATGGCGAGTTACCACAGGGTTAAAATAAATACATAAAAAAAGATTTATTTTAAAAGAAATTAGAGCTAGTACATGCTCAGGAGCTTTTCTCACAGTAGTTCAGCTAACAGAGGTGAAAAGCCTGCATATGGTATGACGGCAAAATCAGACGGATGTGATGCTTCGCCCGCTAAAGATGGGCGGCAGATCTGTGTTCGCATAGAACTTGTAAGCGGGAGCCCGGAGTGCCAGATTTTACCAAGAGCGTTCCAGGCCCTTCGCGCGAAAGACCTAATCCGGAGTGCAGCGCACGTGTTCGCATAAGGGTCCCGGGCTAAACCCTTCCGATGCTTCGCCCCCGCTCTGGAAAACGCTGGGTCGGTCGGTGATTGAGAGAGAGAGAGAGAGAGAGCGGCCTTCCTTCTTTCATCGATCCCTCGAGACGGGTGCTGCGAGAACGACGGCGATGGAGAACGGCGGTCCGGTTACTGACATCCGATCGGCGGCGGAGGTGGTCTCGGCCGAGAACGAGGCGTCGGTGGCGCCTCTCCACCAGGTCGAATCCCTGTGCATGCGTTGCGGCGAGAATGTAATGCTTTCTCAATCCTTTTCAATTCCCTCTCTTTTCTTTCTTTCTTCCCCTAGTTTACTGGAAAGAAAAAAACAAGGGATTTTTCGATCCCCATCTCCATATTTTGAACTTTGGTCTGATATGCTTCGTTTTATTCTTCGTCTCTTGGTACAGGGCATAACCAGGCTCCTTCTAACGCGAATTCCTCACTTCAGGGAGGTAGGATTTGTACTTCTTTTTGAAATAATCATTTTTTCCCAAAGATTTTTATGTATTAAACAAAGATTTCTATCTGTTATTTGATTCTTTAAATTATCCAGATTGTGTTGATGGCGTTTGAATGCCCGCATTGCAACGAAAGGTATTAATGTTCTCTTTGATAGTCCAAAGTTGAGGAAAGTGTAGGAATAAGAATAAATTTAATGCATTTTGGGATGAAATCTTTTTGTCATCTTTTCTTTTTCTTTTTCTATTTTTGATGTTTTGTTTGTGTTGTTAGGAACAATGAAGTCCAGTTTGCTGGTCAGCTGCAGCCCCGAGGATGTTGCTACCAGTTGGAGGTTCCATTGGGGAGTAGTGAGGTCTGTTCTCATTATACAAGCCCAGTTTCGGAGCAAGCTCTAATTTTTTTCCCTCTATTTACCTCAGTATTAGTTTTTTCCATATCGTTTTTCCATTACTTATCATTATATAGATTGTGTGCAATATACTTAAGAAAATTTTTGAGGTGTCAGTAACAGCACTCTAAAAGTTATCACCTTTATCTCACCTTATCTCCTTTGCATCATCTTAATTTTATCTAACGGTCAAGGACCCTATTGGTTAGGAATACCGAACTGAGTCTGATCTTTCTGCCTGTTGTTGGATAAGCTCTGCAATTGTAAACTATAACAATAAAAGTACAAGTAGATTGGGAGCCTGCCCGGAGTGGTAACTTTTCCACCATGCAACTGATTTCAGGGCTTGTTGTGTAGTAGTTGTTTCATGGGCTCTACTTTAGGCCTTAGTTTTTTCTTCTAAAAAAAATTTGCACGGTTTACAATGTGTGAAATTCTATCATTGGGTCCTATGAATATTTAAAAGAAGAGAATATTTAACTTTATTATTGATTTGTACAAAATTTATTGATCAACATGTGGGTGTGCATTTCCCTACATATAGGGTCAGTAATGATTAGCTCTCTTGCGCAACTGTTGCTAATAAAATTGTGATTGAATAAGTTCCTTGCAATTGGTCTAGGCCTTTTTAAAAAAAAACAATATGACATTTTACACCTGGCTATTACACTACCAAAGTGCACTTGGTACCTCTTAATTTGCTGTTTCACAACCTTTTTTTTATTGCCATTTGAATTTGCATCTGATATGATGCACTTCCAATGCACTATTCTATTTTCCTATAGTTTAGATTTATAGGATGTTTCTGGGATCCTATTTTAAATCGCCCAACTTTATCTGCGAGCTGCTTTGGGTCAGCACCTTTTTGAAGCATCACAACTATGTAATGCTGTCAAGCTTTTCTTTGAACGACTTCACGGTCTTCATGTGTTCTTCTCTATTCTTTTAATTTTGAAGGGAGATAGTTTGTCTATTATATGCATGGCTAACTTCCAAAATTATTTTGTTCTCTTTTTTATTTTAAAATGACTCATCTGCCTTTGTTGAGTCATAAGCAATTAGGAAGTAAAGTATCACTTCATTCTCTCTCATTCTCAGCTCCAAAACCTTGTGCTCTGGGCAACTTACTGTAACCACTGCCACACTTTCTAGGGATTTATCCATACCTTTATTGGGGAATAAGCACTGTAAAGATTAGCTGCCTTAAGTAATCTTGTCTCAAATTTAGATACTATTACTTTTGTTTGTGTCGGAAATTGCATTGAAAAATCTTATGAAAATATGCATGCATTTAATGACTTGCACACTTCTGTACATTGTTGTGTATCCATCTGCCATTTATGCTTCCTATTGGTGCTGGATTGCATATTAATTTCTCAAATGGAATTTTGCCTGTATCTAGTCCTGTTACACACTCCAGTTGATAAATTGTAGTTAATTGTGAGCCTTTTCAAATCCATCGATGCCATAAAGTACAAATTTGATTGGCACAGGTAGTATCACTGTCTGCTGCATAAAGACACTAACCATGCTATAAATATTACTGGGTATTCTGAAAGGTTAAAATGTTTTGTCGATTGAGGAACTTACAAGACATCTTTCTGCAGGTACTTAATCGACAAGTGGTGAAATCTGATTCTGCAACTATTAAGGTACATTTTTGACACTTAGTCACCATACTGAAGCTGGTCCAGTGGATTAAGTTTGGAGGCTACTGAAATGTCTCTGGTTGCAATTGTTAGTGCCTTAGAGAGTGCAGTCTGTCCTTCGCTAGGAATTCATACAGTCTGTTGTTGCTATAGCATTATCGCCCTAAATACATGTTGCTTTTACATAAAGTGGAATTTAAATGTTATGATATGCATTTAGGTTTATATAGTTGTGCCAATCTTTAGACCTATTTAAAAGTTAATTTATTACCTGCCTTCATTTTTCCTGGTTTCTTAATTTTGAAAACTTTCATGCACATAAGTTTATGTAATAGACTTTTCATGACACTTCTCTGTTGTTTATTTTGCAGATTCCAGAATTGGATTTTGAGATTCCTCCAGAAGCTCAACGTGGAACACTTTCTACGGTAACTTCTTTTCCTTTATGTTAGCAGTTTCGTAACATAGTTGTGCTCATTCCTTTTCTTCAAGTATTCTTTTGACAGTCCTCTACATAACATGTTTGATGAACATGGTCGATTGAGTTTGACATTTCTGACGTTTTCAGCCATTTTGCTTTCACCTAGTCATGCTTAAATATATTATATGGTTATTGGTACAATTAGTGAACCATGCAATATCAAAAATGAAAGGTGAAATCAAAGTTGTATGCAGTTTATAGAATTATATGTTGGGGTAAAGATAACCAAGAGTTGCTAGGAAAATTTGTATGTTTCACTGTTCTTACAAATTTTGTGCTTCTTGTAACTGAGGGTTGACATTGTAATGGAACAATGTTTTTGATTGTACCTTAAACCTGTGTTTAGTACTCGAGGAATTATGGGATTCCATTATGTAGTTAGCAGATCCTTTGTTATTCAGTGATCCCTATGGTGTTGTGTCTTGTTGTCATGCTCTTTGGAACTAGAATGTTTGGTCTTTATATGGTTTGGAACTTCAAAAATCAAAATCTTCGATTGTTATTTGATTGAAGAATTAATTATCTTCAACCATTGCTTTTCTTTGGTTTTTTCCTTTTCATTTCTAGGTTTGAGTTTGTCCTTTCCTGGATCTCTGTTTCTTCACTATTGTAATCCTCAGACATCACTTGGTTTTCTTGATGAATATGCTACGTGTGCTTCAAATTCTTCTCTTTGATCATACTATATGATTTCTGTATCATGCATTTTGAGAAATGCTATTTGATTATGACATCTGTGAAATATGGCCTGTGTATCAATATAATACCTATGTGGAAGAAACCCAATCAAAGAACTTCATTGTGAAAACAGTTTGGTTTTCTAAAAGATGGATGGCTGGTAAATCAGAAGAGGGCTCTCATGCAGTATTACTGTGGTTCTGTTCATATGCTGCCTGATTGGGTATGAGAGGCCAATTTTTGAATTCAGTGGAGTATTAGTAGGTTGCATTGTTATCTGGGTGATTATGTCTAAACTTTGAGTGATAGTTTTAGTTATGATCACTTTATCCAATGTCTTGGAGGTCAAAGTCTGGTAAGAAATATAAGAAGGCTTGAAGTAATTTCATTTTAAAAATCAGATAATATATTTCTTAAATTTTGAAGTCACTTAATCTGAAAGCTTACATCCCGTCTGTTAAATGTTATGCATCTACTTATTGAGTGCTGATTTTCTATGCAGTCACGAAGTTGCGGGATTTGATCTAACCTATCCAAAAACTGATCTCTATAAACCATAATCGATATATTTGGAGTTCATCCTTGTATTTATGAAATAAGGGTGTCCTTGAGGCTCCCGCAAATGTGGGGTTTGGGGAGGATTAGATGTATGGAGCCTTAGCATTGACATTCAGGTCAAAGTAGAGCAACCTTACCATTGCGCCTCCATCTTTATGTTTGTCATTTCAATATTTTAGAGTCCTCAAATATGAGATGCGGTCAGTCTACATATTCTATGGGCAATTATGAGTCCATGATGGTTGGTAAAAAAAAGTATAACCTACTGCATTATTTCTCCAACATGTTGCTCCATTTTATCTCCCTTTACCCATATCACCATGTTTGTGACTTCAGTGATTATCAATCATAAACCCTTGTTACCCTCATTCTTAAATTTGAGCCAATCATAATTAGAGGTTATATGGATAATAACCTTATGACACTAAATATATGTTATTTCTTCTAAATTAACCGATAGCTGCTGCTGTATAGGTTATGAAAAGGATTTCGAAAGATCTATTGAGTTGTAAGATTGAAGACATGCAACATTTTGTAATGGATTTTGATTTAGTGTCTAAAATCAATGTCAAGAAACCTGAAGAGGAATGACCTTATTTGACATCAGATAGAAAAAATGGGTGAATTCTTAGTGATGTTCTTATTTATATATTAGTTAAGAATGACTTGATTAGAGCTTAAATCAAATGATATCTCAAAGATGAATAATAACATTATGACACTAAATATATGTTATTCTTCTAAATTAACCGATAGCTGCTACTTTATAGGTTATGAAAAGGATTTTGAAAGATCTACTGAGTTGCAAGATTGAAGACATGCAACATTTTGTAAGGGATTTTGATTTAGTGTCTAAAATCAATGCATGAAACCTGAAGAGGAATGACCTTATTTGACATCAGAAAGAAAATTTGGGTGAATTCTTAGTGATGTTCTTATTTATATATTAGTTGAGAATGACTTTATTAGAGCTTAAATCAAATGATATCTCAAAGATGCGAAGGGAGAAAGTGAACCTTGAAGGAGTATTGTGGAACTGGGGGATGGAAACTCCTACGTAGAATGCACATAGTAACTTGAACTGCCATTATGATTTCTCGATTGTTGCTACCAAAAGTTTGACCTGTGTAACCTGAGATGCAAGGTGAGTTGTTTACATTCTAACACTGTACAAGCAAGAAAGTTGCCAGTTCTCCAATTCCCATAACAGCCCTTATTAGATTTCCCCTTTAATGTCCCTGCTTTTAACCTTGGCATGCTCTTTCTAATCATAGGTCTTTTATTAAGATTCCTCGCCAATCTTCCTGCCCAGCAATGCTAATCTCTCCTAAAAAATCTCTCTCCTGAAAAATCTTTAGCTTTAACATTCAACAACCCACAATAAACACTTTTTTTTCAAAAATTAATTATTAATTCTTTTTGTAAAATTAGAATTTAGTTAAATTGTCCTATATCCGAAATCTTTAACGGCCATGTGCATTATAAGCAGTATATACATGTTTCCCTTGGTCCCTATGTAGGGGAAGAACTTGTTACTACAATAAAATTAAGATTATGTTGAGTCAATAATTGGAAAGATTTAGGCATCACCAAGACCGTTGTATTAGGAACGACTTTGATGTTGCTCCCATCTTCTCAAGCTTAAGCTTTTGACTGGTACTTTCAGACTATATGTTCTTTCCGTAATAATAGGATGAAATATGTTATATATTTTGTGTAGAGTGAATTTTTAAGTAGCAATCTTCAAACTAGGTTATCCTACCATATTTTATTTATAATATTTACGACATCATGTTTTGACTAGTGGGATACGAAGTTCCTATGGCCTTGCCTTACAGGGCACCATATTAGACTATACTGCAGACTAACAAACCTACTTCGCAAAACTAAAATTTTAACGGTACTTTGTCATGTTCCAATTACTGATTGGCAAGGTCTTTTAATATTTCAATTGATTGAACTGGAACGTCTGTATTTTATTTCTGATGACTTGAAGCATACTTGTTTTCTTTCTAAATAACCACCACCATCAATCTACACAAAATTGAGTTGATAATGTTCAAGTTGTAGAATTGTTATCTAAACATTAGCAAAAAACAATTTTCATGAGTATTATTCTTTTTCCCATTTTCTGGAGGATATGGTAGATAATATAAAACTTGGTAGTTTTTAACTATCCAGATATATTGGAAAAAAATTTCACTTTGGCAGATTCTTTTATAACCCAAAGCAAGGATGAGGTATCAAAAATTAAAAAATCCTCTCTCTCTCTCTCTCTCAGTGAGATGGCATAGGGATTTATGTTTGGGATTTGGGACTATAAGAAGAGTGATGCAGGAAAGTTTGGAGGTTCAGAAGGGAGAAATGGACCATACATGTTAAAGCATCTGTACTTTGACTATGTACTACCAGGTGGGTTATACATGCAATAATTGCGATAATTGGTCACTTAGCTTTAGCTAGTAGCTACAAGTTTACTAAAGTGTGTAAAGTAATTTTATGAACAAGCTGCTGGCCTGATATTGTTCAATTATTCTTATGAGGTAGAGGCAAGATTTATAATGATGTTTTTGACCATGCTACAAATGATGTTAACTTATGATCCTGTGGGATTTATCTAATTTTTCTGGGCTTCTAAAGAGTTCTTTAAATGACATGAGTTTTGTAAAATCATAGAAGGTTTCTTTGAGCACAGACTGCTGGCAGAGTGGTATATTGTTATACTTGGCAAATTTTGAGTCAGAATGCTACAATCTGCCACCTGTCTTGTAGTTTACTTGGATGTTGTCCATTAATTTCTGACTTAAAGGAAATGGTGTTTAATGAGAACGGGAAACTTCAAATATAAACTTCCCTTAACATGTAGATCCTTAAATAATCAAATATTACAAAGATGTGGATGGGCCTATTTTGTTGTTTTGGTTATGTAACACTTTTTTGTTTCATTTTCATTTTTGGGTCCTTCTTTACCAGTCTTACCATTGTCAACTACTAGGTGGAAGGGATACTTCTACGAGCCATGGATGAATTACAAGCCCTTCAGGAGGAACGCAAGGTGCATTAAGGAACTCATGATTTTTGTTTGTGGTTAACCTGCTTTGCTTTTATCAAAACATGAAGTCTTTATCATGATTTTGCAGAAGCTGGATCCTGCAACAGCTGAAGCTATAGATCAGTTCTTGATAAAACTGAAATCCCTTGCATCTGGAAATGCAGCTTTTACTTTCATACTTGATGATCCTGCTGGAAACAGTTTTATTGAGAACCCGTAAGAATATTCTTCTGAAATTGCTACCTGAAGCGTAAATTGTATATTTTTTTAATGCTTAATGCGCTTATATTTTCATTCATGATCTAGTAACTTCCATGACATTCATAGGAAGTATCTATTAGATGTTTAGAACTTTATTTGGTTGCTTCTCATTCAACTATACTTTATATGCTTGGGACTTTCTGTAAGCACACAATTTGTGGATTTTAGCATCAACCAATAAGCTGACTCGGTTATGAGAAGTTATTGAGTTTGGGTGAAGAATGGATCCAGTAAGCTTATGAGTTCTGTTTAGTTTTAGCATGACTACGTGAGTGACCTGATCTCTTCTTACCTTTGGTAACCTAATAGAAAAGTTTCATTTTAGGAGTTCTGATGTTGTTTTTGTGGGTGATGTAAAAACATTAGTTTACTGAACCAACTTTATTGTTTATATCATTTTAATGAAAAAACATTGTTGATAAAATCTAAAGATTCATGATTTGGTTCAAATGGCCTTAAATGATTTGGATCTCATGTTTGGATCAGAGTCAGTTAAGAACATAGGATCTAGATCCATATTGTGAATTACACCATCCATTGGATCATAAGATTTGACTTTATGGCTTTTAAATTACTTATCCCTAATAAGTTTTAAGTAGTAAAAATTAGCAAGCTTGTTATTGGATTTTATGGACTTACAGTTAAGAGGCAAGTTTTTCGTATTTTTACAACTTGTTAAAATTTTCTCTTCTAAATTATTGTAATTGAAACTGAATAACCGAAGACGGTTTGTTTCACTAGATTGTCTATATATGGGCTTATGTTGGACTACTTATTTGTATGCCTTTTATCTTTATTTATGTACTATAATTTAGCTCGTATTTTGATTTTTAAACCTCTTTTATATTTTAACAACTTATGAAATATATCAGAGGAAAAGTCTTACAATTTGCAATCTGATCCATGATCTGATCTAATCTGACCTACTCTACGATTTGACTCGATCCTGATCTTAACAAAATTGGGCATAAATGAAAATTCTAAACTTGTGAATAGCCAGTTCTTGTCTGATGGTCCGTCCATACGCTTCATCCTCATTCCAATCTGCTTCGACATTTTTGTTCAATGATATGGTGTTTTCCATCTCCACCCCTCTTCTCCCTAGGAGCAAATACCATCTTGTTCTAGTTGATGGGATTAAGGATTGAATCCAATCACAGTCCCACACAGTATCACCTTATCTAATCCTAACTATCCCAGATCAGATCAAGGCTCTCAAGCTCTGTCTCCATCTCATGTTACCAAATAATGATCATTTGTTACTTGAATAAGGGGATGTCTCTTGGCCTCAGACATCCTGTCGTCCTTATATTTTCTTAAATTCTAATATAGCCTTATTGTTGTAGATAAAAGACAATGATGGATTATGATATTCGTATATCACTGATATGTTATTGTGTGCTAGTGCTTAAAAATGAGTATTATACGTTCATTTAGTTTTGAAAGGTAGTTCGGGCCATGCACGCAATGAGGGGCCACATGCAGCAGATTCTAGAATTGCAGTAATTTCTTGTCATTCATTTGTTTGAACTTTCTGCTGGTGAGGTGCATGGAATATAAGCTATTCTTTATTTAGTGTCCGGCATTTATTAGTACTTCATAATTTCTTGTTCGTTTGTTTGAGTGTTCTGTTGGTGAGGTGCATGGGATATAAGCTATTCCTTATTTAGTCTCTGACATTTAATACTGTTTATTGGATGACCTGTTTGTTTGACTCTGTAGATATCTGTTGCATGGACAGATATGCGCCATCTTCAGATCCATTGTTGTTTACTAGGTTTTATGAAAGGACACGTGAACAACAGGCTGCGTTGGGTTTTCTTGCTGAACCATCTGCAGCTGAAGAGGCTGAAAGACAGGTTAATGGAGATGCATCAACCGAGGAAAATAATCCTGCACTGGATGGAATGGAAAGGGTACCCCATGGATCAGTTGGCGCTGTTGCCGGTCGTCGTGCTATTGCTCAGGGTAACACTGAGGAAGTTGCTGCAGCCTTATGTAGGTATTCAGCACCAGAAGAGGTAAGATTATGCTACTGGATAGATATAGAATTTCTACTTTTTATTCTGTGTCATGTACACCTTTCCTCATTGCCCATTCTGCACAGGTTGACACTTTGCCGTCTACATGTGGAGCTTGTGGAACTGCATGCGTCACTCGCTTTTATGCTACCAGTATCCTATCTTAGCTTCTTTATCATCAGTATTACTATATCTCCAAGTTGCATCTACCTGATTTATCCATGCATTTTGTTCATCAGTAATCAAGCATTGAATACAGTGAACATTAAATACAAATCGCGCACTGCTTACTGCCCTCACTCAAGTGGATTATGAATGAGTTTAGAAGCTATCTCTGAATGTTTAAAGAAAAAAAGAAGGCAAATAAAGAAAGACTAACTGAGCTAAATTGCTTTGTGAATTTCACCTCCTGCATTTAATAATGCATCTTACTGATATAATTTCGATGAGGCTTTGTTCAACTTTAATCACATGAAGAAATTCCGTATTTTCGAGACGTGATTGTTATGGCGACTACGTGTGATCTGTGTGGCTATCGTAGCTCAGAGGTTTGTTATTATCCTAGATCCTGTTGTAACTAGTCCATTCATTGATTTTTTTTTTCACAAGTTTCTTGTGTTATTATGATATCATGTGAGCACAGAATGTGTTGTTGTAATATCACTTACTGTTCTTAAACTTGCATTTCTTTTTTATAAACAGTTGAAACCTGGTGGTGAAATTCCTAAAAAAGGAAAGAAGATCACAGTATATGTGCGGAATGCGCAAGATCTTAGCCGCGACGTGATAAAGGTAGGATTCTTTCTTGCTAGGTTTGGCTTTTGAACATTTTGTCTATCACTTCAAAATTTTATCATTTTAACTGAACCCTGTCTGCTCAGACCAGAATTGCAGTATTGGTAGACCTTTCACTTGGTACAAATTTAACTCGGCATGCTTATTGATTCCTTATTTGGATCATTGGAACAATATCTTGATGATAAAGGAATGGTCTAATTATAATCAGATCGCCTGACTTATAATCATTGAAAACAAGCTAAGTTGCCAAGTGTCATCAAACTTATAGCTCCTTTTAGCATGGAAACTGAACCCTGTTTATTTAAGTCCAGAGCTAATTAAATCTAGAAGTTTTTTCTCCCATTTCGCTTTTTGTGGTTTGGGGTGGGGGGTGGGGGGAGTGCAGATGGGGAAATTCAGGGTAAACTAGCCAGTCTTCAGGGACATTGTCGACACATGTGGTATGACAAGCCAAAGAAAAGTGCCATTAACTATGCTCAACTCCAAATATCTAGAAGTGGATTGGTTAGGATTCTACAGGATCAGCGATTGTTTCAAGATAGATGATGTGGGAGTTACGCTCTATTCAAACAGAAGGTAACTAGAAGTGGTCCATAGCCTGCTTGAGCAGCAAGCTCCCTCCATTCCTTTGCAGCAGCCATTAAGACAGCTGGGAGGAGTATGGATAGCAACTGCATGTTTATTAAGTCCGGGGCTAATTAAATCTAGAAGTTTTTTCTCCCATTTCACTTTTTGTGGTTTGGGGTGGGGGGAGTGCGGACGGGGATATTCGGGGTAAACTAGCCAGTCTGCAGGGGCGTTTGCGACACATTTGGTATGACAAGCAAAAGAAAAGTCCCATTAACTATGCCCAACTCCAAATATCTAGAAGTGGACTGGTTAGGATTCTACAGGATCAGTGACTGTTTCGAGATAGATGATGCGGGTGTTACACTCTATTCAAACGGAAGATAACTAGAACTGGTCCATAGCCTGCTTGAGCAGCAAACTCCCTCCGCTCCTTTGCAGCAGCCATTAAGACAGCATGCAGGAGTATGGATAGCTACTGCAAGTGAACCCAGTTATCATTTGGATGAGTGGAGCAAGATGTTGAGGTGAACAACATGGTTAGATTAGATTTCAGAATATGATAAGGCAAACACTTCAGGTAGGAGCGATTTAACTTACAGTTTAGGTAGAGGGCTTCTTCAATTGCTGTCCGGAATAAATAATCCTTGCTAAATCTGAAAGTCCATACATATCAAAACAGAACAAAATACATGGCTGTACATACGGTCCTTGTTTTGCTCCTTTGCAGTCTATTAACACAACTTTGGCATTTTACATTTTTTAAATGCTTACAATAAACTTTTTCCTGGCTGTGTATTTTCATATATTAAGCAATATGGACATAAATTTAAGAATGGTGAAAATGTTCATATAATGACAGGATTGTCACATCAGAAACAGTTTGGTTATATAGACCATAAATGAATTTAGCAATGGTGAACTAGCAGGATTTAAGATAACGTTTATCTTCATGTATCCATCTTTAGCTCATCCATAAGGACTTCTAATATGACAATAAAACAAACTCCTGGGTTGCTTATCCCAGCTGTGTAAGTTTCTTGCTGTTTTGTTGCTTGCTTGCTTGCTATCCTTAATCCTATCCATGTTGTCCAGGCTTGGTAAGGAGAAAGAGGTGTGCCTTGGGGAGATAAGGTAATACCAACTGAAGTGGTGATTTCAAGAGTTAATTCAAGCAGCAGGATAGGTTAAACATCATGAGAGTAAGCATTAACTGTTCAAGGAAGAATGCTTTAGCAAAAAGCAAGGCCTGTGTAAGTTGTGAATCCATGGGACAAGGTCCATCCTTTGGAATGACAAACATAGCACTTCATTACCTTTTGGAATGACGAACATAAGACTTCAAATCTATTGCACATGTTGATCGACTGGCAGTAGTATAATGAGCATGATTGGGATATGCCTTGGTATTTCATACTGTATACAAGTTACTTGCATCTTGCAGTGATTAAGCTTATATTTGCAGGTCCAAATTATACAGCTATAAAGTGAGAATAATGAGTTTATACTCTACGAAAATTTTTAATGTTTAGTATTCATCAAGATGCATGATCATGGTCTTGCCTTTTTGGTTTAAACATCATTTTTTCTCATAGTGTTGTCAATTAATTCAAATGTATCAATATCTTCAATTTGTCTAGCAAATTTAAATTTATTCTTAACAGCATTTGTGTTGCTCTTTTCCAGTCAGATACTGCAAGTGTAAAGGTTCCTGAACTCGATTTGGAGCTTGGAACTGGCACATTAGGTGGAATTGTTACAACTGTTGAAGGTTTGATTACTAAAATTAGCGAAAGTAAGTTTTATCTTGCAGCTCTTCTTCAAAAGCACATTATACTTTGGTTGTCAATAGATTAATGCCACATATTCTTTTCAAACACTGAATGATAACAATTCTTTATTTCTTATTTAGTGCCTTGGTAGATTTTGTCAATATGGTGTTATCATAAATCTTTTATGTTGATAATTTCATCTTAATAATGTTGGGTGCTATTTATATGTTATCTTTTAATGGTGTTCTTGATGAATTGTTTGGATGTGTTCTATTACTCTGTCATGTAAAACAGTCTCTTCAAGTTATTGTAGAGGTTGATAAATGATTCAAGTGTTGCTTTCAGGTCTTGAGAGAGTACATGGGTTTACATTGGGTGATAGCACGGAGGAGTGGAAAAGGAAAAAGTTTCAGGATTTTAAGTCAAGGCTCATTAAGGTACGGTGGAACCCCTGGTACTATGTGATCTACTGTTATTACTTTTCTTACAAGACCTATGAACTCTTTTCACGATATGCCTTGACAAGATAATAGTATGTCGGGATATATATCTCCACCAAACATTTCTTGTGGAAAATTCTAAAATACTGGCCAACTCTGAGTAAAGTCTGCACATAGCAGTGGCCTGTACATTAGCCTGTGCAAAATGCCTGTACACTGGCAGCACTCTTTCCTGTCAGGTTGAATACAGCAGTGACAAATGGTTGAGCTGCCAAAAAATAGAATTCATGACCAAAGAAATAAACGATAGTACAGGATCTCATTAAAAAATATATTGTTCGTGTTGCTGCCGTCCTCACTCGGAGGCTAATAATGTCTGGCAAATAAATGTGCGCTTTTATGGTAACATATATGAGATCTTTTTGGCTAGATCACATAATAAGATCTGAATCATATGTAAATAAGAGTTTTAGAAGAAAATAAGAAGCGATGCAATCTGAAATAATCATCTAATTAGGGTATAGTAAATTGTGTTCCTAGCATTTATAGAAAGTTATGCTTTCCGTCGTGTCGTCCGGTTCACTTGAAATTTTAACCACCACGAATCTTTGTACGATTTGTCAGAATGGCTTTGTACACTGTTTCATTGTTATATTGGTTGCGACTTGGTAAACCTATTTCTTTTGAAGAAAACAAGATCCACTTTCATATTCTTATGAAGTTTAATGTTTGTTGTCTCACTTTATGCAGCTTCTAAGTTTGGAAGAACCTTGGACTTTGATTATTGATGATGCATTGGCGAGTTCCTTTGTTTCTCCTACCACAGACTCCATAGCAGACGACAAGCAACTCATCTGTAAGTTCTTTTTTTTATATCTCTGTTACTAATTTAAAGGGAAGAAATTAACAAAGGTGGGGGACTCACAGATGAGCTGGTCTCAGAAAGTAGAACCTGACCTTATGGAAGCTACCAAATTTTCTTAGAAGTGGTTTAATTTTCTTTAATATGGTTCCCCACCATGTTAATCTCCATATATGCACTCATTGCCCCATTATACTGGAATTTTTGATAAACATAATACATTTATGACAGCAGTTACTGTTCTCTCAAATTTACTAGTTGAATGAAGGTATACTTAGCGGTTATCTAACATGATCCGCGTTAATCTCAGTTGAAGAGTACGAGAGGAGCTGGGAGCAGAATGAGGAGTTGGGTTTGAATGACATGGATACGTCTTCAGCTGATGATGCTTACAGAACAAACAACAGACAGTGAGAATTTTTTGTGATTAAATTATCTGTTGTATTCTGTGTTTTGCAACTGAAATTAGTCCCTCTATAGGGATGATTACTTGGTTGTTTAATCCAAACTTGATTCATGTACATGGTTATTGTTATCAGTGCTTCTTGTGAAAGTATTGATACGCAATGCTAATGTTGCAATCTTGTTAAAATTTAATATCTTGAGAAAGGAAGACTGATTTCACCACTGGGTGGAAGGTGGTAAACTCCAAGATGCAGGACATTGTTCTTCCAAACAAGGACCGAGCATGTGATCTATGTAACCATTTCAAAGTATCTGAGATCATAGACTTACAGAGATCTACCTCCCAACGATGCACCATAGCTTTAGGCACCTCAAGCATTTGGAGGCATCATCAGAATGGTGTTACATCAACAGGCGCTTTGGTCGCTTTTTAGTACGTTCATTTATATATGCAGTTATATTTAGAGGACATCCATCAGATGCTAGGTGGAAATAATAGAAAAACTATGCCCAGTCAGAATGACAGTTCTATGATTTATTAATAGGTTAGTCTATGTCCAAAAGCTTGGCTGTTTATTGCTTTCAATGACAACATCTATGGAATCCGAACTCATAATAAAACATCGAGCTCACAATCCAAAATTATTAACCTCCCTGAAAACAAAGATCGAATGCCAATGGTGCATTCATCATCATTCCCTTTGTAAATGAAAATATACATATCTTTCCTACATGTATCATTTAGTAGAGTATGATTATAAACATAAACAAATATTCTACCAGAAATCAGCACAAGTGCAGAATCCTTCAGCAAATCGATGAAACCTATTCCTATCCCTTAGAATGATCTCCCTGCTGAAGGCCTTGGAAGCAAGCTTCATAACCGAATGGCAATCGCTGCAAACTCGAAGGTTCTTCACAATCCGAATGGGTGCGGGATGATCGGTCCTGATGAGTCCAAATGCAAGAGCTAGTTTCTCACTGTGAAGCATCAAAGCATTCCTTTTCTCATGCTCCTCAATGTCAAGCAATACCTCTGAAGTATTCACCACATGTCCCATCTCGGCAACCCTCATTCCAATCTCTTCCACCATTGCATGCATCTCTTCGATGTCGGGGTGTGACTTATCCCCAACGATAAATTCATGAATCACGCCATCTAATTCAACAGAGCTGCATCCTGGAGTCTTGCTTATTCCTCTAGCTTTCATCCATGCCCTAATTCTCCCAACATCTCCCCATCTATTATGGTGAGCATAGATGTTTGATAGCAAGACATAGGTAGCATCACTATACGGCTCGATCTCCATTAAACGACCAGCCACATACTCAGCAAGCTCCAGATGACTTGGATTCCTCCTGCAAGCACTCAATAGAGAGCCCCAGAGTGCAGCATCAGGCTTCATTGGCATACTCTCTATCAAATCCAATGCCTCCTTCAACAACCCCACCCTGCTCAACAAATCGACCATGCAACCATAATGCTCCATCTTTGGCGAAACATTAAAACGCTTGCTCATACTGTCAAAGATACGCCGGCCCTCGTCAACCAATCCTGAATGAGTGCAAGCCGACACAGCACCAACAAATGTAACATCATCAGGTGCTACACCCTCAGCAACCATCTTGGAGAACAATGCGAGAGCCTCTTCGCCCTTCCCAAACATGGCAAGTCCTCTAATGATCACGGTCCAAGACATCACATTCCGTTCGGGCATCTCATCAAACACCCTCCTCGCAAGATCGATGCTCCCACACTTCGCATAAGCATCAATCAGCGCCGTGCCAACACACACATTAACCCGGAGATCGTTCTTCAGAGCATACTCGTGCATCCATTTTGCCGAGTCCAGCGCGCCGAGATCCGTGCAAGCGGCTAGAGCACTAACGATTGTGATCTCATCCGCCTTTAATGGAGTCTCCCCATCACCACCTCCCATTCCCAACAGCTCGTAAAATAGCTCTAAGGCCTCCTTCGAGTGGCCACCCTTGACGAGACCCGAAATGACGGCGTTCCAGCAAGCGATGCAGTCTCTGTGGGGACCAACAGCGAACAGCTTGCGTGCGGAGATGACTTCGCCGCAGGAGGCGTAGAGGGAGAGAAGGGCGGTATGAGCGTGGAGGTCGGAGTGGAACCCGAGCTTTAGATGGTGGCCGTGAAGGGCTTTACCGAGGGGGAGGTCGTGGAGTTGGGCGCAGGCTTTGAAGAGAAGGGGGAAGGTATAGGAGTTGGGGGGGAGAGCGGGGCGGGAGGCGAAGAAGAGGAGGGCGAGGTGGGGGGAGGAGGCCTGGAGGTAGCCGTGGATTATGGAGTTGCGGGCGAATAGGCCCGGGAGGGGGCGTGGGCGAAGACGGAGAGGGCGTAGTCCATCACGCCGCGGCAGGAGCAGAAGGCGACGAGCTTGCCGGCGAGGAAGGAGGAGCGGTCGTGCTGGGTTTTTATCATCTGGGCGTGGACTTGGTGGAGGTCTCGGAGGGTGGCGCAGGACTGGAGGAGGGCGAGGGTGGCGGCGCCGCCGTCGGACATTTTGCGGTGGCGAAGAAGGAGCGGTCCAAGCTCTGCATGTTCGTCGATTACAATGCAATATAAAATGTTAATGTTTGAGATTAGATTTAGATGATAATGCTAAGTACCAAGTTAGTATGTTAGTGGGAACCGCATTTTTGAAGGCTGTTGGAGCTGGAAGGTGACAAGATTGCGGTTTTTTTTTCCTCTCTAAAACGGATGATTCATTGGGATACCTTCAAAAAAAAAGCCAAAAAATAGTAAATTTTAGAGCACTTTAGGCAACTCCTTATTTTTAATCCACAAAGCTTTCTGAAATGATCAGCTACATACGAAGTCATCCAATCCACAACCTCATTAGCCTCACTATAAACATGCTTGGCCTGCAAAGCCACACCACCACTAACCATGTTTTTTTGTAAGCTTTGAGTGAGCTTTTGTTGATTGTAAAAGTTTATCAATTAGTAACGATGGATGGCACGTACTAGCAAGGTATCTAATCAATAATATTGATAATATTTCTTTTCTTCTTCCTCTTCTTTCTTTCCCTCCCCCCTTCTTCTTTTCTTCCACTCTCCTCCAATCAATAATATTGATAATGTTTCCCTCTTTCATCTTTCTTCTGTCTCTTTCTTCCTCCCTCTTTTCTTCCTATATTTGAGCCTATTTGCGATGCGCATGTTTTCTATCTTGCAAAATCTCTCCATTTTTTATGTAGTTAAGAGCCCCCTTCTCTTATTGGTCTCCCCTTTCCTTCCTCCATAGCTATGATATTCTTGATGATAATGGTTTCCCCCATCTCCAATGTTTAGTGGCTTCCAATAGCAGGAACTTTTTTTATTGATTGTAGGCAGAAGAGATTTTACTTTGATTTTTCCGAGAAGAGTCATGTGATTTTGAAGTTTAGAATTTGTTTTTTTTGGAATTTTCATTGTATTCTTGGACTCATCCCTAGGGGCTCGTTTGGTTCGCGGAAAGCATTTTCTCTTCTAGGAATATGATTTTTGGGAAACAAATTTCTAGAAAGAGGATGCCTAGAAAAGTACTTTTGGCATGTTTGGTTGACCATGGAAAAATAACAAATTTCCAAAGTGCTTATGTTTGGTTGGCCATCCACTTTTCTGGGAAAGTTATATATAATTCCTATTATGCCCTTAATAAAAATTAGTTCTTTAATGCCTCTTTAATGCTTCTTTAATGCTGAAGGATCTTTTTAGGAAAAAATAAAAATAAAGTGATTCCCGTCTCATGGGAAAGTAACTTTCTCATGTTTCTCATTGAAAAAACTTTCCCATAAGATGTGGGAATCATATTCCCATGAAAATACAACTTTTCCATCTCTCTCCTTTGAAAACTCCAACCAAACGAGAGGCATCTCATTACTTTTCCGTTGACCCCATTTTTCCCCCTTCTTTTTCTGCGAACCAAACGAGCCCTAGATGTAAAGAAAAAGCAGGTGGGGCTGGTCCTTTTCTTTTCTTAAAAGAAATATTTGAAATATAAGAATTCATGCAACCACTTAAGCTGCTCTTGCTATGTTATTTTAAGCTATTTTTAAAAAATGTTTCAACTAGAGCCTATATAAAAATAAAATAATGGAATTGTCATAAAATTCTAGCTTCAGGATTTATATAAAAATATTTTTTTAATTTTTGAATAAACTAATTTTTTTATTTTTTTATATTTGCACCGACCAGAAATATATTTAGATTTCTTATTAGACGGTCCTTGGTCACTAACTTTGTAGATGCTCAATACTGTTTTAATTTTGAATTTGGCGCATTCAAGTAAGTCATTGGGTCAGACTTGAATATAGGATATTTCTCAACTTTAATTAATCATATCTTAATCCTTATGGCTCAGTCTATTTCAATCGATAAAAATAGATATTTTATAGCTTAACGATCAGGTCCTAAAGGACCTGACAACAACTAAACATCCAAAGGGACTATTATTATTTGAGTTCCCGTCCCCTACAAAAATAGTTTGAAGTAAACATTTGAATACATAAGATTGGAATCTGTAATTCATTGAGTTAGATTTGAACCATTCACTGAATATTTATTCTCCATTACAATAAGTAGAACTAAATTTCAAATAATTAAGAATGTTGGCATATAAATATCGATATTTTTGGGATTATAATAAGTTTAATAATTCGTTTATGGGGAAAAAAGTATGATGTTTTTCTGGCAAAATCAGTGATCAGATATGTTTTATACACAAAATTAATAAAATGGAAAACAAAAGCCATACCCGCGAGGTCTTCATCCGCTCCGCCTCCTGACGTTATCCTTGCGTCTTTGCCTAGCCTTCGTTCGCTTCTCATCGCCGGCGCGTCCATAGTCATCTCCTCCGACGCAGAGAGAACAAAAAAAAATGTCGGAAAATCCATTGGAAGCCATCCTAAAAGCCACCGAATCCCTCTCCCGCTGCGTCCAAACCCATCTCTCCCGCCTCTTTCCCGCGCCCCAAGACCACCACCACCACCGCTCGTCCCCGCCTCTACTCTTTGTATCCTCCAAGCCCTCCGCTCTTCCTCAATCCACGGATGCCACTTCTCCCATGAAGGCACTCCCGCTCTCCCCTTCTCACCAACGGACAGCAGAAGAAGTCTTTATGTTTAGTTGTTGGTTTGATTTGCTGATTCTTGTTCGAATTTGTTCAGGAGAAGTCGGCGATTCCATTGACGAAGGAGGAGCTCGGGAGGGCTACCTGGACTCTGCTCCACACCATTGCAGCACAGGTGTTTGATTATTTCCCTTTACAAGGATCAGTTGTTAACTCTGCATGGCTTACTCATATAGATGAAAAATTTGTCACCTGTCCTTTGTATAGTTGTTGGATAGTTCGATAAATAGGCTGCAAAACCTATGTTCGTGTAAAAGGGCTTATTTTTTCAGGCAACCGACATGTAAACTTATCGGACTTTTCCATTGTTTATGTAAAAGATCACTGGACAAGGTGTTCGATGTGAATTTGATGATACCTGGAGCTGTTAGGATCTCCTAGTTCTTTTGATCTTTCATTGCATGTTTTAAATAAGTATTTTCCTGAATGTTTGTGGTCAGTTTGTAAAGTCTTTATTGATTGTTTATTCTTAAGGAGTTATTCAAGCATAAAGAGATAAGGACCTTAAGGCTGACTGGTTAATTGCAAATTATAGGAATTTAGGTTTTGAAAAGATAAAAACAGAAAACGTTCTGCTAGACATTAAGGGGAATAAGTCAATGTTTCGTGCTAGAAACTTCTACATGGATTAAATGTAAGACTTGTTTCCAGAGTCTTCATGCAGCAGTTAGTTGCCCATATTTAGTCTCCTTGGCTAAAATTCATGAAATAACAGAACAAACATGAAGAATATTACCATGTCATTTGCAAACTTGATGATCTTAGACAAGTGCGACCAAATCTTGTGTTTCCATGGTTCAAGTGTCATAATTTATACTTTTTTCATTAGTTTCAAGTTGCTAAGTATTTTATATTGAACAATACGCCCATATACTAGTAGTATTGTCCCAGTACTATTGGTAGCTTTGTCCCATATCTTAATGTTATACGAACTGAGTGTTGTCTTTCATCTAAAAAACTTCATTACGAGGTCTGGAGAGGGTCAGATGTATGCGGCCTTAGCCCTACGTGTGGAGAGTCTGTTTCCATGTTTCGAATTTGTAACCTCCAAGTCATAATGAAGCAACCTCACCATTGCTTTAAGGCTCACCTTCATTGTGAAACTTTTATATGTAAACTTAAAATGCCCTCAAGAACTCTCGGTAAGACCTAGTTAAGTGTGCTCATCAATCTGGTCACAGTAGTATCATGGGCTGATGAAAGGTATTGTGCTTGAAAACAGGTTCACTGAAACTACTTGTCTGAATGCATTAATGCATGTTTCTTGATTACTTATAGGTGCTATATGATCATAGATCTTGATCAATATTGAAATAACTGTAATTTTTTTGTAATCCCCTTCTGGATATGTGCATATAAAGTTTTCAATTTTTATTTATTTCACTTGCTAAGCTGGATCTGTTTCAGGGACCAGACATAATTTTCAGTAAATCTTCTTCCACTTTCCTAGTTAAAACCTATCTTGATTGTGTGAATGGCCCAAAACATAATGCTGGTGTCAATGCCATTGTTTTTTCATGACAAGATGCTGCTTGATTTCCTTCTACCAAATTCTTAAATATTAAAGTGTTATGTCAATTTTCTTTAATGAAAAAAACATTTACATCTGCAACTTGCTGACTTCTTCAATGCCTATCTGACACTGAACTTTTCAGTTTCCAGATCACCCAACAAGACAGCAAAAACGTGATGTAAAAGAACTGGTATGGTATGCTTGTTATGCCCTTCATTATGAAGTTGACATGATTGCATTTAAATGGAAGTCAAGTTTTCTTAAATTAATCATTCCATTTAGTTTCCAAGATCTTGCTCCTTATATCAACTAGCAATGCTTTCAATCCAAACTTTGTTATCAAGTACATATATTCGTTGCAAGACTGGGAAATAGGTGTAGCACTGAGCAGGGTGATTAGATAGAGATGAATTCGCTGTGCCATTAGCATTGCAGCGATGCTGTAGTAGTCTGAACAATTGAAAAATGACTACTTAAGGTTCATGGTCTAGTTCCTAGAAATTGGAGCTGATACAAATTAATTGTTTTCCTGCTTGAGTGCATGTCTATGGAATTTTGGCAATTATGATTGTATAGGCTTTTTAAACCAACTATAGTTCGGTTGGAATTTTTGTTTATCTGGTGTCTCACTTTTTTTTTTCCTTTTTTTTTTCCTCAAGTTTTGAATAAGAAACAGCATTAAGTGTATTATTGTCAAAGTAGTTATGATCTGCTCAAAAATGGTTTTATTACTATTCAGCAGGGTCATCCAGAAATATTCCCTTGCGTTTTACTTAGGATCAATATCCTATGGCACATGTAATCATTAATGCATTACTTAGGATTACTTAAATTCACAGTATCGTTCCACAGGGATTACATTTTGGTACATGCAATATTATCTTGGTGTAGTCATCTCAGTTTTATGGATCTTATAGATCTGTTCACTAAAATGCTTGTTGTCAGATCATGCCTGCCCCTATTTTTATGGATATGAATAGCATGCAGCAAGGTTTTTGCCAGTATACTTTAAAAGGCCTTTCTTGTTTTCTTCCCTTTGCATTATGCATTGGTGCTTTTTATGGTATTCTTCCACGGGGCTTACATCTAAATCCATGAGATATTATCTTGATATAGTCATCTCAGTCTTGTTGATCTGTTTGCTCGACACTGATTGTTACATCATCGCCTCCCTTAATTTATGGATATTTGAGATGAACGGCATGCACCGAGTTATTTGTCATTAGAATCATAGGAATTTTTATTTGTACATGTGAAATATAGATGACGTGGAACTTGTTTCTTTATGTAGATGGTCATATTATCTCGACTTTATCCTTGTAAAGAATGTGCAGATCATTTTAAGGAAATTTTGAAGTAAGTGATACATGCATCCTTTTCTATCCTTCATGCTAGAAGACTGGCCTTGAAAAGCATTATGACTATCAAGAACATTGCTATTTATCTGAACAGTCAGATTAATAGTTAATATGATCAGTTTTTAGTGTGTCACCATTATGAATTATTTGTATACTTGATCTTTTTGGTTTTTGGCAGAAGAAGCTCAAAACCTGCTGAAGCAGAGTCAAAGTCTTGATTTTTTTTTAAAAAAATAAAGAGAAAAAGAAAAGAAATCGATAGTGATACACAATGTTTTCATCTCTGCATAATCAATTTATTTTGATTGTTTCACAGAGCAAACCCTGTACAAGCTGGATCACAAGCTGAATTCTCTCAATGGCTATGCCATGTGCACAACGTTGTTAACCGAAGGTTCCTGGTTAAATCAAACTTTTTTTAATTTTTTTACTGCGAATGTTGTCCTTTTTTCCCTTCTCTACTTCCTGCTAGCAGTTCCGGTAGTTTTTGTGACATGCTCCATTAGTTAAATTGATAGTTTGAGTTTTGCTTCTCTTGACAGCCTTGGAAAATTGACATTTCCCTGCAATAGAGTGAATGCTAGATGGGGAAAATTGGACTGCAAGGATCGCGCATGTGATCTGCAAGGCACTACAGGCTTCAACAACCAACCATGATGACTTCAATTCCTCTTAAGAAGGAAATGCAAAGGGTAAGGGCAATGGTTCCACTTGTGCTTGTTATGCATCCCAGGATGGAAAAGCGTAAGTTAGTTTTACCATTTAATTAGTACATAACCTGAAGAATATGTGTTATTCGGACCTTTCGATTATAATCAGCTGTATTTTGCTCAGAGATTCTAATCAATTGAATGACACTCTTAACATCTAATAGTCATTTTTGAAGAATTCAGTTGGAGTTAGGTGAAGAACTGGTTTTGGGAGTATAATTATGATAAACAAACTGCAATAAATTTTGCTTTTTAAGCTTTCATGTTGTCATTGTTTCTTGTTTATTATCTGGTGATATATAGCAGTTCTCTCGTTATCAGGTCTAGCTTTGCTACCATTGCTGTTGGATCAGCTATCTGCCGCCATTCCAGAGTGATTTGAAAGGTGTTGAACTTCTGTTCTTCCCAAGGTCTGTCCTTTTCATCATGTCCTGGGGTGCCTGCTTTGTAAATCGACATGAATTTCAGGTGATTTATCTGATCATATGGTCAACATTTAGCATTGAGATTTTTTTTCACCCTCTGTAGAAACTTTCCAATTAGACAAGTTGGCTATTTAAGTTTTAATTAATTCTACATTTTATGAACTTCTTTGTTTTTGTGATTGGTTGATTAAGAATCTGTTTGGAAATGTGGCAAGTTAGTTGGAGTTTTATCTGGTTAGAAAACTTTTGGAAATGGATCCTGTTTGAATAATTGTCATCAACCCATCCTGGAAAAACAAAAATAGTTTTAAGAAGCATGGACCAAAATCAATCTAATCAGCTTCTTGAAATCAATCAAAAGTAGCCTAATCTGCTCTGCTATGGTCTTAAAGCTCAAATTCCAGGATAGACCGGCTCTGGATGTTGCCTGATGCTGCTCGACTATGATGTCATAGCCTGGAAGCGGAATTGGACTTGGTTTGGCAGTGGGCATCAAGATATGTGAGATAGGAGAGATCAAGCCATTTCTTTTGGTAATGTCTGATTTATAGATATCTTCCTGATGTGTGCAATATATGCTGCGAATTTCCTGGGAGCTCTAAACATTCTGCTCGCATTGTCTCATATGTCAATGCGCCGAAAGCAACTAGGGACCATCATCTTGGATTCTCAATACTTCCATTGCTCCATCCCCGTATGGGCGGAGAAGCTGTGCTGCCGGGAGCTCCGGGGAAGTTGAAATAGGAGAGTATTCATCTTAGGATGGGCTTACTACTTAGATGCCGTTCTGCACCTGGGTACCCAGCATTTACCATGGGCACAAAAGTGAATTTGAACCCATGTCTCTTGCATGACCACAAAGAGACTTCTAGCAAAATTGCTTGCACTTCTATCGATGCTCCCTTCTGTTTTAGGTCAGCTTGCAGGCGATTGTGTTTTTGAATTGTTCTATGGTTATTAGCTGGCCAATATTGGAATAATTGGGGAAAGGTCATGGTATTGGAACAATGATTTTCCAAGACAATGTATGGACAAGCTATATGGAGACAACTACTTTGCCATCAGAAGAGAATTAGGCCCCATTTGGCAGAGCTGTTGGCAGTAGAATTTTTTGAAGTAGAGCTTTTATAAAAAAAAATTTTCTATTTGGTAACTACATTTTTAAAGTACCGTGAAACTTTAATACGTGTTTGATAAATAAACTAAGAAAATACTTTTGGTATAACAAAATGATCATAAAGAACATTACATAGTACTATACAATAGAGCATAATAAAATATATTATAATATATATTAATACATAAATATATGATATAATATTATATTATTGTAATGTATTATAATATTATTATAATATAGTAATTTATTAATATAATATTTTTAGAAACTAATTTTTGGGTTTTTTGTTTTCTTTATTGGGATTTCTAGAGATTTATGTAATATAGAGGGACATTTTCTATAATTATAATATTTTATTATGAGTATTTTAGTTCAAAAAAAATATATAAATCAAAACAGCTGTCCGATACATGCTAAAAATGCTCTTCCGAAGAAGTTCCATTTTGGAGTTTATCTCAAGAAGAAGTTTTAGCTTTCTAGCAAAGTTAAAATAGATTTTCGATTTTTTTACCAAACATTTCTATTCCATCCAAAAGTACTTTTGAAGGATCAGAAAGTGCTTTCTGGCCCACCAAAAACTTTGCTAAATGGGGTCTTTAAAAGCAGCCTAACTCCCCAGCTATCTGTGTGCTACATTGGGCCATGCAGTGAATGTAGTGGCTCCAGTAACTTGCGACAATTCAACTTGTGCATGGAACCAGTTACATCTACTTTGCTATCATGGTAGTGCAACATTAGATTGTTGGGCAGGATTAGGTGGACTATTTCATGGGTCAATTGATATATTTTATATATTTTTTGCATTAGGTTGATCTTTTAGAGTTATAAATAAACAAAATTTACAAGATTATTAGGTGTCAAGTTGGTGTGATGTCGATAAATAGTACATGCCATGTCAGCTATTCCACAGGACGTTCTCTAAAGGTATCTACCAGGTTTGGTCCAATAGAGGGGGACTTGGATCCGCCAACTCCCCTGAAAACACCCAAAGAAATAGTTTTGGATGGTGATTTTAACATAATTGGATTAGGTGTGGATTGGTTGAGACCGAACCGCTTATAAATTGGTTAGATATGGTTTAGCCGTCAAATGGGTCGCATGGATGGAACGAAAATTTAAAATTGATGTTCAAACTCTTAAAATGGTGGTAATTGTGCATTGGACTATGCTCTAGTGGAGTCATGATAAGAATGAAAAGAAATGCTACATAATTAATGATTAAGAGAAAAAATAGAGGAAGAAGAGGAAGAAAAGTGAAGGAAACAGTATACTAAGTTTTCACATGTCTTTTTTTCCTTTACTTTATTTTTTTTCTCCTTTTTTTCACTTTATTTGAATACCAAATCTAAATACCATATTTTTAGTTATATTAAAAATAATGCATGTGGAGACGGACGTGATTGCTAAAACTTTTTGGATTTGACATTTTTTGATTAGAATCTAGATTATAAGAATATTTAAAAATAATTCATTTATAATTATTTTTTTAATGCATTAAAATTTATTTGTCTCTTGGTTCTTAATTATCTTCCAACTCCTCGGAAAATTTTTGAGTCTAGATATTCTAGAAATTTTTGAATCCTTCCTTTCCTCTTAAATCGAATTTTCTATCACTTGTTAATTAGGAAATTCTCTGCCTCTTTTTCTTATTCTCAAAGTGCAACAATTTCAAAATTTCTTTATTTACAGAAGACTTTCATGTTTTATGAAGACTTCTGAAAGAGAAATTCAATTACGGATTCTATATGAATATTTTAAATTTTAATAAAATAATTTGATTAGGGTTATTTTGAAATTGAAAATTAGAAAATTATAGTTTACGAAATTTATCATTATTGATGAGTAAGATATTGATAAGTTGGATAATAGGTCCATACGGACTAAATGAGTTGGATACTATGGATTATATCTAAAATAGGTTGGGCATGGATTAAAGACTTTTTGACCTGACCTAAATTGAAAAAGGCATTTAATCCTACTTTTGTGGAGCGGAGACTTGTGTATCTACTTTTTGTGTCGAGGCCTAGGTATTTGGGTTGAGCCTATTTACAATTTAAAATAAGTCTGCCCAATGAATTTGGGTTGTTTCTAGTTTAGGGTTAAATTATAAAAGTCTCTTTCAACTACATCTACCCTTCTATTGCGCGATAGTATGATTGAAAGATTGGACCTCTGCAATTCAACCAAGTATTGGAGAGGATCGTCCAAGTAGCCATGTAAGATGCCCCCAAAAATATAAGAGAGAGATATTGCTAAGCTTGAGTGGATCTTTATTCAAATCCGATCATGTTAAATTAGATAATGGAGATTCAATATTAATGATTCGAGTCTTTGAATATGATTTCCTACCTCTGAACCGCTCATACACAAAAAAAAATGATTTGGAGATACTAAAATTGATAGGTTAGAAGTCTCCAAATCATATGAGTTTTCATATATAAGCAGTTAAAGATAGTAGATTACATCCAATGATTTGGATTATTGATGCGTAACCCCCATCATCCAATTAAACCTGACCCAGCTATACTCGAGTTAATCGATCTCCATTTAGATTTGGTCAAGTCTAGATTGAAAAATGAGTTAATGATTTGACCTATTGGATGTGATTTACTATATCTAAACTATTTATACCAAAAATCATTTATTTTGGAGACTCCTAATTAATATATGTATCAAATGGTCAAAAAATGGACCGTCTAAATAATATAAAATTATATATATATTGATCACTGAGTCTCTAAATCATAATTTTTTGGATGCGTATGCAATTCAAAGATAGTACATCATATCTAATGGTACGGATCATCGATATGTGATCTTTATTATCTAATGTAGACTTGATCTCGATGTAGATCCATCTAAGTGTAGCCAAATCCACACACACATATGTATACATATATACACATACTTACGTACATACATACGTATGTGACATTGTCGATCTATGAGCCAATACAATGGCTAGTACTGGATAATCTCCTAACTCTCCAATAGTGCAACCGCACAATGTCCAACTCTACATTAGTGCAGCCATTTCTTTCCTCTCAAGAAATACTCATCATGTCGGTTTACTTCCGGCAAAAATATTGTACAAATGCCTCACTCGGGAGGAATACTTCACCTTATCTACTGCTAGTTTTATATTAGAAACGGCAGTTCGTATCCCATATTCCTATATTCCTAGACACTATGGGATCCAATAATTCCTTTCCCTGAACTTGAAGCGAGCATTCAAGGCAATGAGCAAAAGGCCATCGTGGTCCCAGGCAAAATCATTCCTCCTAGACTCCGTGTCTTTTTCATTGTGGAATGCGTTGTTCACAAACATTCCGTGGACCATCCTAGTCTCAAGTTCCAAGGCTCAATGTTCTCCCTTCTTGATCAAAGTGGTGTAACAAAACTGACCCTCCAAATTTGCTGAAGTAAAAAGGTTCTGCAATTCTAGCATTAGCTCATTTCACTGAGTTAACAAGTGTATTTAAGGGAAGCAGAATTTGTACAGGTCCTTGCAAACCTGACAGGAGATGCTAGCTGCTTGTTGTATCAATGGAGAGTCCAATTCAATGCTGCAATTTAATGTTTAATTGCTATCAAAACTGACCACCTCCAAATCCCTTCAATCCTACTCAAAGACATGGATAATGAATAGATAATAAAAAGTAGTTGGCGGATACGTAAAGCGCTGCTTTTAGATTTCATGCAAAATTTGCGAAATGAGGAGGGCGTTTTCCACTTTCTTCCTGCCAAGGGAAAGTACCTACTCAGGGACCAGTGAAGGTCTGGCAAACTGGACAAAATTAGTTCCAATTAGACTGTAAACTAAATAACTCTAGTACAATTCTATGGAAGTGAACTTTTGACTCTATGATTCAACGCTCTTCATATGCTATGCTTATCTTGAAACATAAGAGGCATTTAAATATTTAGAATATGCCATCTTCTTTTTGAGAAAAAAAAAATATGATAATTATGAAACATAAGATCGATCCAGTTTACGTAATGGTTTTGATGTTTTTCATAAAGTTGTTAAAAAATGTCAACGGCTTTCATGAAACCTCTTCATAACATTTTTCTTGCCATTTTTTAAACAATTTTTTTAGGACTGGACTCACTATACATAGAAAGGTACCATATATTTGTTCTTCCTCCTTTCCATGCATATTGTCTTTGAAGTGAGTCCATAGCTATGTACAAGCAATTATCGATTTAAACTACCAAATCAACCGAGCTGCAATTTCCCTTAGTATGTTATAATAAATGCGTCACACTTGTGATTTTACCAACAAAAAGTAAATTCACATGGTTTTTGTGTTGGTGTTATTATTAGGATACATAATTCTCTTCTGAAGATAAATTTTAAATTGGAAGAATAAGTTATATCATCTTGACAATTGGAACTTATTCGAAACAATGATTTCTAGCCTTCCAAGTACTAGCTTGTGTTTATGAGGAGCATGGTTTTAAAAGGTCAAGTTCATACCCATCCAATTTGGTATACCTATATTTAATACAGTATTGACAACAATTCTACTTGTGCATCTAAAGATGATAAAACATTAGAAAGCTCCATATTATTATTGGATGGGAGCCATGATGAGATTGGTTGAACCGGACACTGTAATAATAGTAACAACTTCAGTTTCTCATTTGCATGTCCTTGACATGCATCACAGAACCTCCTCTATTTGGAGGGCTGGTGTAACTAATGAACTTCTCAAAAATAGAGTCCTGTTTGGCTTGTTCTAAGTTGATAGATTCTGAATTTTCTCCTGTTTTTCTTTGTCCTCTCTCTGTTTTTAAATGTAAAAGAAGGGAGACATATCAACCCAACTCGAGTCTTCTTGTCTGCCTTCTTCGGTTGCTTCTGCTTTTAAATTTTTCAGCATGATTTCATTGCGTTTTTTTGTTGGCCTGCTTGCAAGTTGTGACTTAAACTCATCTAATTAGCTGTTAATTGTCCAAATGAATTACTAATGTGCTATTTTTGTAGAATTCTATGAATTTTTCCCCTGTAGATCGAATTCCAAGCATTTCAATTAAAAATAAACCCTTTTCGACTCCTGCCGATCCGATCAGCTAAAACACTTTCAGTACAGTATTATGATAGAGGAAAAGGCTTCATAAGGTGGTCCAAAGGTAAATGGTGCTGTTGTGGATTTAGACGCCATGGGAGATCATGCAATCATGTGCAGCGAACAGAGTGGTCCCTCTAATCCAAGTTTTGCAAAACAATAACTTCAGTTATGATCCTTTTTTCGCTTCCATTTGTCTTGAGCTGGGTTTAGGTTGTTAAGTGGTAACAAAACAGGCTAACCACTTTGCTTTACTTCTCTCTAGTTTATGATGCTTTCTTTCCTTTAATGCTAATAACCAAAAGCAATTAACAAGGATTCGTTGCGAAGGCACTCTATCCTTGGGGTTAGGATGATAAGGACTTTAGGCATAAAGTAGTTTAGCTGGGCTATAAAGATGATTGCAACATTATAGATGTTCGAGGGAAGTAGTTTGGCAATTCGATCGAAGTGTCAATGCTTGCGTGGAGAGGAATTTTCTACCGGTAATGAAAATGCCACCATCCAGACTTTTTCTGAAAAAAAGAATATATCGATTTTAATGAAATTGTCGATCGCATTGTTCTGATGTCTCTCACCAAGTTAAATTTAATATTCAACATAAAATAATCAATAATGTAGTTAATCATAGTTATGAATTGGATTGAGAAAATGTTTGTTTGTACAGTATTTATTGTTACATTGTGAATAGTCAAAATTATATCACGACGAATTATTCGAGAGATGAACAATAACATCTAGTAAATGCATATCTGATATAAAAATTTAATTTAGTAAAGGGTATTTGAAATTAAATAGGCAGGGGGCACCTGTGTTTGCAGCATGTATCATGGTATACTTTTATTATATCACTAGGGCACCTGTGTAGACCCCCTCCCATCATAAGAAAATGGAAAACATACCTACATGAATGACATCTAACATACCATGTGTAATTGTGTATCATCTAATACTTAATTCAGATAATAGTTGAAATTCTAAGAGATTTAGGGTTTGAAATAAGATATAACATATTTATATATGAGACACCAAACAGACAATATAGTTCAGAGATGTTACAAGAAAAAGACCTATACACCCATGAACACCTGATGTCTCATGATGCGATTATGAATGCTAACACATTTATTTTTTGTATTTATAATTAAGATCTTATGTCCCCTTTTCAAGTGTGAGGTGATAATGGTGGTTGGTTTTTTTTGATTGAAATAATGGTGGTTGGTTGATTAGCCTCAAGTTCTCAAGTCTCAACCACTCACACTAGTTTGTTGCATAAGTTGCAGAAACCCTCTTTTTTTTTTTGGTCAAAAGTTGCAGAAACCCTTTGCTGGTGTGGTGGTTCAACAAAATATCTAAGCAGCAGAATATTAGGTAATATGGAAGTCTAAACAAAGCTACACATCATGTGCTGTGGAACACCTAAACCTGAAAAGTGTTGAGCCAGTACCACTGTCCTTGATAATCCTAGTTCCAAATGCAATTTTATTTCTCGCTAAGTACTTTTATACATACATGCATGCATGCATGCATGCATACATACATACATACATACATATATATATATATATATGTGTGTGTGTGTGTGTGTGTGTGTGTGTGTGTGTGTGTGTGTGTGGTTTTAAAGTAAGTATTTCTGAAGCCACTTTTTCTGTGGATACATCACAAGTTTAATTGACTTGATCTTAAACATAACTAGGGGATAGGAGTTTATTTTTGTAAATAGTAGATAAGTGGGTTTAAATAAAAAGGTAGAGAATTGGTGTTAACATAATGAATCATGATTAATTAAAACATGTTGTACATCCAAGTTGTAGGAAATCTACAAAATTTGGATTGTATAAAATTTGCTGCCATTTGTTTTTCTTTTTTTCCTTTTTCTATTAAAAAAGAGAAGACAAGTTCCGTCCACTAAATTTTTTTAAAAAAATAAAACAATACCAAAGATCTAAACGCAAGTAAGTAAAACAAGATTGAGACAAAATATATGCATGTCGGGTTCATTTAGTAAATAGCACAAACGTTGACGTGGATTATCCTTCAAATGGAGTATCCATCTTAAAACCAAAGGATGCCAATTTGTTCAAACAGTAAAGTTAATTGGATGTAGATCTTAGTGAAGTTGGTTGACATCGATGCTATTATTTTTTTTTAAACAAACAAATCTTTAAGAGCTATTGCAATATGGTTTGGACAAAATGCTAACACAATTTATCTTTCGTTATGCTTTAATTTCAGCCATCAATCAAGACCATGAAGCTGAAGCCTTATAGGTGCAGTCCTCGAAGTGGTGCATTGATATATATATATATATATTGGTCAAAGATAGGAGGGGAGGGGGAGGGACCAGCCCACCTATGTAGCAGCTCTCGCTGAGCTCTCCTTCCATCAGTAAATGTTTGATACAGATCGCAGATTTTTGCGTGCCTTCTTCGACCTGTGGGTTCACCGCCTCAGGTATGTCACCCCAACGCCACCTTGATATAGATGGAAGAAAAGCATATCCGCCAGCGAGCCATTCAGACGTGGGACATTCGGTCTCCTAATTTAATCGACGCCCGTACGTTTCGAATTCGGACAACTCGAGTGGAATTAAATTATTATTTTTTTTTGCTTGGATCTTTTCTTACATCAAATATTAATTTTTTTAAAATTTAAAATGTTATTAAGTTTGTTTGCAAAAGTAATTATACAATTTTGGAAATATTAGGAGGAGGAAAATACTTGGACCAATAGAGACTTTAACCGTACGAATGACAGAGTGATTGGATGTTAGAAGTGGGCCCTGGACGCATCCATTAAGTTTTTTTTTTTTTTTTTTTTTTTTTTTTGTGGTGGGGGTGGGGGGAGGGCAAGGATCTGTTAAGCCGACTTGGTGGATGATTTCGTCAACTAACTACTGTTTGAGAAATGTAAGCTATCCTTGTCGGGATGTCATGTAAGATTTCGTTGTTAACGTCTTCAGCTAGACGCAATGAATAAAATATAAAGATCCGGGTTCCAATCACCTCCCACAGAACTTGAATCTTCTGCTCCTCCCTGATCCTAACGTCGTACCAAAGAAGGAAAAAAAAAAAAAAAACAATAGAAAACCTCATCTAAAAAAACTAGTTAAAAGATATTATTTAATTTTTTTTGATCTTATATAAGTATTCAAGATCTATCCAAAAATAATCGATGTGGAACTAAATATATATTTGCAAGGATCTTCACAGAGTTCAAATCTAATCAAAAGTATTACGGTCGGCCTGTGATTAGCTCTAAAAAATATATGCTGCAGTGTCTCCTAGTTCACATAAGTTATGCACCACATTCACTCTGATACCATTTGTAACAATTAGCACCTCATCCAAAATGACTACTCGGAAGATATTATTTGAGTTTCTTGATCCTATATCAGTACTCAAGATCTACTCAGCAAATAATCGATGCGAGACTAAATATACGCCCGTGCGAGTCCTCACACAACTAATGTGATTTCTACTTTTCTATCGTCGTGACACCAACCGACGGACCAATTAATATTATTTTGACAGACAAGTTATTGAGACATTAATTTTTCCACTAAAAAATTGTCATAGATTTTAGTTCATCAAATATTTTGAGAACATATAACTGCATGTGCAGTCATAAGTAAATAAAATTTATACTTAAATGATCACATTCAAGGTTGAAATTTTGGGTGCAGTATTATAAATAGAAATATCAGGCATGCCATGAAATCAATAATTAGTTTGATATTTTTTTATTATTGACTAATTTGGGGATGCCATATTCAGCATGCAAAAATCCAAAAGAAAAATGAGCGACAAAGAGTACTTTAGCTTGTAATGAAAATTATAGAACATGCCATATTTTTGGATATCATTCTATCATGTAAATCCAGCACGTTTTTTGATGGATCAATGCATAAAGTCAAAATACATATTGATGTCATCTAAGCAATGCTGACAAAATATGCATAGCTTGCAGCATATACATGCCGGTGATCACTTGCTTGCACGTGTATTTTAGGATATCTATCTTAAAAATAATTCCTCTTTTTAATTTTTTTATACTATTGTTGCTAACTTCTATTATTTAAATTCAATTTAATAGTTTAAATTAAAAAAACATATTTGCACTTGGGTATGAACAATAATGAGGATGTGAGTGGGTACATGGATCATTATCTATCTTGTAGCCATTCTAAGATCATATGAGGGTATAATTATTTCTTTTTAAATCATAATAATTATTCAAGTAGCATGGGTCAACCACCACCGGTGAATATTTTGGCATATTTTTACGTCTCACTGTTTATTAAGTTTCACAAATAAAATAAATTGAATTTGCTTTTTTTTTTATGTGTACAAAAAGAACAATAAAACATAACTACAAGATCATCCAAGCCTTAGTGTGAAGGATAAATCTTGTATACAATGTTTGTTTTTGTTTTTAGTTAGCATGCATATTGGTGTTCAAAAATTAGACAAGTCTGTCTTTGAGATTAACTTGTTCAAATTATTTTCATCAAATCATCCTAGCTTGAGAGGTGATTCTTATGATAAACATTCGGAAAAAAAATTAACCCGTTGTCATGAAATTAAATTAACTTCTTTGCCATTGAAAAATATACGATAATACGACGAAGATAGTAGGGCAAACTATCCTATGATTAGTTGTGAAATCTAAGCTATTCATTACGGACAAAAACATTCGTACAAAGGTACAATTTCAAACGTGACAAACATGGCCCCAACAAAGAGATATACGATAATACGACTTAAACTTTGCTCACGGGGTTCATAAAACGTCGTAACTTGAAATGTGACAAGGGATAGGGTGCCTTAAAAAGGAAACAAACCAAGCTGCTCACCCGGCCGGTGACCCTAACCTGAACTAGAAACTTTTCGAATTGCTATACTAAATAAACAATACTTAGCGAACCCAACTTGGACACACCCAACCCACCACCTTGGACAGACATCAGGGCCCACATCGTGGTACCACTCGCGAGTCAAAAGCTAGTAGTTGGGTGCCTTTAGACCTGGTGCGTTCTGGTTTACTTCACCAATATCCATGACCCTTTATAAAAGCGCATCATTTTAGCCGATTACACCTATACATTAAGATTAGGACCGTCTCAATTTCGTCTCCGAAAAAATGAAGGAAAACGACATCAACGCTGAAAAAAATTCCCGTCAACCTTGCCTTCCGCCCCTCCGGCTCCCTTCTCCGCCGCCTAAACCGCTGCCGTTACCTCCTCTTCTCTGTTCCTTCTTTTATTCTCCCACCTCCTTCCTTCCTCCCATCTTCTCTTTTTCTTCTCATTTTCTTTTACTAACTTTGTACTCCCAAAGCTAATCCCACTTCCTTCTCCTTCACTAATTCCATTCTAGTAAATGCGTCACTCTTCTCTCTTCTTCCATCTCAACAAAGCACTCATACTGAGCTAAAAACCAACTCTGAAACCTAAAATCCCATACCGAAAGTAGAAGAAGTATTATTAACCTCTTCTTCTCCTCTCTCCCTCCCTTCCGTGATGCTTCTCACATTTTTTTCTCTTGCTCATCTTTAAAGAGAGAGACGGAGAGACTCAGACCTCGCCAGCGAGATCATGGTGGCGGCCATCCCTCCGCCGGTGGCGGCGGCAACCCCAATCGCCGCAGCCGCCGCCTCCACTGTCCGAGCCCCCAAAACCCCCTCTCCATCCCCCCACCGCCGCCGTCCCCTCGCCCCTTCCGAGAAGGACAATGCCGCCGTCTCCCGGAAGCCCCCCTCCAAAGGGATCTCTTCCCGCTACTTGTCTCTCTCCTCCTTTTCTTCTTCGACTTCGACTTCGACTTCGACTTCACGGCGTTTCCTTTCTCCTCTTCCCACTTCGTCCAGCTCCGGCCCCAAGCGCTCCCACTCCGTCGACCGGAGCCGCCCCAACGCGGGCCCCCACGGCGGCGAAGACATCCCCTCCGCCGCCGCCAGGCCCCTCCGCACCACCACCCGGAGCCTTTCCGTCTCGTTCCAGGGCGAGTCCTTCTCCTTCCAGACCAGCAAGGCCAAGCCCGCTGCCTCCCCTCCCCCCTCTCGGAAGCCCACCCCCGACCGCCGGCGTCCTGTCGGATCTCCGGCGAGGAGCGACCACCTGTCGGAGAACTCGAAACCCTCTAACCACCGCCGCTGGCCGGCGGCGAGATCCCAGCAGCCGAACCTGCTGCTGACGAGAAGCCTGGGCTGCTCGCCTGTGGGCAAGAAAGATCCCGTCTTGGATGCTGTCCGTCTGCTGCGACAGTCAATGGTGCTCGACGAGGCGCTGCGGCAGAACTCCTTCAACGTTGGCGGCAGCGGCAGTCTTTCTGCCTCGTCGGACACTGATAGCGCTTCGTCGGAGAGCAATTCAGGCTCGCAGGAGCTGAGGATTCCTCCACGAAAGCGGCCGGCGCCCCGTGGCATTACCGTTCCAGCGAGATTTTTGCAGGAGACTAATAGCCGGCTGCACCGGTTGCCAGAGCCAGGCACGCCAATATCGTCGGCCAGCTCAAGGACAGCATCCGCTCCTAAGCCTATTACTGTGAAGAAGTCACTGATGAATGGCCCGTCCTCATCTCCTGCTGTTGCTTCTTCCCCTCGCAGCCATGGATCTATTTGGCATCCTTCTCCAAGAAAGCTTTCGGCTACTCTGTCATTGAGGGAAGTGGGTAGTCCTTCACAGGTGAGGAACGGTACAGTTACAAGCTCCTCCTCCCCTGGTGGTCAACTGGGCAAAGCCCCTTCGATCCTCAGCTTCGCAGCTGAAGTGAGCAGAGGGAGAAAGGGGGAGAGCCGAATCGAAGAGGCGCACCTGTTGAGGCTGTGCTATAACCGGCACTTGCAGTGGCGGTATGTCAATGCACAAGCCGATGCTGCCCTGCTGGCACAGGGACTGAATGCCGAGGTAAGGTTGTGGTTCCATGTTTCCGAATCCCTAGCTTCTGACGCTTTGCCAAATTGTGTTTGCCATTCAGCAATAGATACCTTTAAGCAAGTCGGATTTCCTGATTCTGTTACTTTGCATAGTTTGTATAAGTTGCTTTTTTCGCCCATTCCATTTTCATCGCCTTTTCATATGTCAGATCTGAAAAGCATAAGAATTAATATATTCCTCGTAAGACATATTGTTGATTAAGTGTTTTATAGTTTGCTAGATCAAACTTGTAAAGAAATCCAAAGTGTAGGTGATATGGGAGGGTATCAAGGACATCATGATGAATGGAAGTTTCATTACACGTACAAGCTCTAAAGAGCTTGTGCTTTTGCTCTCTCCACGCATCTTCACAACTCCTGATGGATGCTGCGTAGGAGTTTGCCATGAGAAATATGGTTGACCGTAAAAGTTAAAACTTGTTGATTTGAAAAGTAATATAAAAGGGTAATAGTATAACAGTAAGGGATCACCGGACAAAAAATGGGCCAGTGGGTAGCATACAGACAACATGCTCAGATGATGAAGGGCACATGATCATTATAAGGTTCCATAACAGATGCGATACTTAACCGATGGGTGATAACTGTTATGCAGTGATGGTAATCTACATTTTTTATTGTTCTGGGTATAGAAAATGATATTGCGTTGAACAAGAAGAGCAGCGACGCCAAGATCAGCGAACAGAACAAAGCAAGCAAGTTAGCATTCATGAACATACAATTTTGGTACCAAGGCATATTGGCAACCAAGCTAAGTCAGTTTTGAGAGGATTTGCAAGGAGAATTGCCAATAACCATGGAAATTATATGCAATGTCTCAGAACTCATGAAGAGTGTTGTCTAATCTCTGAAGGAAGCATCAAACGTTTAATTCATTGAATTATGACTTCTAACTGGATCATCATTTCTGCTTGTACTAGGTGATGATATGACATGCTTTACATTAGAGTCCTTACTGTTATTTCATAGACCATCCAAAAAATGTATGTACTTTTGTGCATCTTTTGTTATTATGTATGCACTGTGTAATATTGTGTATATACATGCATGCATGCTTATAGAAGTTAAATATCTGTCTCTTTATGCATCATGCATGTGTTTTGTAATGGTTAAATGACTCTATTACCTCATATCTTTCTTGTCATAAAACTAAGAGCCAAGAAGAGTTATTGTTCTTTAAGTAGTGCATTACGTATGTCATTATAATTCCTTTCAAGAATAAAATGTCATTATGATTCCACTTGACTCTTTGATCCATTTAGTTGCACTAGTCAAATTACCAAAGCACTCCTTTTGATTTAGTTGAAAGGTATAATAGGGCATATTTGGTCATTTTAGCATCATGCAATCCTTTCAGTGCATCCAATAGGAGTAGATGCATGCAAAGCATTTCTTCTAAGGTGTTTAGCTGATGCAGAACCAGTTAGAGTTGGCCTGCATTTGCTTGAGAGGACCCTAGGAATAAGAGAGCTTAGGGTTTAATGCAGCTTTATCACTTGCTGTCCAAGGCCTGAGAACAGAGCAAAAGGGAACTAATTTTAGTTTTCTAGGCAAAGGAAGGGTAAAATAACCCTACTGCAGTGTTTTATGAGTGAAGGAAATGGAATATACTAAAATCTAGGGCTTTGGGGCTTAATTGAATAGTTTTCTATAAACTAACAATCAGATTTCGATAAATACAGTGCACAGAGCAAAACAAGCAACCAAAAAATCAAGTTTTGGCAATCACCAACAAGAATGTAACTATGAAACAGTATCTTGACATGTTGAAGGCTGAAATTTGGTTTCAATGCAGTAGTTAAGTACAAATGAAAGGTATCAAAAGTAAACTAAGATCTGATTGTAAACTAGGAAACTATAACAGCAAACAGTGAATAAGACAGAGAGAATAGAGAGTAGATGCAGTAGAGAAAATAGAGAGGAAAAGAAAGAAGAGACTAACGCAAAAGATAGGGGAGAGAAAACAGCTGGCTCGCAGCCTTCTTTTCTTCATGAGACTTTTCAGCGTACATAAACCATTGAGGAGCTTACTCCAGGACCTTATTTAAACCCTTATATGCTTACTCCCATAGCCAACTTTCGGCCTCAAAAGGACTCTTACAGATATGGAATAAATCCCCAAATTTTGACTAGTCAGCCACATAATAGACACAAGTACTTTTGCATGCAATACGGTTCACTGTGAAACTTATTGACTCTCCTAAACTAATATAATCATTGCTTTAAAATGAAACCAAAATGCATCTAATCAACTACTAATCGGCAGCAATTTGTGGCCGTTAGATGAACTTGTAATCATGTTTTGCCTCACAAACATTAATCACAATAGGATAGGATCCCAAAGTCTCAGGTGCACTATTTGTTCCCACAAGCTCAGCCCTTCATTGCTTGGAATAGCGATAAGCTTGTCATTGATGCTTATATTTGCGCCCACTACAGCCTACCTTGATGCACAAGCGATTTTCAATAGCTGCTGTAATGTTTAGCTTATGGTGTTTGCACCAAATTTTTATTAATTCATGATCTTTTATAGAACTTTCTGCATGCTTTGTAAGTCAGCATTTTTCATCCTTGAATCAGCTGATACATTCTTTTCATATTTATCAGAAATATTTGTATAATGCATGGATAACTACCTCAGAACTTCGTGACTCTATCACAACTAAAAGGCTAGAGCTACAAGTATCGACACAGAATTTAAAGCTTACTTCCATTCTCAAGGGACAAGTAAGTCTTTTGTCTTCGCCTATTTTTCTTGTTTGTACATGTGAAATTGCCAATTTTTGTTTCAAACTCCTTTTGATTTCTAATTTCTTGTTGTTAATACCATAGTAATCTTTTGTTCTAAGTAGAGCACATATTTGTAGCAAATAAGTAGGTTGACATGAGGTGTTCACTTATAATTAGGTATATTACCTTTAGAAAGAATCTGTTTGGTTTAAGATTAGAAAGTGGAAAGCTTGTAAATGCCTAGCTGGTTCTGTCCATTTGTTAAACTTTATAAATGTTAAAGAACAAGCCTTCTCTTTATCTATATTAGAGCTAATCCTGGGCCAGGCCTCGGGCCTAAACTCTATTCATTTTTAATTGGGCTTCGGGCTGGGCCTATATAAAATTTAATATTTTCTATGCCCAAGCCTGGCCCATGATCAGCTATGATCTATATGTGATCATCTTTGTCAATCAAAGATATGAACCATGCAAATTAAGATTTTTCCATCATCATCTCTTAACACCAGACCTGTATGATTATGTCTGATAGGTTTGCTAAGAAGAAAAAAATAGTCATGAATTAAAACTAGCAGAAATCATAAACAGAGGAGATAGAGCAGAGGGTGGAGTTTGGCAGGTTGGCAACAGTCAATAAAGCTTTGGCCATCTTTATGTGGAACCTGTGCAGACAAGCTTAGCATTTATAAGCTATTGGCTGACCAACAGTCAATAATCATGAGGATGTGAAAGTGACTTAATTCACATCAAAACCTATTGGCTAACCATGTCTAAGCTTGTAGGAGGCATGGATATAAATAACTTCTTTGTTAGTTGAATTCCTAGAGAAGGACAATAGGCAACACACCCTTTTTGATGAACACAAAGAACGTCAATTTGGTTTGGGGATATATGTAATGTTGACAAAGAATAATTTGAGGGAAAGATACTCAGGTTGGCTGAATTATTTAAATTGTTGCCGTTTAGGGGTGAATGAGAAGAATGCTATAACTGAGATTGGGCCAAGTAAATTTGGTGGATCACATAATTTAAGTGATCTGAATTAGGATAAGTGCATCTGGCCTCTTGCTTGCATGGGAATAAATGCTTTGTTGGAATTCAAACTCAAGACCTCTTGCTGACATATTAGATAATTTAACCAATCAGGTTAATGAAGCCATTACAAAGAAAAATACATGTTTGATACAAGCTGAATCTCTTCAAATCAAAGTCGTCAGCACAAACAATTAAGGACCAAATAATGCATCATATGGAACAATAAAAGTGGATGACACAATTAGACCTCCAAGCCATCAGTAATATAATATTCTGTTTCACTTAGTTTAACAGAATTTGATATTTAACCATATCATATAATTTCCATAGATATTCATCATGCCTGAAAGGAGTAGTTCAGCAGTCATGTATATCCCCATGTTGCCTGCACTTACATGAATTTATTTGTTGCCATAATGTTGACCTCGAAATTCTGGAATACTGTGTAAAATGAACATATTTACTTTACAGGAATATATCATAATATTTAAAATAAAATTTATTGTCTCTACTAAAAGTTTGCTCTTTTGATATCAAATTAGGTCAAAAGATATGAACTTGTAGCAGATTGTCTTATGTTATAGTCCACTTAAATTATACTAAACAGTAGATTGTGATTTTGTTACCTTATACTGCATCTGAGTGAGTCCACATTTGATTAATGTAGATGGCCTATCTACAAGGATGGTCTCTTATAGATGGAGACCATTTGAGTTCTTTATCAGGAGCTATTGAAGCATTGAAGGCTAGCACACTCCGGCTTCCAGTTGTTGGCGGAGCAAAGGTTTGCTACTTCAGGTTTCCGATGACAAATATAAATAGATATATTTGATATCTACTGAAATTTTTGGAGTAATTGAGTTTCTTTCTGCTTAACAGGCAGAATTCCAAGATGTGAAAAATGCTGTTAGTTCAGCAGTTGATGCAATGCAGGCAATAGGAAACTCAATATGCTCCTTGCTGTCTAGGGTAAATACCTTACTTATTAAAAAGTTCAGCTCATTTTTCTCTGGTAATAGTAATATTTGTTCTTTAGTCAACATATACTAAATCTTGATACCCATATAATATTTAGTCTTGCAATTAGAATTTTGTTAAACAATAGATCTGGTTGTCATAAGCTAGATAAGCCATGTGTTTCAGGGAGCTGCAAACTTAATGATGTGTAATCCATGGTGCAGTTGTTTATTTATACCATGAATAGTGAGAGGTGTGTGCTTTATGCATGCTCTTTTGGTATTTGGCCAACATGAAATAAATCTTGATACCCATAAAAATTTCACCTTGCAATTAGAAGTTTGTAAACCATAGAATATGGTTGTCATAAGCTTGATAGACCATGTATTTTAGATAATGATGAGTAATTCATGGTGCAAATGCTTATTTATACCATGAATAATGAGAGATGTATGCTTTACATGTGCTTTTTGGGTATTTAGCCTCATGTATGCATTTGAACGACCATGTTAAAGTAATATGAACAATTAAAGTTTCATTTCTTGTATTTTATCATTTCAAAGTTTATGTAAGAGAAGCATATAAACATATATAACTACATTCAACAGAGCCATGAGATATTCACAGATACTTCCTGTGTTGAAACTTTTGCCTTTGACTATCTTCCCATCCAAATGTACATATGAATGCACCAAAGTTGCAGATGATTTCCATATCAAATCTTCTGAAGGTGAAGTGCCTTGGAACAGTGGTGTTGACACTAACTTATTCTGGTTAAAATCAGCATCTGCCATCTTTTTCAAATTTTGCATGCGTAGTGAATCTAGAAATGCTAAAATGTCATATTTTAGCACTCACTGTCAGAGGACGTGATTGGCCATGGTTTCTTCAAACGTCTCTGCCTATGGACTAGCTGGAAGCTTCAGAGGATGCCTTATATGAAAAGACATCATTGCATTGAAAATATCTCATTTCATCTAGCCAAGGACAGGCATGTCATAGCCCTATTCATTGTCACCTCGACCTTTTATAGTAGTCCAACAATTTTTAGAAATCTCAACTACCTACTCTGAGTAGCACTCCATGCTAGATATTCATATATAACTCAGTATTGTGCCTCTTTTCTGCCGTCAGGTTATTGAATTATTGTTGAAGTTTTAGAAACAACCATCAGGCACAGGAAACTGAGACATGGAATTTTAAATGTCCTCATAATCTGGCATACCGTAGGTGTCCAACAAATTTTCTGATGTTGCATGTAACCTTGGTGAAGATAGCAAACACAATATAGTTTGGCCAGCATGCGATGTGTGAAAGACATTGTTTCTAGTCTTTTATGAGAGCATGTGTAAAACTCTTTATGCTTGAATTGGTTGAGCCCATGACCATATAAGATCTAATCCTAGAAAAATCAGTCTAATCCTTATCCTTGCCTTGAGAGAAGTAACAAGAAAATTATTCAATATTAGTGTTCCTTATATAACAGGAAAAAAGGTAAGATATCATTGCTGCAACTGTAATTTGTGTTTAAAATGTGAAGACTAGATGAAAAATAAAAAATTTGTATCAAACTGAAAATTAAAAATTTTGCTAACATTCCATATATTTTGAAAATTTTTGATAGTTACTCTGTATCTCCTATTTATGAATATTTTCCAAGGACAGGCTCATTAATCCGACACCAAACTTCTAAAGACTTCATAATATCCATGAACTCAACTTAGCGGAGCCTTACCCAACTTGGCTTGTGGTCATTACATGTGGAGTTTGAATTGGCTTGAACAAGGCATACTTATCCTGAAGGCTACATGTCCCATATTCTCAAACCTTATGGTAAAAATGTTTTCACAGAAAAATAATGTATGTGCAAACAGAAATTCTACAGTGTCCAAAATTCACTTGGGTTTAGTTTGTGTGGTTTTAAAGATTGAATTTTGCAATGCATCCATGCTCTTGTCCTTATTATTTACTAGTACAAAACAAGCTACTTTGAAAAGGAAATGTGCCATTCAAAATCTTTTTCCGATCTCTATAATTTCTTGGGGATGTTGAGTCAGATCTTGTGGCACAACCCCAAGGGTGTTACCAGCATATGAGACGACCTGGCCCTTAAAACCAAAATAAATTGTATGACTTTTGCCTAATGCCATCGAGAGTCCTCTTTGTAGCATTTGTCTTTGCTTAAACTAACAGACACCATTATCTGTAGGTAGAAGAGTCGAGTTCTGTCATGACCGAACTTGCTAAAGTTGCAGCACACGAACGAGCCTTGATGGATAAATCTAGAGAACTTTTATCCACAGTAGCAGCAATGCACGTAAGTGCTCCAACTAATTCTCCTAGATTCAAACTTGCAGTTTTATTAATTGTTTGCCAACCTTTGAAGTTCTTGCTTTTGGCATTGAAATGTGGAAACAGGTAAAACAATGTAGCCTGCTAGGGCATATAACACAACTAAGTCGAAGGCCAAGGATGATGCAAACATAGCATGATATGCTAATTATATTTGCACTTACTAACAGCATAGCGACCTTTCTTTTCCTAACTCGAGATTGTGGTGAAGGCAATAAAAAAAATTGTTGTTTTGTCTGGTGCGAGGCAAGTGCTTTAACATCGTGCTCTCCTAGATCGGCTGATTCATATATATTTTTGTTTGCATAGATTGCCGTGTGAATGGTTGTATACCTCTAGGAATTGCTCTGGTTGTATACAGATTTCATTTTCTTTACTGATCAAAGGAAAGGTGATGTAAATATATGATGTTTTCTTGTTTCCCTTCCTGTGTGGTTGGTTGTGAGGGGGAAATCAAACATCTATCAATCAAAAGTGATTCTTGTTTATGAGTTTTTGTTCATTTTTTGAGGTAGTTGAATGGTTAAGATTGTGCTGTGTTTTGCATCTTCTATTCTACTCTTGAAAGCGTTTTTATCTGCTGTGCCTTTATTTAGTTACTTCGGTCGTTTTCTACCATATGATGGGCTTGATTCCTGCTCCCTTGTGTCTTCATCAAGCAATTTTATTCATTCTCGAACTTTTGGCTGTAGTCATTTAGATGTGCTTAATTTGTTAAGTAATATATAATCTGTTGTGATTATGGCCCCATTTTAGAGATGATGAATTCTTGTTCCAATAACAAAACTCATGTTGGTGATGTATGCATTATCTCCTTCCACTTGGTGTATTTGAGCTAGCTTGTATATTTATAGCTTCTTTACTTCGAAATGCATGGATAACCCAGCAGGCAATAAAATAAAAGGATCAACATATTTTGATGAAGACTAACGAGGCCATATATTGTGAGAAATTTTGGTATCATAAATACAGTACTTTTAAGAAATAATCCCTATTAAAGGATTCTTCTGCACTTTGGTTTTATTACTGGGTGTGGAGTAGTTATTAGCCACAAATCTTAGATTTAAGCAAAATGGCGAACAGTAGGCTAGTAGGTAATCTTGCGCCCATGCATAACCATTGGATCACATTTTGTGTTAGACGCACAAGTTAGACACATCTCAAAGCCCCTGGGCGTGTTCTGCACCTGGGAAAGGCAACATGGTCTTTCTCATAGGAGTGACAATTGGGTCGGGTTAAGCCGTATACTGGTCAGGTCAATACAAGTTTGGGTTGAAAAACTGTCAATCCAACCTTTTTATCAAATGGGTAACTTGACCCAATCTGCATGACCCGTTTAACAAACAGACCGGGTCTCAAATAGGTTAGGTGGATTTTAAATAGATTAAACAAGTATTAATTAGGTTAAGTAGATCGAGTCATGACTCAGTCTAATTATTCAATTGATTAAATTGGTTAAACAAGCCAGACATCTAAACTCGTGACCGACCCATTTAATAATTGGATCTAGACAAGTCAATCCATTAATAATCCGAACATGTTCATGTCCAAGCTAATAAACCTAAGTCAAGTTAGAGATGGGGTTGTAAATTGCCGCCCTACTAGACCAAATCCCGCACCATCCTAGGTTCAATGGCTAAGCTTGTAGAAAACATTGCAAATTGCAAATACCGGCTGTTATGATAAAATAGCAATCAAATAACAACGGTCATTTTAATGTACACATAATACGTATAAATTATAACAGCCGTTATTTGAGGCCCGGTAGGTGGATTTTCTTTTTTTATTCGCTCCCACCGACAAGGCGAGAGGACAGCTGGCGGGGGTAATGTAAGCTGGGGTCTCGGTACGGGTGCGGGCATGAGACGTGGGCCCCAACCACGTGGCCTTGCCGTGGGGCCCACCACAGCTCTCTCCCTCCCGTTGGTCGCTTGCGACCGACATTCCTCGACGTTCGGAAGCCAACTCTTCGATTTCTCTACGTCCACGTCAGGCGCGTCCAATCGGCTCGCAAGATGCAACAAGTTGGTGTGCCGCCTTGATTTAATGTGCCGGCCGTCATAAACATCGTAATGGCTTTTTTGACAATTCGGGGCGTCGCTGCCAAATGAGGTCATTGTCTTCAACATTTAGTATTTGCATGAATAAAATAATATTTTAAAATTTATATTTTATACCAATTAAAAAATAATTATTTGTGTGCCTAAAAATAACCATTGTATTGAAAATGATAATTTTCGAGGGTATGTATTTGGAAATGTTTTTGTTATTTTGATAGTCTACCTCGACCACCTTGATTTAATGCGATACATGTTTGGAATAATGAATGTATTTGTGTTTGGATAGAGATGGTAAAAAGATGAGTATGGCATAAGTATACTACATTGTATTTATCTTGAATTGGGTCGGAGCATCTTTAACCTATATTGCACATAGACAAAAATTATTTTTTTAAAAAAAATAGTATATAAATTAAGCAAATAAAAAGATTGTAGTATTAAATCTCTCAGTATATTATATAACATTAAACAAACTAAAATATACAATAGCTAATGTGGCATTATTTTCTTAACTTTTTCTAAAGTACTTTCACACACAACAAAGAGGAGAGTATAAAATATGTAGATTAACAACATCATGATTTGGGCATCCATGGCCGATTCCTCGAAGCATAAACTATATAACCTGCATCATTTTTGTGTTTTTGTTTTCATGTTTATAGTTGCATTAATTAATAATATTTCTTATCTTCCTTTCTTTGAGGTGGACAACCAACATGGGGTGGTCCCATTAGTGATCCCTTTTTTATTTCTTTAAAAGGTATTAGACATAATAATCCATCTGATCCCACTTACGATGCGTAGCACAATATTCAGAACTAGGCTGAACTCTTTCATTTTCTCTGGAACTATTTAAAATCCACGTACATACAAACACAAATATCACAGTCTCGTGTGATGTCTTATTTGTATTTGAAAGAATTTTCTACTTTCTGACAAAGCTTAATTGTCACAAGCTAAATCGAACAAAAATGCAAATCCTCATGGGACCCGACCCTATTGCCACCTTCTTCCTGCAAAATGATTGACTTGCACTATAATGGTCATTTTGTGCAATGGTCTGAAGCTTAGCAAAATTTACCTTAGTTTATACCCTACGATCATTTATGCCACCACCATGCATGCATAAAGAAGGTGGTAGATAGAATTTTGGCCATATATAAAGGTGAATGAAATTCTCTACCATACGACTTTAGCATCATTCCATCGTGGATAACCATGGTATCATCTATATTAAAGATAAATAATTATTTTTTTATTTTCATGATGTGCTATGTATTATGCTGAAAAACATTTGAATATATTTTTAAGATAAAAAAGAGCCGCTCATATAATATGGATGCCGTAGCTACTACATATCCAAGATGGTAGGGGACTGTGGCAGAAGATCCAAACTCTATAAAATGAAGCTACATCAATTATATATCCGGTAGGTTGTCTTTCTCATGAGAGCATCAACACAAACTGACGTGATTTGACATGGTATATTGGGAGGACGTTTGTTTCTAAATGATCCCATTAGAAACAAGAAGTCATGCAAATGGATTTGCGGAGGGCTAGCTATGACCTCGAGCTCATATGATGTGCGGGGAATACAAGCTGCAAATTAATGGAGGCAGCAGGATGCACAGTATTCCGTAGTTGCTCGAGCAGCTCGATACTCTATATCGTAATTGGTGAAAGCTGAAGTTGGCAGTGGGGACTTTTGAGGAGAAATGGTGTTGTCCGCGAGCAGTAAGTCAACTGCACCAGATGCCGATATCTGCCACAAAGACAGGAAGTTAAATCTGGAATTGTTGGAAACCACGCCATAATCTATCTTGTCAATATTGGGTTGGCATTGGATTCCGCTCCACTGCATCAAATGTTCTTCTCGATCATGATTAAATCATTAATATATTCCTTTTTTTTTCATTTTGTAAACGAGATGATCTTATCACTAATAACGTAGATTTACGAGAACCGCCAAGTGGCTGCATAGAGCAAGACAACAGACATCTCACGTAACAATCCAGCAACTCTTCAGAAATTTAACGAGAAAATATTATTTAAACCTTTTTTGCTTTGTATAAATATTAAAAATTTACCGATATATAGCTAAATTGACATATTTCTGCATAGATCCTTACATACTTTCCATATTTCTCGCCAAGCTAAAAATTCAAATCCAGATGAATCCAATCACAAATTGAACCTAATTTGAAAACTTATTTGAGTCTGGATTTTATAATTTATGACCCGACCCACCTTATATATCATTAAGGCTGCAAATGGGTCGGGTTGATTCATATCCCGACCTGACCCAATCCGATCCACTTAGATCCGATCCGTTTTTAGAGAACCTGTGGGGCTGAGTCGGGTCCTAAAATTGGACATGTTTCATTTTCTGAATCGGGTCTCGATTTACTGAATTCAAGCCTAACCTGATCTGACCCATTTGAAATTTGAATAATTTTGAATTTTCAATCCTACAACCCGCCCCAATCCAATCCGATCCGAATCTGTAAAATTATTTGAGCCCGCGGGGGTGCAAAGAAGTTCTGAAGCCATGGATGAGATGACCCAAACCAGACCCAATACTCAGACTTGAACCGAACTCAAATTTTTTAAGTTGGGTCCGGGTTATATATAGATCTGATCCAATCCAAATGACCCATTCGGTCAAAAATTGTAGCAATGGACCTGATCCTACCAGTCCGATCTTTTATTAGGTTGGGTCTGGATCGAATTGGGTTAGGGTCACTCATGACTCGACCTGACCTATTTGTACCCCTATATATCATATGGGTCCAACATGGGTAAATACAGAATATATACGATCCCATCTGGATGTTAACTTGACATGAAAACCCTAAATCATATAGAATCCCCTTTTCTCTCTTCTTAATTGTATTCTCTAGTTAACAAACCCTGTACTCAAACAATTCCCTTTATTCATCCCAACGATAACAAGGTTGCTCTATTATGATTTACATATCATAGATTTGAAACACAGAACAGCTTCTCCGTACACAAGATGAGGTTGTATATATCCGATCCTCTCCAAACCTATAATGATGACAGTCTTGTGCACTAGAATACTTTTTTCTTATTCATCCCAACAACCACATCTTCTCCCACATACTCTACTTAATTATATATAAATATTATTGTCTATTCGATGAATTCTTATTTTTAGTGATCTCAAGTACATTAACATTTATTTTTAAAAATCATAGTTTGAATTTAACTTGCACTTTAAGAACGGTCATTTTCTTGAATTGGACTTCTAAAAATAAAATTCATATTTAAGTTGGCATCTTTCTAAATTATCAATTATTATATTTTAGCTATAAAAATATAATTAACTTTTTGACATGAATCGTGAATACTGCTTGACTCATTGCTAATCCAAACCCAACTCTAGGTTGGGTTGGGTCATTTTGACCCTGGCCCAACTTGAATGATCTAATGGGTCTAAAATCTTTTTTACGAATGTGAGCCAACCTGATTAGCCAATTGGTTTGGTTTGGATTCTGATTTTGGATACCAAAAATGAAACTGTGTAGGATTGAGATCAAGCATGCCTCAATTTGGCACGACCAAAATGCAGCCCTAGGCACAACCAACTTTTTGCATGGCTTTAGTGTATCGAGCAAAGGAAATTAAAGAACCAATCTCCTCAGACAACACAATGAATTAGCTATGTCAAGAAACTATATAAGTAGCCTCCTGAAATAATGTCGCAGAAGGCTTGATGTAATCCTCTAGCAAACCGAATAAGTTTGGATACTCTCTGCCCATCAAACGAGGGTTACTAGTCTTGTACACATGCGTGATTGATCCACATGACAGGATCTACGCACTGCATCAACGTAGATAACAGAAAAAATTATTTTCTGCACTATGTGCAAAAAGACATCAAGATGCATGCCCTATAAATGGAGTCTACTTCTATAATTATCCATATGCACAGCTACGTAGAGTATAGAAAAATGGATTCCACCATGAACCGGGAGGGGGCGAAGACATGCAGCTTCCATTTTTGGGGTACACAATAATTTTTTTGGATAACAGAGATTGTCGCACCTCTACGTGCACATAAAAAGTAGGAATTTGTTTCTCTATAAATGATTTTTAGAAAATAAATATAAATAAGAAATACTCATCACAACTAGTCTAAGGATGTACCTACTTATTTTAAGATTAAAAAGCCTATTCTTAGAAGCCATTCAAAAGATCAGACCACACAAAAATTGAAATAAATTATGGTGTTACCACTCGAAAAGGCATAATTCTTATTATTTTTTATTTTTAATTCAGACAAGAGTACATAGCCTGGTATATAAGTTCGGACCCTTTCATTTTCTTGGCTTACGACCGCTTGGGTCGCGAGGACGGCGATCCACCTGGTGGGCCCGCCCAATAATGGAAACAGTAACGAGAGGCAATGGAACGGTGGAGAGAGGGTGAGTCGTACGAGAAGGCCCTTTTTTTTTGGCCTTTTCAGAAGCACAGCTCAACCTACAATCCCAAAACGGTGGGAGGAGAATGGGAGGGTGCAGTAGGTGCTTAGCCTTACATGTTAAAGATATATATATATATATATATATATATATATATATATATATATATTTCTCTCCTTCGACAAAGACGCTACGGACAGGTTATTACCAATTATTTCAACTTCATTGGTGTCCCTTCTCCCCCGTCACCCTGCCTTTTTTTATATGTATTCATCAATCTTCGAGACTTTAGGATGCGAGATATTTTGTCTCATCGCCAATGGCCTCCACCTCCCAACGCCGCCATCAACGGTCTGTACGTCGAGAACAATACTGTTGGAGAAAAAGTGGATCATCCTACAAATATAATCAAAGCACCCGAATTCGATGATAAGTATGACCCCGACAAGCATGATCTCGACATGCACGATCTCAGCATGCATGAGCTTCGAAGGCTGCTGAGCTCAGAACGCCGAGCTCAGAAGGCTAAGCACAGAAGGTTGCCGAGCTCAGAACGCCGAGCACAGAAGGCTGCCGACCTCAGAAGGCCGACCTTGTCGTTCACATGCCGCGGCCATGCCTTGCAGCAGCCTCACCGCACCATGTTTTGCTTGCCGGCCACGCCACGACATATCAACCAGGGACCATACCCTGCTACGACTGTCAACAATTAAATGCGTACGATCTCCACGGACCTTCAGCCAGCCCAAAATCTCAGGCCATCCACGGCAACTCGTTGACTCACTCAATCTCGTCCAGTCATCCACGGTAACTCATTAATTCATACAATCACGCCCAATCATGACGATAACCCATTAATTCGCCCAGTCACATCACAGATAACCCTGGCACCTCTTCTATAAAAGGGAAACTCCCTCTCCTCAGGGGACTAGGGACTTCTGACTTTGACTTTTACATACAAACTCTCTTTCTTTCTCCACGAAAGCCCCCTCTGACTTAAGCATCGGAGGGCCGGCGCCGGAAACCCTGGCCACCGGCTTCTTGCAGGTCCTCCGGAGGACGCAGCCCGCCAACGCACCACCTTCCGGAGCTCCTCCTTCTCATCCAGTGTCGCCCCCAGGTTCAGTTTCCAGCAACAAATACCATCCGCAATAGGTGGAGCTTATCATTTGACACCTTGAGATGGTATATAAAGTCAAATTAACATAGATAAGATATCAAATAGGCTATAGTGTGTATTGAAGACTAAATAATATTGTTAACTATGTATTATTTTTATTTATGGTGTACACATGTATAAGGTATGTATCAACAAAATAATAGGTACATATCTATGAATCTATGACTCTTGAGTACATACATACATACATATATACATACATACATATACATATACATATACATACATACATACATACATACATACATACATACATACATACATACATACATACATACATACATACATACATATATATATATATATATAAACTTATCAATAAAACACACATAAATATTACTTGGATATGTAGTATAATTTATTTTAAAAAATAATAATTTTATTATGTATTATCTCAATAAGATGCGTTTCAATAAAATATAAAATATATATCAATAGTACAAAGGATAATGTATGAGTAGATTGTTAGATCACTGTAGTGTTGGTCACCAAATAAGAGAGTAGCACCAAGTCTCTTTTTAGGGAAACCCAAAGTGTCAAGCTCTCTCTTTTTTTTTGAAATTTCTTCGTCGTTTTCATTAGTGAGTTCCCTATAGATAATTAAGCAATGCCTTCCAGGAGTTCCTTCCGAGATCGAATTTTGATCTCCCCAAAAGTTTTTTGTCCTCGGGTGGGCACGATGATGGATCCCATCTTACGTACCTGACTCTGACTGGCCTTAGCTGCCTCCCCCAGTCATCAACTGAGCAAAAATGCGGCAGAACTCCTACTTTACCTTATTTTCTCTGGCACCTATCGCAGATAGTAAATCTAAAAGTCAGAAAGGGACAACACTTCTCCGACCAACGAAAGCTCATCAATTATATAATTTAACAAAATAAAAAAAATAAAAATTGCACTCACCAAAAAAAAATCTTCCATGAAGAGACACCGTCCACATCCTCTTTCTTTCTTGTAAAGTCTTTCCATCTATTCTCTTCCTTATCAAGTTATCTCTCCCATTCATAAGATCTTTCTTCTTCTTTCGAGTTTTCTTCTCCTCCTCCAAAATCCTTTTTTTACAAGATCTTTGCACCTAAGAGTTTATGGAATTTAAGGAATGATATGTATATATAATTTCTTAGGTTAGACAAAGCCAGGATCTTATGTATTGGTATTGATAAAAACACTGATAAATACAATGTTCTGAAAACTATATATTGATTTACCTAAAAATATATATTGGCTTGTTAAATGACTAATTTACTTAGAGTGCATTACCTGACTACATAGTATGTATTGATAAAAAGCATATTTTGAAAAATATATATTGGTTTATCTAAAGCTGTGTATTGGATCATTACTGAGTGTGTATCAAAGAAACTTGCAGTAGGTATCAGAAAGTCGACAAATGTATATCATCTGACTATGTGGTGTGTACTTGTGAATATGATATTCTAAAAACTGCATATTAATTTGTTTTGAAGTATATATTAGATATCTAGATGACTAATTTTCTAAGTATGTATCACCTGATCGTGTACTATATACTAGTAAATACCATATTTTAGAAACTATATATTGATTTATCTAGATATATACATTAACTTGTTCGATAGTTAATTTGCTTAGTGTGTATTATTTGGTGATATAGTACATACGGCTAAAAAAATATTTTGAAAATAATGAATAAAGATGATATAATTTTTTTATATTTTTTTAATCATGAGTTTTTAATTTTTATTTTTTTTAAAGATGGGCACTATATAAAATATGATGAAATAAAAATTTATTCTATATTTTTTTTCTCATTGCATATCATTGTTGTTCTCTTGTTAGATAAATTATTATTAATCTTCTGCCTGCTTGGGCATGCAAAGTTAGCAGGGAGTTCCAAGAGATCCTTCCCAAGGTGGTAGCTCAATGAAAATGGGCGTTGTTTTCTAGCTGCATGGTTCCAAGTTCGAATCACCTTGCACGTCCATTAAAATGTGCTGGTGCATTTCAATATTAAAGTTTAATATTTATTTTATTTATAAGGTTCGCATATTTAATGACTCATGAATGGTTCATGTATTTGGGGAAATGAAAGAATTACTATTTGGGGAGATGAAAGATTCATGGGAAATAAATGGGAATAATTCATGAACCGTTTTTGAAATTGGAATTCAATGTCTATTTTGATGGGGGGAGTTACTCTTAGAATTTTTAAGTATATTTATGCTATCATTATTCTCATAAATTTAAAATTATAAACTCTCTATATAAATCCTTCTCTCCCTTCATTTCAAAAAGGGACAATATCATCTTATTTTACTCATAAAAAATATTTTGAGAAAGTTCTTGGCAAAGAAGGGTGTTTCTTGGGTGGAGCTTTGGGCTAGACTACTTGTGCAGAGTTGTCCTTGCCATAAGACGATCGTCGGGCTGTTGTATCATGGAGGAGAGAAGTCAGTATTTTCTGCTGCACCGGGTTATAGGCTTTGCCTACCGCAGAGGGCTTGAATCTCCTTAAAGAAAGCGAGATTTTTGTGCCTCAGTCCGATTGGTTTCGTCCTTTTATTGTATTTTCTCCAACAAAATGTAGTGACACTGCTTGGACATAGGGTATAGGAACGCTTATTGGTCCGCTGGTAGCTTTTGTGGTGCCAGGTGTGACGTACTCATCCTTGGGTGGGGAAGGTATGAGTAAAACTTATCTGTCCGCATGAAATATTTTTCTGGTGGGGTGGAGGTCCAGTAGGGGCTGCTACGCGAGGATGGTCTTGTCCCTTCTTCTCCCCTGCCTTTTTTTTTTTTTTAAGCAATATATATATATATATATATATATATATATATATATATATATATATATATATATATATATATATATATATATATATATATATATATACTTACTTCGATTCGGGTGGGGATGACGATGGATCCCATCTTATGCACTCGACTCTTGACGCTGACTTGTCTGCCGCCCCCAGTCATCACCCAACCCCAGCCCCTCATTCAGATGGTGGCCGCGGCGAATGCAAAGGTCCCGCATCCCACCTCTGTCTGACCAATCACTGTCCAATGACGTTTCGATCTCCCATTGGCCGGTCCTCTCTCCCTAGATTACGTAGCAGTGGACTCCACCATAAATCTCACAGCAGCACTCGTGTACGTGGAATAAGGACCAATTGGAACTCGACATGTCATCAAACAGCATGTAGGAGAAGAAGAGGATCTCACACTGGATTGATCGCCGCTGCAGGATTGCTCAGAGAAGTCTTTCTGTCAATCTCACGTGTGAAGGGGACCCAGGCATATCCCATCCTTGTCAATCCCTTCCCCCTCACAGTCTTAATTTGGTTTGTCTCTTCTCTCTCCCATCAGCCGTTTTTCTCCCACTTTCTTCCCTTGGGCAGGATATGAAACGATCCGAAATTACAGGAATATGAATGGTACAAATAGATAAATAAATAAATATATAATATATATATGCGAATTAAACTTGAAAATATTTCATAGAAATTTATCACGAGGACGCAGCGGATGGATCCATTTCTTGAACAATGACTACAGGCAATTCACACGCACTTCTTTTGCATGCCGACTACGTGGTTATTATTATTTTTTAGATAAAAAATAGTAATTTATATAATTCTAACATGAGTAGTACAATATAAAAAAAATGTTTCATACGGATATCCAAATAAGCATAACTGGTTGCAAGAAAATTGTACATGGCCTGAGCATGTTGTTTCTTAATGACAAACAGGTACTAAGGAAGGTTTTAAATTTTGATTTTCCATATGATTGCTTGAATTTTAGTAGCTCGTCAAAATGGTGTGAATAAATATATTTTTACGTATCTAACATCTAATTTAACAATTAATTAATTAATTAACTAAAATTAATAAATTGAGATTAACATTATTAGTTTTAGGTTTAATAGTATCATGAGACATGGTAGCAAGTCTGTTAGGTGCAGTAGTTCAAAAAAGTCCAATATAACAACAACAACAACAAACAACTCCAGGCTGATAAACGATATAATAATTACAAATACGTAGACTACCGACATCTATTTCATTTTTCTCACTCTTGAACTCAATGCCAGCAATTGCACCAAAATGTAAATACAAACTAAAAGAAAAGGAAAAGAAGAGAGAAGAAAAATCCTTCTGGTCTTCCCATTTCCGCATTTGAAAAACCATCAACGGGGACAAGAACACCCCTCCCCGCACCGGCGGCCGCGCTCAGACGAAAAGGTTCAAAAGCCCCAGATTTACCTCGCCGGTGCCTGCGCTCGTCGTCACCGACTCCTCCGAGTTCCTCGACGGTGTCGCCGCCCGCCGCCGCGGCTCCCCGGCCTCCGTCGGTGACCTTGGCATCAGACACAAATCCAGATCACACGGAGGAGAACCCTCCGAGGCCGTCCAGCCGATCTTGGGAGGCGGCCCGTAGAGCTCCCCGACCTCGGCGGCGGCGCCGGCGAGGTCCGGCAGCGGGCGGAGGGCTCCGCCGCGGAGCACGGTCTCCACCGCCGCCTGGCATAGGTGCCACTTCCTGGCCCACAGCAGGCCCACCGCGCCGCTCACCGGGTTTATCGCCCTCCCGCACGCCTCGAACAGCAGCGATCGGAACAGAGCTAGAACAAAATCCAAGAAAGAAATTATTAGAATCAAATAAGCGAGCGATTCATTCGAGAGCATAGGATTCGGGAGAGAGAGAGAGAGAGAGAGAGGGAGGGAGGGAGGGATACCGGGGCGGCGGGGAGAGGGGACGGAGGAGAGGAAGGACATGAGGCCGGCGCGGCCGAAGAACTTGGCGACGAAGACGGTGGCGTGGGCCTGAGCCTCCGCGCTGTCGATCCACTCCAGGCACGGCCGGAGGATGCACGTGTCGCTGCAACCTTTTCGAAGCACCCGGCACCCGTTGCAGCTCATCCTATACAAATTCCTCCTCAGTCCTCACCCAATGATAACCTCTCCGATCTCATCAAAAGAAAAACAACTAATAATTCTTTCTGCTTCGTTTCGCCCGTCAACCTCTAACTCAAGGTGCAATGATGGACGGGGAGAAGGAGAGGAAGTGAAGGGGGGCGGAAAAGAGGCGGATGGGGGACGTTTTTTTATGCAGAAAGGAGCTGGTGGAAGGACAAATGAACTCGACCTCGGGGTTTAAGAGTGGTTAAATAGAAGTAAGAGGGTGGTTAGAGAGAGTGTGTGTTCCAAGGACGTGGGGGGGTGGTGGGGGCGGCTCCGTGTTTCCGCGGAAGGGAGTGATTGGCCGAGCCGTTGGATGCCCTGAGAAGGAAAGGAGAGACGACCGCTTCACAGCTCTGGCTGATGGACTATTGCGCGTGTAATGGCGTGAGAGATTACGTAGGAGTTGGTACTGGATAAATATGCGCCTCTGGCGCCAGCGAAAGGTCGCGGCTCGTTTGCCTGCCTTTATGTAACCAAATTGGGGTTGGATGGATAAGAATAAAGCTAAGGTGGCTAGTGAGTGTAATAATAATTTAATGCAGTGTGGGTGGGATGATAATGAAACAACGATGGTGACAACGGCGTAAATGAGAGGAAGCGGCTCCCAGCTAGCTAGCATGCTCTCTTTCATTCTTCTTTTTTTTTCCTTTGGCCGATTTTACTAGTATCCTTCCCAACTATGGACCCGGCTCGATTATTCCTCCGGACTCCGACACGAATACCACGTATGATTACATCATATCTACCACCATCGAGACTACCAACAGAGGAATACGCTCTTCCAAACTCTGTGTCCGAGCAGGGAGCATCCGATCTCCACATTTTAATCGATGCCTGTGTGTTTTGAACTTGGAACCACTTGGTTGGAAGTAAGACCACGCTCCCATTGGGTTACCACCTCAGTGGCTAGCTAGTATGTTTTCTCTAAGCAAAATAGAAAATAGATGGGGTACGATCCGATCCGATTTATTTTAAAGAATCTATTGAGCTAGATCAGGATCTAAAGTTAAATTCATACCATTTTTTTGACCGAAGCTAAATTTACTGAATTTAGATCCAATCCGACCTAACTCATTTAAAATTTTTAGTAAAATCATCTAAGAGGAAAAAAATCTGGAGTACCTAAAACAATGTAGAGCCAAAATAGTATAGAACCAAAAGAAGGCAAAAAGAGAATTGTGTAAGGCTGCACTAAGAAGAGCTAGAAATCACAAAGGGTTCATGTCTTCAGAGACCAAAACATTCAATGGTTATCACTCCAGTGCGGTCGCCTGAGAATTATTAGATTGTAGACCAACTCTTTTGTGCAAATTGTCTAAACAACAAGGTTTATGTAGAGACAAAATGGACCAAGGCCTGCACTATATGGAGAAAAGGTGTGTTTGTGTTTTTCTAATGGAAGAAGCATTCAAACTAACAACGATAAATATAAATGAGTCTATTTACTGTAGGTAGAAGGCAAGTAAGAAAGCAAGATTTTCCTAAAAAAGAGCCCGTAAAGCTGCCAGACCACACCAAGCATACTACCTGAAGGCTAGAGATTGACTAGAAAAATAAAGAAACTTTTATGTATGTGGATCTTCATTTTCTTAGAAATGCCACAAGAATTTAGTGTTAGTATTGTTGTTTCTTGAAATTTTGTGGCATCAATACCTCAGCCATGTAAAACAATCCAGGGAATGCAGTCATGAACCGATCAGAAGCAAAAATTCAATGTATGAGGCAAAAAATTCAATTTTCCAAATGCATGGTGATACTTAGTACCAAAAGAATATCAAAAGAACACATAAAACTGCAAAGCTTACTAATTATTACCCTTCTATTTTCAAATACTAAAAATTCAACTCCCGAATTCGATGACAGATCCGAACCCAAATTTTTTGGATCGAGTCCGGATTATACATAGACCCAACCCGACTAGAATGATCTGTTGGATCAAAAATTATAGTAATGGACCCGACCCGATCTTTTATTGAGTTGGATCTGGATGTAAAATTAGGATCCGAACAAGAAACTGGATTGGGTTGAGGTCACTCGTGACTCGACCCGATCCGACCCATTTGCACTCCTATTCCCGAGAGTCAGCTGCCGGCAAAAGTCTAAGGCCATCAATAACATATGTTCAGCCATGTTTGAATCACTAGTAGAACTCAGATGGAGCAAGTCACTGTCCAGAACTTCTATAGGTTAGATGATCAGGTCGAGATAAGCAGCATGTGTTTCTTGCAATCTTGCCGCCCTGCATGCATGTCCGAGATAGGCAGCATGTTTTCTTGCAATTAATCTTGCCGCCCTGCATGCAAGTCCAACGCGGATTGTTTCAAATTATTCGAGAAATTTTGGATCTTGCAGCTTTTTTTTGATAAAGAAAAGTAAATCGAAGTGGACAGAAGGACGAAACTTAATGAGTTTATAACGAAGTTTGGCCTGCAGCTGGTAAAGGAAAATACTGAATAATTGGATTTGTATTGAATTGGAGTTATTGTAACCTGAACTCCATTTAATTGACTTTTAGCGGTGTGACTTTAATAAATGAAGCCAGATGCCTTTCAGCTACTGCATACACTTTTGATACTAAGATCAAGTTGGACATGGCTGAGGTGACAGAACGTAGGATACTTTTATCAAGAAAACATTACATTTGTTGCATTTGGAACAATGAAAGTAGTTACCCAAAATATTTTTAGTGAATAACCAACATGGGACTAAACATATGCCCACATAGTCCTCCCATTTAAGCCCTGATGTTCTTGTCAAGCTAAGAGTCTGAATCCATTCAAATCTAATCACAAGCACCACGACCAGTTTATGATCAGTCTCAATGAGTTCATATTACAGTATTCTTCAGACCACATGAACCATGAGCCGAATCCGTTTTGATACTATTTGCAACAACTTAGGACCTTATCCAAAAAAATTAGCCGGAAGGTATTTTTTGTTGTATAAGTACCCAAAATCTTTTCGGCCGATGTGGGACTAAACACATGCCTGTATGGATTCTCACAATATTAGTTAGACGACTACTTGAAATTATACATCTCTCGTGTGCTTCTCTCCAAGATAGCGTAGTATCACATGAGCATTTTTATTATTATTATTTTTTGAAGTCTATCTCATCCTACTTCCTATCACGAGCCTACATGATAAGGGCTCGCTCTTCCCAGCAACAAAGTAGTCGGATCTGGGGTTGCGAATGGGCCAGGGTGGAGTGATCCGACCCTAGAACAAGGTCCGAGCTTTTCAGGGTCAGGCCGAGACTTGAAACGTCTATCTCGTTTACGCTCGGCCTGGCTTGAAACTTGGCCCAGACTCAGGTCGGGCTATATTCTGGTACATCTGGCCCACGTTCGGGCAGGGCTGGGATCAAACCCGAGGTTCGAGGTATTTCAGGCTAAATTCCATGTGTGTTCTGGTACCGTAGCAATCCCATTCCCCTCCAATCATTGAAGAGAATCATCACTTCTTCTTGGAAACAGGCTTGGTATTATCATCTTTCTCGCTCGCTCTTGCTGCTCTCAATTTCCTCCTTGTCCATGATGCTCTCTCTCCATGATCTGCCTTCCCAATCCCTTTCCCTTTCTCATCTGCTGGATTCGTGAAATCCGGCAGTGAATCATCCCAAACAGGGTGTTGCCACTAGAATCCCAGGCCAGCTGAGATCGGTTGAGCCCCGAGGTGAGATTTAGATCGGTTGTGACCTGAGGTAAATACTTTGAGCTGTCCAGTGATGGCGACATGGTTGATTGTACTTTCGATGTGCAAATCCAACCTAAAACAAAGTTTTCTTGCCAAGAATTTTTTTGCAAGAGACACTCCGATATTCAAATCAGTCGAATTCTAAAAAAATGGTTGAAGAGAGAGAATTTATGGAATGAGAGCAAGAGTAAGATGAATGACTTAACTCAAGATCCTCCGGTTCCTCCTATATTAAAAAATGGGGTCAATATCCGTTATTGAAATTAAAGGATCGTGCAATAACTGCATGATAATGGCCCGTCATGCAATAACTGTACTATAATGACCACCCATGTTGTGCTCATGCCGATAATTGCACCAATTGTGCAATTATAGCTTAATGGTAATGACTTGTCATACAATAATTGCATAGTAATGGCCACCCATGTTGTGTATGTGCCGATAATTGTATCAATCGTGCAATTATAGCTGAATTGGCACAATTGCGTGACTAATGCGCATTAATCATCTTCCGACGGTCATTAAGGGAATATGTGGCACTTCTTTTCTGTTTGCTTCGGTCAAAACCCAAGTAAAATACCTCATAATATATCAAGATTAAGTACTTCGGTCTATCCAAGGTCAGATTGACAAATATTTTCCACATCACATGGATTGCTTATTCTTCTTTGCTATGTTCTTCAATTTGAAGCAAACAAAATTCTATGGGGTTGGCACTATAGAATATTTTATAGAACGAGACTCTTGTTTTGCCACATTTCTTTTAACACCTATCTTAAAAAGAAAACTCAAAAGTCAAATAAAAATAAGACTCCTACTACTAGCAGAGTCCATCAATCTCGTAACTTTAAAAAAAAATGCCAGATGATTAATTGCTTGGTGTGTATCATCTAACCATATAGTGTGTACTGATAAAAAGTGTGTTCTGAAAACTATATATCAATTTATCTGAAAGTATGTATTGAATCACTGCTAGGTGTGTATCAGATAAGTTTGCAGTATGTACCAGAAAATCAACGAGTATGTGTGGCTATATAGTATGTATTAGTAAATATGATATTTTAAAAATTGTGTACTAGTAAACACCATAATCTAGAAATTATGTATCTATTTAGCTAGTTGTATGTATTGACTTGCTAAATAACTAATTTATTTGGTGTGTATTACTTGGTCAATAATATATATTGTAATTTTTTTTATTCGTGAAATTGACGACCTTGCTAGTAAAAAAAATCTATAATTTTTAGATTTTTTTTAGATGCATTCTAAAAAAATGGTAAGATGAGAAATCTGATTTCTTGGCACCTTTTGGTCGCAACTTTTGTAGCTTACTCAAATCGAAAGCCTCTGCTTCACCACCAAGGTAGTAGTACAGTTGGAATGGAGTTTTGCTTCCAGCGATGTAGTCCAGATTCAAAACGTGCGGGCGTTGATTAAATGTTGGAGACCGAATACTTCTCATTTGGACATGCTCGGTGGGAGCGCTATTAGAAGGATCATTGATTCCTCTCTCCCGCCCGTTCGATGACCCATGCCCGTTGCCCGACTTACCACCACCATCATCTCTACCAGAACCAGCTTTTACCGCCTTTCTGCTTCGCGTTTCCCTGCGACCCAGCACTCCGGCCATGGCAGCACAAACTCTAAGATTGGTAGGGCCCATAGAAGTGAAGGAAAAAAAAAAGCCATGGGGACAAAAGTTTCCCCATACCCGCTGCTGCAGACGTTAAAGGAAGGAGAGATCTTTCGAGTGGAGATGATGGATTGGACGGGAGGACCTCACTGTTGTAAGAAACATTACTCTTTTGCTGAAAGCATAAAAAGCGTGCAGTTGCATATTTGCATCATGATTTCATCCAACACTGTACAGCATGATCACCTATCTTGCGAGTTACAAACATGGCTTTAATTTTTTTTGACCAAAAAAAAAAAACTGTTGAAGAATGATGTTTAATATAAAAGAAAACTTAGCAGACCCATTATCTTAGCGGGCCCTTGAGATTTTTAGACACAAAAGGAGTTCGGGGAAGCCTAGGGACCTTCTTGCTGTTGAAATCTGCAACTTAGGTCCGCTTACATGTGATAAATGGGGTTATACAACAGCTTTTGATGAATTGATTAAAGACACTACAAGAGTCTTCCAATTGTCTGGCAAAGAATTAAAGCCTGCAACTCCTCATCTAGGACAAGCTTCATAGTAGTCAATTGATTCACCAAGCTTTGGAAGTCATTCAAGTATTCTGTCATACTTCTTCCATCTTTGTACTTCAAGTTGACAAGCCTCCTAATCAAAAAAGCTTTATTCTGTACAGTCTTTCTCTCATACATGGCCTCTAATTTCTTGCACAAAGAGAAGACATTGGTTTCTTGAGCAACATGATGAAACACAGTTTGATCAACCCATTGTCTAATTTGTGCAACTATATTTCTATTCATTATCTTCCATTCCTTGTCGATACTCTTTTAGCTTAGCCTCATCTCCATGGATAGGTTCATACAAATCCTTACAATAAAGGATATCCTCCATCCTAGGTTTCCAAATGGCATAGTTAGAAGATGTCAATTTGATCATGCTTCCCATAGAATCCTCCATTCTAGTCACACAAGAATTTTATCAAACACCTTGCAGGCACAAAATCTTGCTCTGATACCACTTGTTAGGAAAGACCCATTTTCTAAACAAATAACTTCCCTATCTTCGTGTGAGTAGAATAAGAATACCACAATAACTAATCAATGCAAGAACTATCCAAATCAAACCACAAAAAACACAAGCAAGAGCTAAAAAATTTTAGGTGAAAAACCCTCCAATATAAGAGAAAAACCACCGGACCTAAGTCCACCTCAAACCTCCACTATTAACAATAATGGGCTTACAAAGTATCTTCTCTAAGCTAAGCTAGAGAATCACATACATCAAGGATCTCTTCCTTGAATCACAAACAAAAAGTTTATATGAAAAAGAGTTTAAACTCCAAAAGAAAAATAAGAACTATCTTACCGAATGTAGGTTTGCACAAGATTATTCTTTCTCTTGAGATATCTTAAATAACATCTTCACCTCCTTCTTGAGATGGATTTCACAAGCACTTTACCAAAGTGGCTGCCCTCTATTTACTTCTCATCCACCCTCTAAGAAAATAAATCCTAACCCTTTTTTTTTCTTTTTTTTACTTAAATTGCTGGCCCATCTCACATAAGATGGGACTCGGCCCACAGAAATAAGGGCTGTCAGATATTTCTATTCTTTCTCAATTTTGGATAATATGGTACTTTTAAAATCGTTTTAAGAGCGTCACTTTCTATGCTGACTCAAGAGTTGTCGCTAGGCGATAGAAAAATAAGATATTTTAGCCGTTTTGTATTTTAGTTTTCTATACAAAGATGGCTGAATCCTGTGGACAACCAAGACTCTTATTACTTGTTTTTAGCAGCAGCAAACCTAGAGCTTCAAATTGCAGCCATGGCTCCACAAACTCCAAGGCTGGTGGTACCCATAGATGTGAAGAAACGGCCATGGGAACAGAGGCTTCCCCTCCATAATCGCTGGCACCCTCACATACCACCTGTCGCAGATGTAACGGAAGGCGAGATCTTTAGAGTCGAGATGGTAGACTGGACTGGGGGTCGAATAGGCGATAACAATTCCGCTGCAGACGTCAAAACTGTGGACCTCACTGTTGTAAGAACTTTTACTTCTTCCTGAAAACATAAGAAATATTTGCGTCATAACTTTTGATTCATGTGAATCCAACAACAACGAATACTAATATGGCTTTAATTATTTGAATGTATTAAAATTTTTGTTGAAGAATGATGTTAAATATAAAAGAAAATTTAGCAATGGAAATCTTGACTGTCTGCAGACCCATTATCTTAGTGGGCCCTTGAGAGTTTTAGATGCAAAAGGAGTTGCAGCGAAGCCTGGTGACCTTCTTGCTGTTGAAATCTGCAACTTAGGTCCACTTCCAGGTGATGAATGGGGTTTTACGGCAACATTTGATAGAGAAAACGGTGGTGGCTTCTTAACCGACCACTTCCCTTCCGCAACGAAAGCAATTTGGTATTTTGAAGGAATATACGCATACTCCCCACATATTCCAGGTATAACCCCACCTGCCCCTCCTTTCTCCCCTTATTTCTCAGTATAAAAATTCAAGGAGGTAAAGCTTTCTGATCATCAGCCAAGTTAGTTTGAGAATAGCCAAGCCTGTACAATATTTCACTCTTACAAGAATATTGATCTTTGCTCGGCAGGTGTTCGCTTTCCAGGTTTAACTCACCCTGGGATAGTTGGAACTGCACCTTCACCCGAACTTCTGTCAATTTGGAATGAAAGGGAAAAGAAATTAGCAGAAGATGGCGCTGGGTCTCTGACACTATGCGAAGTCTTGCATCAACGGCCGCTTGCAAGCCTGCCAACTGCAAAGAATTGCCTTCTTGGATTGGTAAGAATACTGCTGAGAATTATGCAGATATTGTTTAAAGATGACAGCAGCAGTGCTTGCATTCCTCGAGTTCTCATGTGTTCTTCTTCTTTTTTTTTGTCGAACAGAACCATATACAAAATATAAGGTCACAGATCCGCTTCAGAAACTATAAACAGCTGAGGCAAAATAATTCGACTCGAAAGTCCCATCTGAACTTAAAATAAATGTTTTAGTTTTCAACAGATGGAAGAAACATGAATGCTTTTCTTTATTTGAAAACAGTAGGATCAGAATTGCCAAAGAAGCAAGGAGTTGCAAAGAGAAGAACAAAATGGCCTTTTCACTAATCTCAGATTATAATAAGGAGTTGCAAACAGTTCTGAGACAGAGATAATTTTTCACAAGAATGCCTTTTAGGATAAGATGATAAATGACATTGTAAATGTATAAATTCTTAGTTATAGAAGCAATAATACAGTATAAATAATCAGGATACAATCTTTGAGACTTGCAATTCAAAAATAAGTTTCCAACAATTGAGAGAATGTGGAGGCAGCAAACATACTGCTCTCCATATTCAGTCCAACAATCTAGAAGGAAAAACTCAAAGATGATATAAAGATGTTACTTCCTAGTGTTCATGAAGGACACAAAAGCTTTGTAAATAGTGACTTTTTATTGCACACCAAAAAGTTCATCGATCTTTCCATTTTAGCACTACAGGCTGATTTCTTAAAAAAAGAACACTAAATAATTAGACTGTAAAAAATATCCAAGTATTAAAACTTAGATAGGGAATTATAAAAAGCAACACAGGAAATTGAACTCCAACCCCCCACTCTGTACCCCCGTACCTCTATACACCTTTAGATGGTTAATGAGGCCAAATACCATAATATTATTGACCATTTTTTTTCTTTTTTTATTGAAACTATATTTTGGTAATACCATAATATTTCTGCTAAGCAAGTGTGAAATGATTCACCCGGCCCTTCTAAACTATAGTTGCCTAGTCCAAAAGGTTGATCACTCAAACCCTCACATGCAATATTATCAGTAACAAGTTCAACAACCAAGGTTCGCCGTCTCGGTAGCGGTTCCTGTACTGGTGGCATACTAGCATAGTGTCAGTACCGTATGGTACGATACGGAATTTTTTTTGGTACCGGTACCAAACCAGTATGGTATGGTATGCTCTGTGCCACCCAGTTCAGACCGGTACGGTATACCTCGCCACCAACCTTAATTGAATTCTTAGTTTTCCTCCTAATCTCCTAAACTTGCATCGATCACACAATATGGGCATATCTAATACTAACTGTTACTTCTATAGACTATAATCCCCTTGCTCCTCAAAGAGTAACCATGTCCTCTAATTTTCTGATCCAAATTCACCTCATTTTGTTACAGGTTGCACATTCAACTCCCAATATTTTTCCCAAACCATCTAGCAATGTTAATATTAATCATTTTGAGAACTTCAATTGTTTCACAACCACATCTTACTAGATTCACTAAATACCAACAACATCACACATGTAGTTTTACATACAGGTCATCTCGACAGCTTCTCCACTTTATATCATTATGGTTGCCAGGAAATGTTTACAGTAAAATCAGATACATAAAGTTAGACCGAATTTGAATTATATAAATCTACAAAACTTGTTGATGGATTGCCTAAATATTATTCATAAGAACATTTTCAAATTTATATCTCTGCATGGTTAGAACAAGAGCTAAGCATTTTATCCATGCACTTTTGAAGATTGAAGAAGGAACACCAGAATGGGAAAGGATTGCAAATGAGGCTGCAAGGACGATACCTGGAAGGGAGAATGGAGGGAATTGTGACATCAAAAATCTCAGTAGGGGTTCCAAAGTATATCTTCCAGTATTCGTAGATGGAGCAAATCTTAGTACCGGCGACATGCACTTCTCTCAGGGTGATGGTGAAGTTTCATTTTGCGGAGCAATAGAGATGAGCGGATTCCTTGAGCTCAAGTAACATCCTAATTTCTCTCTCATTATAAAATTATTTTCCTATTTCCTATCATAGTGCATACATTTAATGATAGACTCATGGTAATTCTAAAGAAACAGAGAATCTAGCATAATTTTTTTCGTAAAATGCAAACCAGTAGAATGAAGCAGCAACAATGAAAAATAATTATTCATCAACAGATCAGCACCTCAATCCACAAGATACCCCACAACAAGAAAAATAAATGAGAAATCTGCGACCAGCCCCTAACAACATCTTTAAAGTACTTCCGCATATCAACTTACCTCAACTACACTAGAAACAAGTTAACAAGCTTATTTCCATTAACAAAACCTTTGTAGTGCTTCCATGAATCAACTTACCCCAACTACACTGGAAACCAGTAAACAAGCTTGTTTCCATTTTCATACTATAAGTGGGTACAATTCATATATATTGGTACACCTGTTAAGTTCAGCATCACTAAAAACGCATGCACTATGTTGATGTTTAGAAACAATGTCCAGGAAATTCCGAACTTATAGAATATTTAAGTAATCTGACCAGCATTAAAATTTCTAGTTAGGTTATCTAATTTGAATGCCAAGATGCCGTAATATTGTGCATCAAATAACCGGACAAACAAAGTCTAGCTTAAATGACAACTTGTTCAATCGATTACCGTAATTTGAAATGCATTCGAGCTTTTCAGGTGTGAGATCTTAAGAGGAGGAATGAGAGAGTATCTAACACCCATGGGCCCCACCCAACTGCATGTGAACCCAATCTTTGAGATAGGGCCTATGGAGCCTAGGTTCTCAGAGTGGTTAGTCTTTGAGGGCATCAGTGTGGATGAGGCTGGGCGGCAGCACTACCTTGATGCAACAGTTGCCTACAAGCGTGCAGTCCTCAATGCCATCGACTACCTCTCAAAATTTGGATACTCCAAAGAGCAGGTAGGTGAACAAAACCTTGCTGACTTAACCACAATCCAATATTTCATGCTCTTAAGAGTAACGATAGCCATGTTTTGTGAATGCATCCTATTCAGGTTTATCTACTACTATCTTGCTGCCCATGCGAAGGGAGGATTTCAGGAATTGTGGACTCGCCCAATGCCGTTGCAACCCTTGCCATCCCTATTGCCATTTTTGATCAGGTTGGTAGTCCAGTGCTTGTCAATGATCCAGTGCTTGTCAATGATCCTCACTTGTATCCCCCTTCAAATTATAAACTGAAGTCCCCAGACCAGCTCCCTAATGTTGTATCTCTTCTTGACATGACTGCCTTTGTCATGCCTCTCCATTTGCACGCTACTACATAAGAAATTCCATCATCAACCCAAAAGGGATGCATTGCAGTTTCTGCAGAAATGACATTCCTTTCGCAGCAGCACTTCAAGAGATCAAATGTAAAAGACACTTGGGCCCTTTCTTTATACTTGTCACTACACCTACCTGAGAGTAATATTAGAGATGGTTTTTTAGGAGCTTCTCAATTAGAAACACATATATTACTGCTGCAAAGCTCTTTCTCCTATGAAAAACTTAATACAGAAGTACAGACTCCCGTGCAGCCAACTAAACTATGCTTGCTATCTTAAATATTAATCTCATTCAAGTCTTTGGGAGAATTTCGAGCAATAGCTGATCATAACTAATATTGTGCTTTTGTTTTTTCTCTTATATGTACGACTATGATGCAATGGGAGCAAAGGACATACGGCCAAAATCTGGGAAAGTACCAGCAGGACCCCGAATTGTGAAGAGAACACCAGATGTCCTAAAGTGCACATATGATGGAAATTTGCCCATCACACCAAATCCAGGGGCAGAAAAAAAGTCTACTTAGTGATGATCGATGCCGTTGTTTTGTATTAATTTGTGGATTGAAGGTAGCTCCTGATACAGTTCCTAGTTCTACTGTGGTCAATTGCCTCATGCATGAGTTGCTACTTGCTCCCTTTCAGAAGGAAAAAAACCAGGGTTCAAAAATATTATTGTTAAATGTGGCATATTTCCCTTATGGTAAACGTAAAATTTTATTCTCTGTTGCCGAACTATGGTAGTTATTTAAATCAATAAAAATACTTTGACCATTGATGTCCGGAGTACCAAGAGGCCATGGACAATTGTCTCAAAAACACCTTAAGATATCATACTCAACGGATCCACCCAAAAATTTATGTCAATAAAACAATATACTGGTTAAACCTTAAAAACATTACATAGGTATCCATGCTACATGTCTAATCCAATCATTCAGATTTCAAAATTTCAACTCATTTATGTTTAAAATACTGAATTAGCTTTCAAGTAGTACATGATAACTTGTGTCTGTAGTTTAAGATCATGTTCGGTAAAATTGGCGTTATTTTTGTTTTTTCTCCTCTCTACAAAACACCATAATAGATTTGTTTCCATGATGGTTCTGCAAACTGATGAACAAATGAAAATGCCAACCTTATTGATAAATGCACTAAGATGCCACAATGCAAGTCAAATGCACCAAGAATCGGCCATAAAAATTCTTTGAAGCAAGTGGCAGCAAGCATTGCCGGTACTTCCGAAAACCCACACCAACAAATTACGAGCATACACTAAAGTGCAAACCGCAAGAACGTAAAAGAACTACTTACAGCTAAACAAAATGACAAACGCCTAGTGAGCGCCAACCTCGCTGACGTCCAACGGCGCCACCTTTCAAATCTTGCTCGGCAGATCCCCATTCCTCGAATCAAATCAGATCGTATCTTTGTTAAAGAAACGAATGGATGACGGAATTGGGAAGCATGGAAGGAAATAAGGGGTGGAGAATAAAGGAGCGAGACCTGGTGGCTCCCAGGCCGACGTTGTGGTGGAAGATGGTGACGCCTCCGTGGGCGGCGCCGGAAACGGAGGTGTAGGAGCAGATCCCGGGGCGGATGGGCGAGGGCCTGCCTCTGCGTTTCATCGACAATGTGGGCTCACTCCTGGGTGGAGGTCCTCCTTCGGGAAACTTGGCGATAGCCATGGATTCGAGAAGAAGTGAATTGGGAAACGGAGGAAAACGGGAGGAGAGGCCGAGACCCATCTGAAGTAGGCGTTAAAATCGCCGACTTCAGTTTTATAACGACATGCATCTTTAATTTGCTGTTTGGCGGGAGAGTTTTTATTAAAAAAAAATATATTTGTTGTTTAGTAACTATATTTTCAAAAAGTGTTATGAAATTTTAATATATGTTTTGTAAATAAACTGAAAAAGTACTTTTTGATATTACAAAATGACTGCATGGTATTCTACAACAGAGTATAATAAAATATAATATATATATTAATATATAAATATATAATATAGTATAATATTATTATAATATAGTAATATAATATTGTATACTATAGCATAATAATATAACATAATTTGATATTATATAACATAACATATTAATGTATTATGATATGATGTAATCTAATATTATATTTATAGTATAATACAATAATAAAGATATAAAATAATAATAATATTATTATATATTAATATTATTATTTTTTGTAATTATAATATTTTATTATGGGTATTTTGGTCTAAAAAGAAAAGAAATATAAATCAAAATAGCTTCTCGATTCATGCTAAAAGTATTTTTTCGAAGAAGCTCCATTTTGGAGCTTCTATCAAGTAGTTTTAGCTTTCTGGCAAAGCTAAAATAACTTTTTAATTTTTTTTACTAAATACTCTTATTCCATCCAAAAGTACTTTTGAAGGGTCAAAAAAGAGCTTTCTAGCCCACCAAAAGCTCTGCTAAATGGGACCTTAGTCGCAAGCTTCACAAAACAGTGGCAAAGAGTCAGATTAAGTTCTGGTTGAATAAAATTAGGATAGAGTGTACCCAAAAAAACAAAATTAGTATAGCAATATATTGAACCTTGGTTGTAACAGACTCTATGAATATTATATCCAAATCCTTCGCCTTGATCCTTGGTCAATCCAATTTAATTTATCTGCCTCAATTTTTAAAACTATGATATGTCTCATTTTCAAGATAAATCAAATAATTAAAATTAAAAAGGAAAAATCTTCCATAAAATTTTTATCCAACGTTGTAACTTAGATCTAAATAGAATTTCACTCTCATAAGGGCGTTTATCATGGAGCGTGTACGTCCATCAAACTTCAATGAAGTTGAAATTGATCGGATTCGTACTTTCTATGGTGACGATGCAGATTGCATGTTTGAAAGATTTTTGAAAGATGGATGGAGTATCATCTCCGATATCGAGTGAATTTCGAAGCTTGCTCTCCCAAAGGAGCTTTCTAGCTACTGACCTCGTGGAGGACCCTTCCGGCCAAGCACATCCATCAACGGAGGTCGAATTCTAGCAGCGAATGAGAATAGAGGGTGCAAGTGGCCGAAGAGGAAGGGAATTCTGTAAGTGAAGAAATTCTCTTCATCACGAGATCCGGTCTTCAAGCCAGCAACCAGAGCAGGAGTCATCTTCTTATCAGAGCGCAGACTAGCCACGGAGCTAGTCAAAAAAAAAGGGATCAGAGTCAATTGCGGTCGCCTGGGCTATTTCACTCTGCCACAGGTCGAAAAAGGGCTTTTTACTCCATGAAGGAAGACACGGGATATGACACTCCGAAACTCTGCCTTCTTAAAATGGCAACCAAATTCAGGTAGAACTGTTGCAAGAAGTGCACATGTTGTTGAAACATCTCTCGTAGACTTTGCCTATGTTGGATCTTTGATGGAATAAACCTATTTCATGAAAGGGGAGGGGCTGAGAGCCCATGATTCGATGCTGCCAGCTAGCCCGCCTTTCTATCCGCTGCTGTTCAAATTATATGAAAGTTTTGATCTATACTTGATATATTTATATTTTAAGTCAAAAAAACTTGAGTTGTACTTGGCCAAAATTAAAAACCTTGGCCCGAACCTACCGAAAATAAGATAGGATCATTAGGTGTCAATTTGTGGCACTACCTCACCTCTACAATAAACTTTAAATTCATCTGAAGTTTTGTGAATTTTAATGGAAAGGCAACAAAATTTACCAACTTCACTTGTTTTGCAATATATTTAAAATAAAAATCAAATTTTAAATTACTTATAATATAAGTTTTTAAGTTCAAGATTTATAAAAGCCAGCCCGCACTACTGACTTCACTCTCTGCGGAGGTAGGTTGATCAATTTGTAACTTTTTATCCGAGCATCATTTTTCTCTTTCAAAAAAAAAGCTCCTTTTTGAGCCTCAATTTACAAGACTATGAACTTCAAGATTTACATAAGTTCGGCGATTTCTGTAGATTTCATTTCCTTAACGAATAAGCTACCTAATTTGTAAGGCTCTTTTGGTATTGCATTTACCTTTTGTTTTGTCTTCAATTTTTTTTTAAGAAAATAAATTAGACTGAACAAAAATAAATCTTGGTTCTTTTATGAAATCTTTGAAAAAAATGGCGGAAAGAGAAGAAAGATAGAGAGGTTGACTTGGAGAATCCCTTGAAGGATGGGAGTTTTGATCTCTCTCTCTTTTTTTTTGGTCAAAAATAGGAAGGAGAAGAGGAAACCTCACCTACGTGGCAGCCCCCACTGGGCCTCCCTTCGATGCAAGCTGCAAGTTTCCGCTTACCCTCTCCGACCCGTAGGTTTTTCCCACTGGGTTCATTACCCACGTGTGAGTACGTCGACTCCACCGGACAAATCAGGCAGGGGGCATTCGGTCCTCACATTTAATCGATACCCGCGCGTTTCGAACCTGGGTCACTCCGGTGGAATTTTAGCTCCATTCTAACCGTGCTACCACCTTGGTGGCTTTGATCTCTTTTTGGTAGAATTTCTCTTTGCTGAGACCCTGCAAGGGAAGTCAGATCGTTTGAACAGCTTATGAGCGGTGGTCCTATTCGTTGAGGGCTCTATTTAAATGTAATGGTTCTTTGTCTTTGAATCTTAACGAACTGTTCCATGAACTTGGGTACGAGTTTTGCCTCATCAAAAAGGTACTATACGGTCTAGGTCGCAGATATATGTCCCATAGTTGAGCTAATCTTGACATGGCTCATTAGTCAGGTCAAGACCCCATCATGCATCTCTAATTCAATGGGTCATGGATCTTTGATTTTGAAGCACAATAAAAGAGCCAAGAAGGATAAAACAATAGTACTTCAAAAATCCAAATCAAAACCCTTAACACCAAATGGCTGGGTAGATCAAGATCTTCGATCATCTAACATAAACCATTTACATTGGATGGAATCCAAGATGAATTCAGATTCAAATTGACCCACTTCTAGCTCTACCTTGCATTCCATGAAAGCTTTTTGATGAAGCCAAGTGATGAAGCCACTTAGCCAAGTTAGTAACTATGTGAATTTGTCCTTATTTTAACTTGTAGCCATTTAGCATCTAGCATGAGCTCGACATGCTAAACTTACATCAGTGATTGAATATCACTAATTGAGTCCAATGATGGATGATTCTATTGACCATGTGGTCATTGTTTTTGTGGTTCTGTGCATCTAAAGCAATTTCATTTACCATCTTCACAAAACTCTTTTCAATAGGAGTTATGGATGCTCAAGGGATTAACTTTGCCTTTTTGCATGTTAGATGTTATGCTTATCCCTATCAAGTTTGATCAAAGAATTTTCTTTACTTTTTGTTATTGTAGATGCCTTTAACAGCCTGGCCCCTTAAGATTCTCCAAAGAACGAGCTGAAACACCCTTAAAATATGATTTGTTTACCCTTAAAATATGATTTGCACCAATATGTATTTTTTTGAATTTTTTATATGTATACCCTCCTAAATATGAAATTGCATGAATACCCTCGTAAAATTACTATATCCATGCATATCCTTCTTTTTTTAATATATATATATATATATATATATATATATATATATATATATATATATATATATATATATATATATATATATATATACTCGTACCAACATCGTTAAAAAATAAACAACTTTAAACTATAATAACTGAAATACCCTTATGGGTAGATATGTAAAAAAAAATAATAAGAGTATACACGCAAACAATAACTTTACAAATATATTTATGCAATTTCTCATATTTAAAAGATTATACATTTAAAAAATCTAATAAAAAAGATTAAAACTCGACTAGAACTTACTAAGTCATCCATGATTCAATTGGATCGACAAGTCAAAAAAAAGATTAAGCCGCATTATCAATTTTTTTTAAGATAATGATTAAGTCAAATTGGAATATTAGGTGATCATTTTGGTAATACTATTCTCTAGTTGGTTTTATTATAATTATCATTATTCAATATATGATATCTATATATTCTTTATTATTTGATATTAATATGAGATTATATGTCATGATAATATTAATAATTTTTTGCCATCCTTTCCTATTAAAAACAACTAAATTATTTTTATTGAAATTTGATCATTTTTATTATTTTTTTAAGTGTATACCCTCCTAAATATGCATAATTGCATGAATACTCTTGTGAAGTTGCTATTTGCATGTAATTCTTATAAAATTTTCTTTCTGTGCATCTACCTATAAGGGTATTTTAGTTATTTGAAATTTAAATTACTTATTTTTTAAAATAGCAAATTTACAAGGGTATTCGTATAATTTTGTATATCTTGGAGGGTGTACATGCAAAAAATCCAAAGTTTGCAAAGTTTCTTGACCAAAGGGTATTCTAAATCAAAAGTTTGCATGCACCAAGCATTTTTTCCAAATCGAGCACATTTCTTGAGCTAAGAAATATATAGAATAACATTTTTATAATAACAAAGTAATATTGTTGAGCTACTTCTATCGTCAATATGGTCACACCATCTAGTTATAAAAATGCCAACAATTGATTGTGATTATACAAGTGCATGCAATAAGAATTTCGATAATCTTAACAGTTGATTGTGATTACACAAATGCATGCAATACAAATTTTTATGAACCATCTTAAGGAGGACAACTTGAATTTGCAATATAGAAAAGTCATAAAAGGAGGTGATACAATTACCCAATATGAAATTTTTATGACGAATGATAAGCATGAAGAGGTGACTTGATCCACCCGCCTTAGAAAAAAGAAAAAAAAGAAAAAAAAAGAGGTGACTTGACCACTTACACATATTGAGGCACAACATGTGTGGGTCATGCTAGAGATCAGACAACTATAATAATTTCCTATCAATTGCTCTGCCAGCTTTTGCACACTCATCATTTTAAACCTGCATGGAAATTCAGGAAGGCAAACAAGTCATGCAAATGTTACTTAATTTAGAATCACATAATTAGTACCATGTAAACAATCTCATAATACTTGAATTTGGTCCTATCTAATTGGAGAGACTTAGTTATATTTGACCAAGCTATGATACAAATGAGTTAAAAAATAAAATAAAATCGGTGAGCCCGACCCAGCTAGAAACCAATACATTTTAAATCAAGATGAACCCAATTCACTCGGAGCTGTGGTCTAATCCAGCAAATTCCTCAGTTGCAAGAAACGTCCGCATCTAACGTCCATGTCCCTCAAAAGAAAGAGTGCCTTGTCCGCTTTTAATGGACAAACCCTAGTCCACAAGGGGAGGTCCTCAAGGGGTCATGGTGTGAATCTCTCCGGTGCTCCTCTCGAAGCGGAAGAAATGAAAATTGGAGAGAAACTTGCCATAGTAAAGAAGGGAATAATTAAAGAATTCCTTCTTTTCTTTTGGTCAGTGGGGAAAGAGGGGGACGGGAATATAGATGGGCTCGCCGCCCTCGTGATATCCCCTTCTCTTTCTATTTCATGGCCTTGGGGCCCCTCCGCTCCATATCCCACCGACTCTTCCTCCTGCCCCGGACCCCGTTTCCCACTCTCTCTTCTTTTCCCTTCCCCTCTCTCCGGCGCGCCGCTCTCCGGCGGATCTCTAGCGGCCCGACGCTCGCCGGCGCCGAGAGCCCCACTCGCGTCCTCCCTGCTGCCGTCCTCCGGCTGGAAACCCTGGCGCACAAGATCGGGAAATCAATCCGCCGCCCCGGAGCCGCCTCCAAGGCCCGGGCCTACGCCGACGTCAACGTCCACCGCCCCAGAGAGTACTGGGACTACGAGTCCCTCGCCGTCCAATGGGGGTACCGGATTACCGCTCCCTCCCTTCCTCCGGCTCCCTTTGGGTTTCGTTTCATATCCTGTTATTGATTCTAAGAAGTCTGTTTTTCCCCTTTTTTGCCCTTATTGGCAGGGAACAGGAGGATTATGAGGTGGTTCGGAAGGTCGGGAGGGGAAAGTACAGCGAGGTCTTCGAGGGAGTTCATTGCACGAACAATGACAAGTGCATCATTAAGATCCTAAAGCCGGTGAAGAAGAAGAAGGTGCGATTTGCTCTCCAATCAAGCAATTAGCTTGTTGATAGATAGCTATCCCTTTCTGCGGAGTACCTCTTGCAACCGCTCAGTTGTCTTCACTGTGTTGCTTTTGATGCTTCCTTTCGAATAAGAAAAATTCTAGCTTTTTGTGGCTGCAAAAAGTCTATTTGGGTTCTGAAGACAAATGCGGAATGACTGGAGATGCATTGTGCTACCTGTTATAGGAATAGAAAAATATGCAAAATTGAATTAGTTATCTGAAATTAAACTTTTGATCCATGGTATGAAGTTACAGAGAGGGTAATATAACTAATAACATACGGTGAAAATCTGTAAGGACCTAGGCAATTCTATGAAATAAAATAGAAGCATAAGAAGAGCCAAGTCAATGAGCTACAATGAAGGGAGGCATATTGAGGGGTATTTGAGATTGCTAAAGGGACCTCATGTTGGGAGACAAGTGAATTCTGTTTTAGGTTGTTTGTACAATGATTGCCCATAGACCTTGATCTCTCTACACTTGTTATTAGTGGACCTGCTGGTGGTAGTGAGGAAGCCATTATAGTGCACGCAAATGCCTATTTGGAATAAAGATTGTAAAAATTAGTGGATGGGAACCCACAAGGCTGTGGTCAAAACCATGTGCAAGACACCTCACTGCAATTTTTCTCCAGGTTGGGTATATTGACCCAAGATTGGCTCAACATGCATCAAAATTTTGGAAATATTTGATGAATGGGAAATGTTGAAGCCTTTTTTGGACCATTATTTTGACCATGACATGCCCATGAAACCAAGGATAATAGCATAAACAAATTTTAATGATCATAATGCTGTTTATATTTAAAAACTTGGGGTTAAAGAACATTTTAAATATATTTTGAGTACCATATAAATAGATTGCATATAAGCAATTTCTGTTACAGCCACGAAGGAAAGTTTTAGAAATTCACCGAAAGCATGTAATTGGCTTGAATTTTTTGAGGATGCATTTGGTGGAAAATGGATAGAGATAGGAGGGTAAGCACATAAAAAATTGAGCCACGATAAGAAGAGGATTCTGATATCATGTCATAGGTCCAAGAAAGAAGAGCAGGCCTCAATTTTTTATTAGAGTTTTAGGAAGTGGAGATTGCATGAGATAATGATACATTATGACTTGAGAAAAGATTACTAAATCGCTTCCCACAAATGCGTACTATGAATCGGTGCATTTCATATCGATTTGCAATATGGTTTGCTTTGATTCTTATAAAACATCAATCGTATATTCCATTGTCAATAAAAATGTGTAGCTCATGTGAAGATAGCACTGTATAGTCCAAGTCCCTTTTGAACTCTATGCAATATAGCACATCATTTCTTGTGGACAAGGATAAAGGAGAGAGTCGAGTGTGAGGAGTTATTGGGAGATAGTTAGAGGTGGGCCAGTTCTGTTATGGATTGGGGGAAGGTGGGAAGGAAAATACAATGATATTTATTAACAACATAACAACATGATAAGTTTACATAAATGCAATTTACATGTAGTTCATGATAATTGACAAGGGTGTTTTAATAAATTAAAAATACATCTTATTTTTGAGAAATAAAATATTTCTGATAGAATTTAGTAAAGGATTAAAATTTTATTAGTCACCAAATTGATTAAAGTTAGTAACTTTAATTAATTTAATTAAAAATATTTTTCTATTCATACTCTTAATGAATTGGGTTCATCAACATGTAATGAATGGGGAATTATGAACCCAACTTCGAACCAAGTGAATCATTGAATCGGGTAAAATAGATTTGACAAAACTGCATAAAAAAGTACTTAATGGATATTTATTGACAAAGAAGGTTCAAGGGAATAAATCTAATTATTAGCCATGCAAACTTTTGCTTTACAATGACCAAGGTCATTTTGGAGGTCTAGTTTAATTTGCCGCTGCGTATGCCTATAAAACATGTTATGTCTCCTACTAGACATGTTTGTGATGGAGTTAAAATTGCCCATAAATGTCTTTTAGGTGGACTTATTTGTTTGTGTTATGTTCCAACAATGGGCGTTTTTCTTTTATATCTTAACGTTATGAATATCCCTTATTTCGTGTTAAATTTTGTGATGACATTATTCCACCGGTTGAATGGACTTGACGAATTGGATGGAATTGATCTCTCATTTTTGAATGACTATCAAGGAGGTGAATCTGCATAATTTTTAATCAACATGTTTAATATATTCATCATTCATACTTGATGTTTCAAGTTATGTTTCATCATTTTTCTTCCACTAGCAAAATTCATGTTTTTGTATCCTTGAGAATGATTTTTTTGGTTTTATTGTATTGGAACAGCATACTTGGAAATGGTTTTATTTTGATGATATGATTGGTGATTATGGTTTCATTGAGAAGTTTTGTTTCTTGGCCTTCTAAATATCTACCTTGTATGAGCTCCATCACTCTGTAACATCGTCTTTTAAATTACCCTCAAATGATCACTTCTAAATGAAATGATTCTCGAAAAATTTGAGACTTCATTCAGAAGATTCAAAGCATGAAACAATGTTGATTGGATGGAGCTTTGTAACACTTATTTGAGAACTACTGAACATTGATTATAAAGAAGAGTAAATGTATATGCACTTAAATGGAAGAAATAAAATTCATTAGTTCATTGATCAAGTGAATATGGATTCAAGGCAAATTAAGCTAGTTGTTTCTATGCAGAATTGCTATATCAGCACATGACAATGTAAAATTACCATCCTGTTTCATGTGATATGATAGTTAGCATTAGGACACTATAATGCACTATACATTGAAGTGCTTTGCATCTGATCCTGCAATTACCTCGTGACACCTTGGTCAAAATTCTTTAGGTCCATAGATAGTTTGTTGAGATCCACTTCAACTATTTATTTCCTATCATAGCATGAGCAAGCTAAGGATAAATTTAACCCAAATGTCTTAAATAAACTTGTTGGAGCTCCATGAAAGCATAAAGCTACTGAATGAGACCACCACAAGATTGCTTATTATTGTAAAACTGATACGACACTACTAGCAGCATATGGAGAAATCAAAAAGATTTTTACAAACAAGAATAATCTGTGCTGTAACAATGAAGTATACCTTTAACTGCTTGCTGATGGTTGTCCCTTTGAAATTCCTGAATTCCATGATATTATCCTCCTATCTCAAGAAAATCCCTCTCCAACTTTGTGAACTTTGGTCATATTAAGTGGAATACGTTATCTAACAGCTAATCATCCTAAAGCAGTTTTGTCTATGACTTCTGTTCTTATTCAACATACCTTCCTTATCCTCAAAATGAAGAAAAATCATGCCGTCTCTTACCCATTTAAAAAATACAACCTGTGCATCCATTAATAACTAGCTATTGACATTGCTTTTCCAGTAATCAATGCATAAGCTTTTCCCTTGCTTTCAACTTTTTTTTTGTTTAATATTGAAAAAACTTAACATACTATTTCAAGTCCAAAGTAAAATAGATTTCTCAAAACCAGAATATTTTTAATGTGCCAATTTCTGTTCATTGTCAGAAGCCTCTACCCTAATCCATGCACCAAGGTTCAAGGAAATTCAGCCTGGCAATGTCAATCATACCAGGACAAAATACGACTTACTGTACTGTACTACAGTATGTGTGGACATAAATACATCCACCAGTTGTCTATATGTGAGTGCATGTGTGAGAGAAGATACTTGATGATAGTTTAGGGGAGCTTTATTTTTTTTTAAAATATGTTGTATTGCTTTAAATTGGCGACTATATATTGTATGAACTTTGAACATTCAAACCACATCCCCTATTTATGCGAACGATGCTGGTGTTTAAATGAATTGGGCAAGCATTTCGTATTGATTGAAATATGTTGAGCACATTTAATAGTCTGCACAAAAATTTAGTTTTAAAACTAATATCAATAATCTTGAATTGGATGTTTGTCTTAGAGATTAAAGTTTGCATTCAAAATGCATAAAGGGAGTAAAAAGCCTCTGCTGCAGCTGACAAAAATTGCAAATGTTGATGGGCAAGAGTAGCTTCGGACATGATTTGATGTTCCATGAAAGCTATGAAGTTAAATGTTTGATAACTGGATATATTTTCAGTTCTGTTCCTTTTATCATCACCTGGAAAGGCTCTAGGTGGTCCACAGGGAGATATCTCAGCACACAAAGTTTATCCATCCAATATGTTGTCTTTGGATACTCCTATCTAGCCCCTACATGGACCATTTTTCTTGTAATTCCCCATGGCATCAGAAGGACTTAGTGCTTGTTTCTTGGTTCAATCTGTATTTGGATGACCACTTTATGAGTCAATGTACTTCACCAGATCAGATCAAGTTCTCTCCCTTAGTTGGCCCAAATATCTCTTTTTGACCTTAGGCTAGGTAGGCATTTCCCAATGCGACTAAGAAATTCTTTATATAACCCTAATATCACTCTCCTCCTGTATAATTCACTCTTTCCAATAAGGAGGTGGCATCCTTTAACGCCCCTTTTCATGTTGGTATCCTCCAGAAAATTTTGCCTGCAAGTTAACCTATCTGTTGCTACCTAAATGTTGATGAAATAGGGGTTTGAGCATGTAATAGAACCTATGTTCATGTAATGGTTTTAGTATCAGGAAGGTCTCTTCAAGAAAATCAATATTTATGTGATTTGTGTAAAATTCCCAATCAAAACGGTTTGACTTAAATTACTTAATACATTGTGCACATGCATTTACATTCTAACCTATGTCCATTTAAAACTATTGTTTGATGGTTGAAATTCAGTGAATAATTTTTCTTTTTTCTCACATATTAAATATTCTGAATGAAAGATCTCTGTTGGTATATGGACTTGCTTTCGTTTATAATTCAATTGATTATGTAAACTTACTTTGGATGAGCTTAAATCAGCTTATCTCTGTACATTTCAAGCTTTTGAATGAAATTATCAGGACTTATTTTTAACTAGACTTAATCTTGAAGTTTGAATGAACTTAAATAATAATTTTGATCTAGATGTATATCTATCAGAAGAACAACATATCATCTCAAGAAAATTCTACTTTTCTTTCTCCTGTGTATTTTTCAGTACTGTTTTGTTTCAAATGAGTTGCTTCGATCGGTTTCTTGTTAAAGTGCATTATGGTTTGTGGAAATTCAAGATCATCTAGCATCTACTTAAACAATGAATTCTGACAGGTAGGCCTGCATGAAATTCTTAAAATAAGTATCAAGGTTTCCAGACTATATTTCTTCTTATGGTCTCTATTTTCTCAATGACTTGCCATCATTTATGTTTTGACGTTCACCTGATGCTTTCTTTCTTCTACGATTGTTCATAACTTTTCTGCTTGGTTCAACATGTAAGAATGTTGGATGTCAGCTGTATCATCCTCTCTGCTTAAATGTTTGTTTATCATTTCACTTGTGATGACCATGCAGATTAAGAGAGAAATAAAGATATTGCAGAACCTATGTGGAGGGCCAAACATTGTAAAATTACTTGATATTGTCAGAGATCAGCAATCAAAGACACCCAGTTTAATCTTTGAATATGTCAATAATACAGACTTCAAAGTGCTCTATCCAACTCTAACAGATTATGATATCCGATACTACATTTATGAACTATTAAAGGCAAGTTTATTGTTCCATATAATGAGTTGTTGCTATCAAAGAAATATCAGAAAAATTACATCTTATTGTTTTAATTTCTATTGGATCTTACATGCTGTGTCATTCTTCTCATCTAATTTTTTTTGGACAAACTGTACTACATAATGTTGAGATTGTATAAACTATCAATTTGCCTGTATCATAATAATACAATGATGTAGAGGTTTTCATCTTGTTTATCTATATGTACTCTGTACTGCTGTGACTTTGTATCCAAATGAGCAGAACTTATCTGTTTTTATATTAAAAATGATAATGTTAATGGAGAATGGCCATAAAGTACAGAACATATGGAGGACAGAGTGTTCGATTTATTCCTATTATTGGTAAACCAGCATATTATCATAAATACTATGTAATTCATGGCATACATTAAGATACTATGTATATGGTAATGCTTGTTATTCATTCAAATGATAGGGTTTTGGGAGGGAGGCAGATGCAAGTTGGAATGGATGTCTAGCATGTGGTATCAATGAAAAATATAAAGCTGTATGATATATGGCAGCAGATGCAACTGTCTGGGATTTGGCAGTACTAAGGTGGAAACATGTGGCTAGGGAAATTACACTATTTTCTACAGCTGTGTATATGTACTGTGGAAACTTTTTGATGCCATTGACTAGGAACATTCAAAGAGTCCTTTAATGGTTAGGAGAACCATGGTTGTTAGATGTCCTAATCTGCACAGAAAATGTCACAACTTTGGCTCTGTGGTGGTCATAACGATCTTGACTAGCCTATCAGAAACTTTTAGAGATTGGGATGGTCTTGAATATGAGGACCAAAGTACATAATCATTTACACTTTGTTAGGAGAAACTAATTTAAATGGGTTCCTTTCATCATTGTTTGAGTTTTAGAGGCTAGAGAGCATTGCTCTCTGACTTTTTAGATCTGGAATTTTCTGCCTTTGTGGATTTCAATAGGAGTATTCATCACATTAGCTACTGCAATTTTCATTTCCATTTGAATTATGTAGTAAATGATGACCAGTCCAAATTTTTGGAGCATGTACACTTCATTGGGCTTCTGAAGTCATACAACTTTCTTGTGCAAAGTGCTAGCCAAACTGAAAATCCAGTAAACACTTCCTCAATCAATTATCATGTTGGTGCCTAGGCTAATTTGAATCCTTAATAGAGCTGCTTATTGGGTGGGCCAGGCTGGGTTCGGGCCAGGCTCAACTCCATATGTAACTAAAATTAGCTAGGCCCGAGCTCGGCCTCGCTTGGGCTTCGGGCTTACTTCCCAGGCTCGAGTTTGGTAGCTTCAGATGTCGGGCTAGGCCTCGAGCTTTTTGGATTGCAGCGATGACGAGAGAGGGAGGGGACGATGCGGCGGCGGCGAGAGAGGGAGCGGACGACGCGGCGGCGACGAGAGAGGGAGTGGACGACGTGGTGGCGACGAGAGAGGGAGCGGATGATATGACGACGACGAGAGAGGGAGTGGATGATGTGGCAAGGAGGCACAGTGGGGCAAGGAGTTTAGAGATTTAAGGGTTAGGTTAGGGATGTAATTTTGTAAAACTCTAAGGGTATTTAAGGGATATCATATATATAATATTTATTAATTTATAAAATCAGGTTCGGGCTGGGCTCGGGCTGTGTTAATGCAAGTATGAGCCCAGCCCGTTTAAAGGATGGGTTCAAATTTCTTGTTCGGTCTGACCTGCCGGGCTGAAAAATCAGGCCCAGACTCGTCCAAAACTTGCCGGGCTTGGGTGGGCCAGCTGGGCTGCCTGGTTTTTGAGCTAGTCTAGTCCCTAAGCATTGCATTTGAAACTGATTGTAATCAGATCTGTAATTAAAGCTGCTTTGCAGATAAAACTATTCTCCTTGTGGGTTGTGTTGGTTTTGCATTGGAATGAAGTTATTAGAATGGATAGGATTGGATTGGGGGCCCAATGAAATGTGAAGAGTTTGGAGGTTGGAGGAAGATGTTCTACTTTAATTGGCTGGAGCACTGAATCTTCCTTTAGACATAATTTCAGATTTGGTTTGGCTGGATATTATTTCCTTGTATTATATGGAAAGGATGACTTATATCTTGACTGCATGAGGTGATATAGAGAACACAACATGTTGTGAATGTGAGGGGCCAAGGATAAGAATGGGTTAGGGCTGGCTGGGGCCTCTTAAAAGCTTTCTACTTCAGAGGGGAGAGGGGCACGTGGGTAGTAGGGATTGCTACAGGTAGAGGTTAAAGGTTGAGTAGCACGCTGCTGGTGCAAGGCTGGGTCTTCATTGGTGATTTAACTCGGCTGGGTCTTCATCCTAGCACTTCTTCAGGGATTTAAGTAACATCTTATATTCCTTAATTATATATTTGGGCTCGTTAAGGCAGTAGAGACAGTTGAAAATGCCAATACTTTTACAAGTTCATCGAACATGCTTTGAACTGATTAGTACTAAATAGAGGTAGAAAATATGCAGTCTTCAGCCATAGTTTAAATTTAAAATCCTACAAAATTCTACACCTACTACTCAAATATCTTATATTGGAATTGTACCACCACCTCATAAACTTAGAAGCTACAAAATTGTAGAGCTTCTTAAGTCAATAACTGTGGCTCTCAAGGTCTTCTTTGATTTCAATGCTCCCATGCTTTAGAAGACATAGCCAGTCTCATGCAAGCTATGCCATGCGCTAGATAATTTATCACTTCATGGTATGTCGTGCAGTGAATTTGGTGGTGGGGTTGAGCATGAAGACCTGTCATCTTCCTAAGATCTAGTGGAACTCTCCTATCTTATTGTGCTCTATAGTTCTGATGTTGGTTCGGCTGGTTGTAAACTTGTAATTTTCATTATTAGATCAGTGAAGCCCAAAGTTTTGGCTGAAATTGAAGTGAGACGAGCCCCTACTATTTTGTTTTGGTTAGTTTTGATAGTTTGTCATTCTTGGCTAAAATTGACCATTAACTTGTCTAGTTGTGATGGCTTTGGCGAGTTTGGCAAAAACTAAACAAAATTAGTGTTAAATGTTTTATTTTACTGTTGACCGTCATATTGTAGTTATTTGTCTTTTTTTTAAGTACCTAGGTCATAAAGCATCACTTTTTGGTTATTTTCTTTTTTCCTTGAGTTAAAAATAGGGATAGATAATAAACATAACCCTTGATGGACCAATGCCTCTAGAAGACCCTTATTATAGTAGTTTATAGAAACTAACATGAAGACTGTTTTAATTTTCATGTGGTGGTTGAGTCTTTCTGTTGAATGGGTGGTGAGCGGTGGAGGATGAGTGACCGAAGAGCGAGATTGGCCAAGAACTCATCTGGCAGCGAGGATCGACGCTCGAGACCTGCCAAAAGCTCGTCAGGTAGCGAGGATCGGCCCTTTCCCAGGAGAGTGGAGTCCAACCCCTTGTGGTCGATGGTGGTTCAAGCCCCCTTGGCAGCCGGTGTGGACCAATCGTAGAATTTTGGAGGAGTTTGAGAATCTCCAACGATACTTCTCAGAGGTTCTTGAACTGTCGGTGGAGAGAATGGAAGCGTCCAGGCAGGCATGGGAGTCGACGACGATCATTGTTCGCAGTTTTGATCGGAGAGTTTCGGCTGAGTGGGTTGCCCAGGAACTGAAAATCAAGGGAAAGCTAGATTATGATGTTGAATCCTTCCTGATGGCGGAGGATCATCATGTGTTCCGGTTCAAGAGTGAGGATCGGAACTCGACCTTGGTCAGTGGCGCTGGCTGGTGGCAGGCCAGTTATTGGCAATGGAGCAATGGGTGCCAGATTTTCTTTCGGGCACAGATGTGGTGAAAAAGGCAGTGGTTTGGCTCTGCCTCCCTTGTCTTCCCTAGTATTGAGAGGAGTTGTTTCTGGACCTAACGACGGCCTGTGGTCGGCCTTTGGCCCTGGACGGCTTCACAGACCAGCAACGGAAGCTTGAATTCTCTAGGGTTAAGCTGGAGATAAATACTTTTGATCCCCTTAAGCTAGGGGTCCTTATCAGGGGGAGATTGCGGACGTTCTGGCAGGCATTCGTGTATGAGAACTTACCAGCCTTCTGTTACCAATGTGGTAGATTAGGCCACAAAGACGAGTGTTGGTTTCCTCTTCTTATGCCAGCGCCGACGGAGGGGGCGCCAAGAAAGGAGGTCTCGACCCGATGGTGGGGGCTGTTCAGGAGGCCTCGATTTAGGCAGAGGAGCTGGTCGGCGCGGAGCGACGCCTGATATTCGGCCCTTGGCTAGCCACATCCATGATCTGGCAGCCTAAGATTTCCAAAATCAGGGTGCATCCGAAGAACACGACTGAGTTCACCTCCGAGTCGGCGTCATGACCGGGTTCCTCTCAGTTAGGTTTGAGTTCTCCATAGAACAAGCTGAGTTCGCCTAGATCACTGCCGGACTCGAATCGGCAAAAGCTGGCCAAGGTAGCTCATCGGAGATTACTAGCGAAGGATGTTATTGCGGGTGACTCGGTGCAAATCGTTGAAGGGGTGAGTCAACTGAGTACTGGCCTTGAGTCAAGCCCTGAGGCGCAAAGCAACGTGGACCGAGCCTTAGGAGAGGGCCTTTTGGGCCAAGACGGAGGGCAGCAGGTCGATGCGGATATGGTGGAGGCAGGCTCCAACTTAGGCCCACTCAAGTGGGCCAAGAGCCCACCATTTCGGTGAAGGAGTTCTGGGCCTGTGGAGTCTGGGCTTTTGCATCCTCGGCTCGGCTCTCCTCTCCTCCCATGGGCTCGGGACCCCCACCAGCGAAGAGGGATCGCGATTCTTGTCGGCGAGAGTCCACCCGCCGACCCAAGCATCTGGCCATGGGGGTGTAGAGGCTTCGGGAGGAGACATGCTTAGCCAAGAGGTTGTGGCCTGCGGAGAACCACCTTGGCAAGCGGTTCTATTTTCGTCGTCAACGACTGAGTCCAGGGCGTCAGAGCCCTCCAGTGGAGCTTTGGATGTCAGCCAGGAGGTAGCGATGAGCGGCCGAGTCGGAGAGGCATAAGGCCATCATATGCCTTGTGTTGCGGTCCCTGGTGGGTAGTAAGGGCAGCCGACGACGAGCATGGATGATGGAAAGGGAGTGGTGGTGGTAATGCGCACTCGGGTCGTTGGGGGAGGAATTGGGCTTGGCTGGGGGTAATCATGGCTCAGAGGTCCGCAAGCTGAAGATGGTTGTGTTGGGCTCGAAGATGAGAGAGGAGCCAAGGGAGGATGAGGCGGTAGGTGGGCTGCGAATGGAGGCTTGTGGAGAGGCCCTAGGCAAGCCCCCTTCTGTAGGATAAAGGTCTTACCATGGAACCATAGGGGGGTTGGGAAACCCTTCTGCACTGCCATTAGAAGGTTGGTGCATCTGTATGATTTGGAATTGTGTCCTGTTTGAGACGCGTCTCTCGGGCAGGAGTCTTCAGCACGTCAGGCGCTCCTTCCCTACTTCATTGGATATCATGCGGTGGAGTCTCAAGGCTTGTCGGCTGGCATTGTTGTGGTTTGGAGATTAGGCAGTTGTAATTTGGATATCTTCACAAATGTTATCAACAACTCATTATGGTGATTTATGAAGGAAATGGGCCTCCTTGGATTTTATTTGCTGTTTATGCCAGTATTGACTACAAGGAGCGTCGGGTGTATGAGGCGTGGTGGCCAACCTGATTTATCAGGGCTTACTCACCGTAGTGGCAGGTGACTCAACTGTATTGATGGTCCTCAGGAGAAATGTGGGGGCAAACCTTTCACTAGCAAGATTGAGGTCAGAGAGTTCTAGGACTTTATTGTGACTAATGGCCTGGTTGATCTCAGTTTCATTGGGTCGAAATTGACATGGTGTAATAATCGCTTGAGTTGAGCGAGAGTCTGGGAGAGAATTGACAGGGCCTTTGCCACATCTAGGTGGATACAGCTCTTTTCGGACTACCATGTGTGCCACCTTTCCTGCATCACCTTGGACCATTGTCCTATCCTGGTCAGTACTTCCTCCTTTACCCCATATCAGAGCTCTTTTCGTTTCGAGAAGATTTGGCTCTCCTATCCGTAGTTTTGGAAAATTGCGTGGGTGGCTTGGCGCACGGCGGTGTAGGGCAATGCCATATATCGGGTCACTCGTAAACTGGAGTTGAAGAAGTGCCGACTGAGAAAGTGGAATCGGAAGGAGGTGGGCAACATTTTCAGAAAGTTGGAGGAGGCAGAAGCCTCTATTGCCAACCTCCAATCCAAAGAGGAGCAGAGTGGGGGTTTGTCTGAGGAGTTGGTGGAGCTCAGGGCGTAGTTAGCCATGCATCATTCACTTTTTTGTCAGCAGGTCCTATGACGACAGAAATCTAAGGTGCAGTGGATTGCGGAGGGGGATCAAAATATCAGATTTTTTCATCAATCAACGATTATCCGAAACTTCAGAGATAGTAGTAGTTAGGTGACAGATGATATACTATCAACAGGAAGCTTTTGCAGCTTTTCTAGCTGAGGTGGATGGCTCAGCTTGGGAGCAGTGGGTTGCTTCTCGGGCCAGCACCGATGGAGAGTGTCAGAGGAGAACATCACCCTTGTCAGCTCGATTACGGCTAGAAAAGTTTAGGATGCTATTTGGTCCTTGGCAGAGGACGGCTCCAGGGCCGGACGATTTTTCCTCCAGTTTTTTTTAAAAAATATTGGGCCATCCAACAGTTTTTTGTGACGGCCTTGATGCCTAGGGCTTGGAATAGGACCTTTATCACACTGATTCCAAAGAGTCGGACACTACGGGGTCGGATCATTATAGATCGATCAGCCTATGTACCACCCTTTACAAGGCCACTACGAAGATCTTAGTGTCCAAGTTGAGGGGATTCCTGTCTTGGCTCATCAGCCCTAAGCAGAGGGCCTTCATTGGGGGTCGCAATATCTCCGACAATGTCCTCATTGCTCAGAAGTTCGTGTATGATCTCTAGAGAGCCCCATGTCGAAAGAGTTTGATGGGAGTCAAGCTGGACATGGAGAGGGTCTACGACCGCATGAGTTGGTATTTCTTAATTCACTCAGTAGAGAGCTTCAGTTTTCATGAGGTATGGATCAGATGGATTATGGGTGGTGTTCAGATTCCTTCCTTCGCCATCCTGGTGAATGGCACGTCGATGCCCTTCTTCGATTCTAGGTTGGGCTTCGACAAGGTTGTGCACTCTATTCTTTTCTCTTCATTATTTGTGCTAATGCTTTGTCTAGAGCCCTTCGTGCAGGTTTTATGACTTAGGTCCTTGAGGCCTATAGGCTTGCGCTGTCTTTCGTCTTGATTTTGCATCTCCTCTCTGCTGATGATTGCATGCTCTTTGCCCGGGCTACGAGGCGGAATGCATTTGTGATCTGGAGGATCTTGGAGGAGTATTGTATAGCATCTGCGCAACAGGTCAATTTGGCCAAATTAGCCATCTGCTTCATTTCAAAGATCAAGCCGCAGCTTAGGTCTATCATTAAGGAAGCCCTGGGTGTGGGCGAGTAGGAAGGAACTTGGAGGTATTTGGGGTTGCTTATCACTAGAAGACGCCATCGCAGGTCGGACTGCGCTACCATTGAACAGGTATCAAGCAAAGGCTCGAGGGGTGGCAGTCGGATGCACTTTCTATGATGTGTAGAGTGACTCTGGTGCGGTCTGTCCTCAGTTCGGTTCTGATCTACCTGTTGTCCAACACCATTGTGCCTAAGGCACCGCTGAGAAACTTGGGGTAGATGTTCAAGAGCTTCATCTGGGGAAGGCGGGAGGGCAGAAGTGGAGTTCACCTGGTGGCTTGGGAGGTTAGCAGTGGTGGGTTGGGCATTCATTCCTTGCTTAGGAGGAGAGAACTTCTTGCTGCTAGACATATGGCCAGGTATCTTCTCGAGCTTGAGAGTTTTTGGAGTACCTTGATGAGGGCCAAATTTGGCATGCACACTACGATTTTCGACTCTCAGGTTGGGCGACACGACTCGTTCATTTAGTGGGAGATATGTGCTCCGCCTGTTGGTTCTCCCCAGCATTAGATGGTCTGTGGGAGATGACTAATCGATAGATGTGATGGATGATGGGTGGATGATGGAGCAACCACAGTCTATGGCTTACCATGATCGACCTGGAGAGCGTGGCCGGCCTCAAGGTCTGTGACCTATTCATCATAGGAGAGAGGTGGAATGAGGCTGTCATCCGGCGAATCTTTGGGGCTCAATTGGCTGAGTGTCTTGGCTCTATCGATTTCCACTTGGGGGGTTGAGGACAAGAGGGTCTGGAGATCGATCGACAGATCGAAGGTGAGAGCTAGTGTGACCTTTGTGACATGGTTAGAGTTGAGGTTGCTCGGTAGATGGATGGAGGTTGGATCTGGAGGCTTTGCATTTACCCTCGTGTTGCCCTATTCATTTGGAATGTAGTATGGGGTTGCCGACCAGGAGCGTGCTGGCTAGACGACGGTTGAGGCTCAATCTTGCTTATGATGGATGTCCAGAGGTCGAGGCCTATCACCCATGTTCTGTTTGGATGTTTGTGGGTGGTTTGGGTTTGGAGAGGGGTTGTGGTTGTCTAGAGCTTTTTGTAGTTGACATCCCTAGTTGAAGCCTTTGTTGGCTACCTGAAGGGATCCATGAGGAGCCCTACTACTATTGTTTGGGGTGTCAGGTGTGCTTACGTGGCCTACTATATCTGGCTGGATAGAAACGTCCGAGTTCGAAAACAAAAGGCAGCATTCGAGGACCATGGCTGACAGGGCTTCTACTACACGCTGCTGAAATCACCCAACCTCTTTTTTATGCCGCACTTGGGACGACAAGGGATATCTGGGACCTTCATTCAGCTTTTACAGCAACTCGAGTGGTCTTTATCTCCTGGAAGCCTCCTCCCCTCTTAGCTTTCTCAAGGTAAACTTCGATGGCAGTGTGATCAATGGAAGCAGTAGGGGAGGAGCTGGTTTTGTGATCAGAGGTAATGATTCCAGACTTGTTGCGGCTGGGGATCGGTGCATTTATGATACTTATGTTCTTGGAGCGGAGCTGAGAGCTGCGTGGGAAGGCCTTACCTATGCAAGGCTCGTTTTGGATGCGGATAGCATTCACCTTGAAGGAGATTCAACTATGGTGATCGAGTGAATCTGCGGCTAGCACAGGACCGACGATGGGCATCCACTTTTGTAGGACATCTGCAGGTTGACGAGGGATTGCGACACATTTTGGGCTGCTCATGTCTATCGGGAGGCGACGAGGCTATTGACTTGGTCGCCTCCGTTGCCTAGTGCTCAAATGGGGTCCTTTAGGAGGCCCATAAGGCTGCCTTTCTTTTTCTCCATCAACTTTTTTTTCATAATTTTTTTGGATATAGTTATGCTAGAACAGTATGATTCACCATTCTATAAAAAAAAAAGAAAACTAACAATAACAACTATATGTATTTAGTTAAATAGTCACCTATATATATCCCTCAAAAAATTAATGCATTAGTCAGTCAAAACCTTCGCAATTTCTAAATATAATGGATTGTCAAATATTATATGTGCATCACACATGCGTGATGCAAAATACCAGTATATATTATCAATTTTACTTATTTGCAATATTAACTTTATCCTAAATCTATTGAAACTCTAAAAGTGAAAAGCCTACTATCACAAAATTCCCTAATTTTTTGTAATAACTTTTCTTCACTTGTTGCTAGAACATTTTTATTCTATTTTTTATTTTTTGAACTTTTTTTCTTATTTCTATGACCAAAAGAAACTTGGAATAAAATAGCCAAAGCTGAAACTCTACAAGCCTAACCTAAACTGAAACCAAAACCTTTTCAAATATGGCAAAACCAGTTGTAGTGGGAGAGGAGCGTGCAATCTTTTCCTGTTGACTAAATTACCCTAGTGCACTATATTTGTTGCTCTTTCCGTATCTTTTTTTTGTTCCCCTCCTTTTTCTCTTCATTTTTCCCCTTTTTGTGGATATGGTTCTAATCATCTTTCTTTCTTGTTCTTGCTAAGTGATCATGTAAGACAGCAACTGCTTTTTGTAGTTGTTTCTTTTGGCTAGCTGCTTCTCTCTATGGAATATCATTGTTAGTTTAAATGATAAAGCTTGTCTTGATTTTCTAAATTTCTAAACTTGAAATGAAAAGATTAATTTGGATGATTAATTTGTTAAGTTTTTGGTTTTTTTGGAGCTGCTACCTATCAGTGGGTCGAACGTAAAATTAGATTCCTTATATATGATTGTTTTTAAGTTTTTCTATGTATTTTTGTAGGCACTAGATTACTGTCACTCGCAGGGCATCATGCATCGAGATGTGAAACCTCACAATGTTATGATCGACCATGAGCAGCGCAAACTTCGTCTAATTGACTGGGGCCTTGCAGAATTCTATCATCCAGGGAAAGAGTACAACGTCCGAGTTGCTTCAAGGTCTGTTTTCTTACAATGATATGATTGGCTTTATAATATAATCTTCTGCAAAATATTTCTTCTTTCTTTCTTGTTGGAAAAACTTCTATTTTCTTTTGATTTTCAGTATTACTACATTATGTTTACATAGAAGAGCTTAGCCTACCAGTGATTCAGACCAAATGAGACAGAGAGTTGAGCAATCCATGTTTCTTAATTTTAGTAGATGTATCTCTTGTATGAGAAAGCACACTTAAATGATCATTCCTGTTGAGGGTTGTATACTTGCGGATAGTTGAAGATTTCAGAAAAGGGCCATTGATTATATGGTTCATTGTATATAATCAAGGCATTTTTCTTATTGGATAATCCTTACAAAATGAAATTATTGTGTTTGTAGATCATCTGTTAGTAAACATGCACCAAGTTGGAGGTGGAGTATGTAGTCCACTGGACTATATTGTTGTAATGATAAGAAATTTTGATCTATGGGTCATGAATAAAGGGCTATGGGTATGACATATCATGAAAAATCAGAACTAATTGGTCCTGGTTAAGCATACCCTGAGTGGGTTTTAGGCCTAATCCTTCTTTAGTGGACAATGCTACATTTTTAATCCTTAATCTGTCTTTGATCTCAAGATTATATACTGTACAGAACAAAGGAATTTATATGTTGTGATAAAATTGGGCTAAGGTGATCTATTGATCAGCATACTTGTTTGGTAAGTCCCTGTATAGCTGAGTGCAATAAGAGTCTAAGCAAGTGTCATCTATAGGCCTAACACTTTGTTGATAGTCCATTGATCACATGCATGCTTATTCCAAGCTGCTTAAATGGGAAAAGGGGAAGTCTGACTTATTTGTATGTGATAATGCTTGTTTGCTATGTATATCCTCCTTATCATACATACATACATATATACATATATACATATACGTGTATATATAGATGTGCACACGCGCACACACTTTTTACATGTTTTATAGCATATGGTTTTCTAGAATATGAAATTGGTATGACTTTTTTCCCAAGTGCTTTCATTTGGTCTGGTGGATTCATTTCTCCCTTGATATGAATTAAAAACTTAATGTACTTTAAGGTGTCACTAATTTAGGGGTCTTAGGCCCCGTTTGGCAGAATTGTTGACAGTAGAGCTTTTTGAAGTAAAGTTTTTATAAAAAGCTATTTGCTATTTGGTAACTACATTTATAAAGTGCTGTGGAACTTTAATATGTGTTTGGTAAATAAACGGAGAAAGGACTTTTGGTATGACAAAATGACCATAAAGAATATTGCATAGTATTATACAACATAGCATAATGAAATATAATATATATTAATACATAAATATATGATATAGTATAATATTACTGTAATATAATATAATATTATTATAATAGAGTAATATAATATTGTATACTATAGCATAATCATATAACATAATTTGATTTATATAACATAACTTATTAATGTATTATGATATAATGTAATATAATATTATATTTATAATATAATACAATAATAAAGGTATAAAATATTATAATTATTATCATTATATATTAATAAATATAAAGGGATATTTTTTTTAATGATAATATTTTATCATGGGTATTTTGGTCCAAAAAAAATTTATAAATCAAAACAGCTTTCCGACGCATGCTAAAAACGCTTTTCTGAAGAAGCTCCATTTTGGTGCTTCTCCAAGAAGCTGTTTTTGCTTTCTGGCAAAGCTAAAATGATTTTTTGATTTTTTACCAAACATCTCTATTTCATCTAAAAATACTTTTGGAGAGTCAGAAAGTGCTTTTTGGCTCACTAAAAGCTTTACCAAATGGGGCCTTATTCATTAAGGTTGTGTTTCGTATGTATGCAGAAGGGGGAGGATCCAGTGAAATGGGACAAATCCTAGTTAAATGGGATAGAACTATTCTGACATTTGGGCCTCATTGTTTTATTCCACAGAATCAGGGAAGTTATCCTGCCCAATTACCTTTTTGCCCCTACCCTCTCCAAACAGAAAAAGTGGAAGGAGAGTAATTTCATCGTTGTGATTAAAAAAAAAATCAAAAAGCTACCTCCTAATTAATTTTTGCCCCATTTTCCTCCCTAAAAGCACAAAAGTGGGAGGACAATTTCATCCTTGTGATGAAAAATTTAAACGCTTTACCATGTACTTATCCCTTCATCAGTCCAACCACATGCCCAAAATCCCTTTCATGTGAAGTAAATCCTACCCCTCCAACAGTATCTGAATAAGTTCCGCTTATCCCTTCCAAATTATTCCGCAACCAAATGTGGCTGTGTTTAACTTTAGTTGCCCAGCTGAGTGGAACTTTAATGATGCACTTTTAGCACCTTGATCTTATGATGATTATACACTGTTCATGTGTGGTAAAATTGACCAGCATGAATAGTTTATTGAATTATTGCTAATGTTATTCATTTCTGTAGTTTGCTGCAATTAATAAATGTCAGGTGGAAAAGACCAAACATGAATGGATCAATTAGTTCGAAGTTCAAAAAGTCAAGCAGGTAGTTGGTTAATTAAATAAGTAGGGCTACTTTTCTTCCCTAATGAATTAAGGCCCACCTTAGTTTGTGTTGCTAAATAAATGATGATAACCTGGGAGTACAGTGATCAATTGCAAGATAGGCCAGAATTAACAGATGTCTATTCTTTAAAACAGTGTGTAAAATTAAACAATATTTTTAACTGCCTTTTGCTCATTCTTACAACTTATTTACATAAAAAAGTACATTAATATTACTCTTCTCTCGTGTATTCTTGGTGCTTGCTCCTTAAAATTGAGGAACATAAGATCTGTAAAATATCTAACTGATATAGCTTTGAAATACCATGTTTTCCGAGATAAGCTATTGTCTATTTTAACTCACAAAATCAGTGTCTGCTATGCTGGTATCGAGCTCCGTACTAATTGTCCGGTGGCCTGGATCGGTACGGCCCCGCATTGTGCCGGCTCAGTACCGACACAGTAGTGGCGGGGGAGAGGGAGAACGGAAGAGAGGAAAAGAGAGAGAGTGGGGGAGGGAGGGAGAGGGAGAGAAGGAAGAGAGGCCGGGAGACGCGGAGCTGGGGGTCAAGTGAAGTCGGCAATGGGTTTGCCGACTTCAACTTAAAATCGGCAAAAATAAAACGAGCCTCCTTCGACGAAACAGGGGACCGAAGGCGGAGCCCCGTCTCCGCGTCTCTTCGGCTTCTGCCTCCGCATCTCTTCGGCTTTCGCCTCCTCCGTGCAGAGGCTCCCCGTTCGGTTCCGGCCAGCCTCTTTTTCTTCCTCTCCCTCTCTGCCCCGCTCTCGCTCTCTTTTCCTTTTTTTCCTTCTCCTCCCCCTCTGGCGACGGGTCTCGGTTTCAATGACGGAACCGTCGCAGTCCGCCATCGGTACGGCTCGGAATGCCTCGAATTGGACGATTTAGGACAATTCTGCCGACCATGGACAAAACATTCTTTTGCCCATGAGAAAAGTCTTATCGACATATATGTAGGTAATGATTATGCCTCTCTTTTCTTTTTAACTTTTTGTTTGAACAATCTTTTAGGCTACCTCTTATCTTGCATATCACCTTATATTATATCTTTAGCTTAATTCTTGAGATGGTCGTGCATTTACTTTGCTTCTACCTTATAGGTTTTCTAAGGAGAATTATCTGCAATAACTTAATGTGAGGTCTAATATATAGGTAGAGTGGTTTAATAAATTGATGGATTATTGGGTGGGAGCTGGATTAAATAGAAGCACTAAAGGACTTTTGCTCTATGATTGGTTCATTGAGGTGAGCATTTGAATGGAATGGAGATTCCAACTTTGGCCTCATTCCGATGTTTGGTATGATGATAAAGGATGGAATCACAATTCCTTTGGAATCATGACTCCACTCGAAGGAATGGCCATTTCTATTGAAAGCATGTGTAAATGATATTTTTAGTAATGAACCACTTAACAATTTTATTGTATAAAATAGTAACAAATTATACATTTTCAGTCGATAATTATGATGTATAATAAAAATAAATAATTAAAAATATTATTTTATTAGAAATTGTAAAATATCGAGTAGCATGCACTACAATGCCATATCGACTATTACTTAAAATTTTATTATGTCTTGTACTCGCAAATGGGCATTGCGCAATGCATGTTAAAGAGAAAAAAATAAATATAAATTGTTAAATGTTATTGAATAGAAAAGATAAAATATCTTAGATAAATACTGAACATTTTCTGAAATAAATAACTAATATAAAAATAAAATAATAAAATAGAAAGCTCTAATAAAAAAATATATGAATAAGATAGAGTTTAACATATAAAATATAACTAACCAAGATTTAAATTAAAAAAAAAACTTGATTCAGAATAAAATAAAAATTAATTAATAAAATATAAAAAAGAAATAACACTAATCATGTCATGTTATGGAAAATAAAGGTAGAAATTTAAATTATTAAATAATATTTGATAGAAAATATAAATTATATAGATATATATTAACAATTATATAAAATAATTAAATAAAATAGTAAATAATAAATAATACATGCTATAAATATTAAATATAAATTAGAAAATATGAACAAAAATGAAAATAGAAGTACAAAAGATAAATAATTAAGATTAAAATTTTAGAAATATTTGATTTAAGACAAAATATAAATAAACTAATGAAATAAATAATAAAAACTTAAAAATAGAAAATAATGTTAATGATATGTTTTAAAAATATAAAATTGATTATATTCTAATCCATAACTATTTAAATTAAATATTAGATTTCCATTGCTGTTTGTTTTTCATGGGTTCCTTCATTTCACATCCTGAATAGGAATCCTGATTTCGATTCCTTCCATTCGCATTCCATTGCAATTCTTTATCATTTCTGAGAACCAAATGTAGCATTAGATTCCGATTTGGATACATAAGAATTTGAAATAAAAAACTTTTTAGGTTCGATATAGAAGTACCTCTACCTATCATCTTGTGAGACCTTTAGGTGTTTGCACCCCCCCTTCTCACTAATAGCCTCATGGGCCTTAGGAGCACAATCAGCCCTGTGTCCTAAATGAGCACTACCATTTCTGAGCAATCCATCACCCTATCGCCTTGTAACTATCTCGCCTTTGATTGCTTTGACCATAACCTATATTTGTAGTGCCTTACACTCACCTTGACTGCCTTGCTTGGTCACTTTGCAACCCCTCCTAGGCCCATATCCTGTTCTGTCATTATCTTGCTCCACGTTATATACCTTAAAGGGCTGCCTTGCTGCACTTCTCAAACCAGCTCCCTCTTTTACTTTCTACTTGCCTGGCCACTGCATTTGCGAATGCTGGTTCACAACTCCTAGGCCTAGATTATTTTACTTGATAATAGACTAGATGAAATTGAAACCCTGAAGTTCTTACCAGGTTCGTATTTGAATAAAAGTTTTTGGAGCCATTCGTATAAGACCTAACTCAAACTCAATCTTCCACTGCTTATTGGTGGTAATGAAATGATTAGCCTTGTACAATTATTTGAAAATTTGAAGTAAAAAATGACGCCTGATATAATTTGATTTGTTAAGTCGGGGCCGTTTCTATTTAGCGATTAAGTTCCATGCTATGATTTTGTGTAACTGCTTGTGCCTGATTGTGCCTATTTCATTTTTTATGGTTATAATATGAGAAATCTCTTTGCTGTATGCAATGCTGTTATGTTAGCCTCATTAACACATAGGGGCTGTTTGGTTGCAGGAAACTGATTGAAGTGGAAAGCAGTTACTTTCTGAAAACTGACTTTTCAAAATGTGATTTTATTGAAAGTAACAATGTTACAGTTTGGTATATTTATATGTTTTCAATAGTCTAGTCCTTGACTCTCCGTCTGATGCGGTTACTTCCTAGTTTATATTATCAATATCAATAATACCTAAAGTCTCCCTATCAGTCACTCTCTCTCATACGATTCCATCCTTATGTCTAGAAAGAGAATTTTGAAAAAGCAAGCTTGTTATGTACATTCTCTCTCGCACAGGGCGGTATAGTTAGGCTCAAAAGTCATGCGAATTCAGCCGCTTTATCGCGTTAAAAAGTTGCATTGCAGAGAAAAATCCTGTGCTGAGATCCTCCTTTTGAGCCCACTTCCATACTGATTGGAATAGCCCAAAATGCACCTTTCCCCGCTCTGCGAATCCTCAGCTTTGGATCTTCATCTTCGAACATGAGCTCGTTCTCTTGAATTTGTTGAATAAAATAACAATATTTTGTTATTAATTATTAAACAGGATCTGAATTTATTGAATAAAATAACAATATTTTGTTATTAATTATTTTAATATCTAATAGTAAGTAAAATATTTTTAACAAATAAATAATATAGCGCAACAAATAAATAATAAAATGTATTATAATTAATTATCAGTAATTAAATCTTAATAATATTATTAGTTACCAATAATATTAAATCATTAATACTAATTATGATTGAATAAGATAATATTATTAAGCTAATGTTTTCTCATATTTAAAATGTATAATTTTTAACTGTTTAATAGTCTATATCAATAATAACAACTAATATTCATTATTATTAATTATATTATTTGTAGTACTATTAGTAATGTAATTAAAAATATTACCAATGATTTTTTGAGTAATATAATAATATTTTACAATCATTTATCTATTCAATATTTAGATAATAAATAATAATTTTATTAGTTTTTGTGAATTAATCATATTAGTATTATTGACTACTAATAATATTAAATTTCTAATATTATTGATTATGGTTAAATAAAATAATAGTATTAAACTAATATTAATTTTGATATTAAAATTATATTATCAAGTATGTAATATTATTTGCTATTAATAATAAATATTAATATTCATAATCTCAATGTTGTTCATTGTCTGGATAATTAATAATATTTTTGATATAAATAATAAATAATAAATTTATTATTAAATAATAAATCACATTATTGTTAACTAAATAATGATATTATCATGAATAAAATAATATCATTTTTAATATTGAAATAGTTATTATTTATATTGTTTATCATTTCTATTATTGTTAATAAATGACAATATTAATATTTTAATATTTATTATTAAATTTTTTAATCAAGATCGAGGAAAAAGTAAGGGCAAAGTGAAAGCCCCCTTTGCTCTCAAGATCTCCACTTCCAAGTGACCTCAGGATCTGAGTGCCCTAAAGTCACTTTGCCTTCTTTCTAGTTATTTGGATGAAAATCATTGTCAGGGCCAAAGTGATTTTCATCTTTCATTTTTAGAGCCAAACGCCTGAAAGTGGATCAAAGTGACTCTTGGGAAAGTGACTTGGGTCCACTTTCTGCCAATCAAATAGGCCCTAAAGGTCAAACATTTTTGAATTGTTTAATCAGTATCTACATGTGTTCAATAGTCGTTTAGTCTATGTAACTGTTTAAGCACCCATTTAAGTGTTTAATTGTGCTTTAGTTTGTTTTATTTTTTAAAATATAGAGTTATATAATTCTAAGTTGATATGGAATGCAATCATGCATAATGAATCTTTGTGTTTATCTGAAGTCTAGCTCTCTTTTGGCACTCATAATGCCATGCACATTTCACGGTTTTTTAAATTTAACTCTAGGAGCTCTTGTATGATCGGGAGGAATTTGAGCTTCCATTTTTGTTTCTATTTGCAAATATGATTATTTTTAATAACTAAGATGGGTCGAATCCTAGCCAAAGATCAGGGTGAGTGTGAGATGGAATTCAGGTCTCTTGTATCCAAGCAAGAGACTTGACCAGCTCATCCAGTTAGCACCCTCATTTGCAAAAAATAGTTGGAAGGACTGAATTTGAGATATTTGATTCTGGTTCAATTCATTTTGATGAAGTAATTTTAAATGCATTGAAATTATCCATTTTAATTGGTTTTACTAAGACTTAAAACTCTCACATAGGTTACCAACACTTTGTTCCCTTGATTCATTTAGCTTATTATAAATGATTTGGATTCATTTTATCCTGATGGATTGCTTTTCCATGTCATTGCAACCATTGGAGTGTCTGCAAGCTTTCTAAAGGTGGCTGCCCATTGGTATGTCTCCTATCGTCATGATTTGTGGAGGTCTTGGGTTGTGATGCTCTAGTTATCCATGTAATTACGATTTCTTCAGTTGTCTTTGATGTGAAGATATAACAATGAAAAAACCTGCACTTATACTTCAACTATAGTTTTGGATTCTTCGACTATCTTCGGAGAGGGGGCAATCTCTTTTGCTGTGGCAGTTAAATTCGTTGGAGATCAGTCAAAGATTTGGATGGGGGAGTTAGATTAACTCAATAAAAGAATATTATTAGTGAGAGATGAAGGGTTTTTATAGTGACTTTATCATTTTATATATGCCGTTCCCAAGCTCAGATGAAAATGGTTGAGGGTTGATGTTAAGTTGACAATCAATTATAACAAGCAAGCAATCCGATCTGATATTCCTGAATACTAGAAGATCCCTTGTTTTTGAAAATAGCATCAAGTGTGGCCTAAATAGTTGTCCTAGAAAATGAAGGTTCATAAAGCAGATGACAAATATTTTGGACAAGGTTGGATGATTCTTGTTATGGTTATGGTTACATTTGCATTTTCATTTGCAGTTGATTTTAATACTATTACAGCCTGAGCTGCTTCCATAAATTCAAGCAAGTGTACAGCAAGGATCTCCAAGACCTGTCAATGGTCAATTGACGATGAGTGAACTCTTTTTTGATATACATGCAATAGATTATTCATTAATCGATATCTTTGATTAAATTTACCTAGTGCAGACTAGCTAGAGATAAATCAAAATGCACATGCTATGGAGTATTAGACTAATGTTGTATTTTACCTATCTCCTTTTCTATATCTGCAAGTCTGTAAGGTGCAGAGTTTTTTTGTTCTCTGTTCACCATCATTAAATGCTATTGGACATTCCATTTCCAGATACTTCAAGGGCCCAGAGCTCCTAGTTGATATGCAAGATTATGATTATTCTTTGGATATGTGGAGCCTTGGTTGTATGTTTGCTGGGATGGTAAGTGGCCTGGGTAGTCATCTTAAGAAATATTACCATTTCCCAAAATTAACTTACCCTCCTGCTCAACAGATATTCCGCAAGGAGCCATTCTTTTACGGGCATGATAATTATGATCAATTGGTAAAAATAGCTAAGGTATACTTTTTTTGCCGAAGTGTAAATCAAGTACATTTGCTTTGCCATTTTTTTACCCTTCTTTTTCCTAGTGGTTGTTATATCAATTACACTTGCAAAGAGGACAAACAAATAACATTATTGAAGTATAGAATCTGTGATTGAAAATTTACCTGAATTGTATCTGGTACTGCTGCTTAGAATGAAAAATATCTCTCCTTTTAAAGTACAATAAACATGATACTAATTGATGTATTTTTATGTGAACTCACTGCAGGACTAGAAACTGTCATTGTACCATAAAATTTTTGTACGATCATTAAAATCAAGTGATCTGAAAACTTCTATATGATAAGCCCTGTAAAGAGACCCTACCTAATCAAATTTTAGTTTTTGTTCTCTTTTTTTCTCTAGGAATTTGAGGGTGTGCTTTAGCGCAATGATAAGGTTGCTCCATTGTGACCTAGAGGTCACGGCTTAAAACATGGAAAACCACCTTTCCATATGTATGGTAGGAGCCTCGTGAAATGGGCCACCCTTTCACTAAGAATTTGGTCATTTATTTCCTTTAAGAGCATATGGCTAGGAGTTGCATGTTTAACTGCCAGATAATATGTCATATGTGGTCTGTTTCTTAAAATTTTATCATGTTATCAGGAATAATGCTGACAAGTAATGTTAGTAGGTTTCTCTATATCAGCAATGCTATTAGGTCTTCCGCAGGCATACATTCCTCTGCTGAATTCCCTATTATGACTATATTCTAAAACCTAGTCAATTATTCAATCATTAAATTTCATTAGTCAGTACCTATGATTGTTCTCTTTCATAAAAATCTGATCAAGGTCTTGCTGTCTGCTTTAGGTGCTTGGAACAGATGAGTTGAATGTGTATCTCAACAAATATCGTATAGAGCTCGACCCACACCTTGAGGCACTTGTTGGGAGGTTGTGAAATGCTCATTATGATCAATTCCATTATGTTTTTCAAACTCTTGGCTCTAAAGTTCAGGATGTTGAAATTGTCACAGGCATAGCAGGAAACCGTGGTCAAAGTTCATTAATATTGATAATCAGCATCTGGCGGTTCCTGAGGTAACAATATTATTTGGTAATTACTTGAAGTCCTGCCATTATTAAGCTCGATCCTAAAATAACTTTTCTTTTTTTCTCTTTTTTCTTATTTTTTTTAAGGCTGTCAGCTTTGTGGACAAGCTGCTTCGGTATGATCACCAAGAGAGGCCAACTGCAAAAGAAGCTTTGGTAATTTTAACTGTTAATATATATTATCAGCATGCATCTTCGTTTCTTTTCATGAGAGCTATTTCTTAATTCATCGCTGGTTGTCCTCCAGGCTCATCCGTACTTTATTCCCGTGAGGAATGCAGAGAGCAGCAGGACTCAGACTCTATAGCTTGAATTATGCGTGTCATCGATGAATCTCTATGCTCGTTTTTGTCTTATAAATCCAATCTGCCCTATTTGTCGTCTTCCGTATCTATTATCCATGGGTCCTGGTGTTGCAGTTGTTAGTCACACATTTGTATTTTAAATTTTACAATGTCCATCCTCACTTTAGAATGCCCATCCTCAGTAATTGGTCATCGTTTGTTTTATTTGATCCGTCATTTTCTCGAACTATTGATTTAGGTGTCTTATCATCATGTCATCTGATAAAGTTAACTCAAATTCAACGTGCCCTTCAAATGTTTTATTTAAGTTCTCTATCTACTACCTGAAGTGGGCTTCTAATGTTTATGATGTTAGGCATGGCTTTTATATGGAAGATCTTCAAGGGGTCCATCCTAGATAGAATTTATCTTTTGATTTAAGCTGTCATCTTCACCAACTGTTAGTTTAAGTGTTACATCGTCATGTCCCTTTCTGGTCAAGTATAATGGAATGATGGAAAAACCCTGGAATCTGGACCCTGTTCTCTTCCGCTGGTCTTCGTGTTGGTTGCCCTTCTCTATCTTTAAGCATGTAGCTAAATTTTAAACTGGGTCTTACCCTGACTAAAGCTCCTCTCAATATAACTTCATACATCACATCAAATTATTGGAGGGCAAGTCTGAAGGGATCTACGACCTGTGTGCTCTCTACTGTTGACGTGACTTTCTATTCTTTGCATTTTACTGTTGTATTTTTCTCTTGGAAACAGAGCATCCTCTTGATTGATATCGATCTATTGATTTGATGCTGGCCTCCCTTGTTGCAAGCAAAGTTTTCAACTGGATCAAAGCAATATAATTCCGTGCTAAACAAGATCGAAAACTCATCAAAACTCTACCCTTTAAAAGAATGCTCGCGAGCAGGATGCAATTTACTTTGCTCGTATTGGTGGAAGCAGGTAAGATTAGGTGGTGGCCATATAAACTGTTACCTACGTCTGTGCACTTCAATATCTGGGGATCTCCAGGTTCTTGCCAAGATAGAATGAGTGCATACTTCTTAATACAAAGCTCTCGGTTGTAGCGTATTTTTTCGTATATCCCAAGTGCCATTCAAGCGGAACTAGCGGAGTTTGCCGCATGGCATGTATTGCACGATACTTGCAGTATCTGAGGGCACGGGGGTATTAGGGAGTTAAATTCCAACGCAAACTTCAGTGGGGAGGGATCTGGCTGCATGCTTGTTTTTACGAGGTTTTTGAGTAGTAGCACATTTAATATATTATACCTAGAGCTCTCTTAGAATTGTTTCCAAATTTTAGACTCATTCGTAGTTTTTTCTCGGGGAAAATGACTTGCCAATTTATTATCTGTAAAATGAATCGAAGAATATTTTGTGTTCTTGTTCTTTAAAAAAATAGTGAAATACCATATGTGGATTGGTGTTGAAGATAACATTTGCTTGAAACTTTTTTGCTTTGAAATTAATTAATCTTTGTTGTAAAAAATTCTGAAGATTTTGTAACTAAATTTAAGAACAAAAAGGTCTTAATCATTCATATTCTTCTTGAAGCTTCTGAAAATAAAAATAGAAAACAAAAGCGAAACAAAACAAGCTCTAAGTTATTCATGAATTATTTTATTCATGACTAATTAAGGACATATTCGTATCTTAGAAACTAAGAATATCATAACTTCTTCCAACGGATGCTCTTTTTGGCCATTGTTTGTTATTCTTACTTCTCCAAACTTATTTTAAATAAAGCATCATATAGATATCTAAGAATATTATGTCTAGTTTTGTTATTTTACTCGTAATTTCTGGTTACAAAACTTTTTTTTGTCAAATTCCAAATCTTTAATCTTTTTACCTCTCCCCGAATCCTGGACACGGGGCTATGGTAGATGGTAAATGAAAGAGGGGGGCAAAAAAAAAAAAAAAAAAAAGGACTTTCGGTACAGAAAAGAAATGACATTTATTGGAAGAAAAGATAAGAGGGGGAGCATGCAGTAGTAATCCGATCTTTCCCGGGGACTGGAAACTCTGATGGGGACCGAAGAAGCCGGGAGAGAGCCCCCAAGTGTCCGGTGGGGCTCACCACCGGTCACTGTACCCAAGAGGCAAAGAAAGGGACGTCTATGATTGCACGATGCCCACTCCGGGCCCAGCGGTCTGCAACTCCAAGCGAGACAATTCGGTATCCCCCCAAGTCCTCAAGCCCAACGAAACATCTGGCATCCAATTGGCCCCCCTGCGAAAAGATATATCTAAAGTTACCTCAGGCCAAAACAAAACCCATGCATGCATGCTCCAATGACATCATCTATGCCATGATGCAGTGGTCATGGCATGGCATGGCATGGCATGGCATGATGGGGGTTGGCATGCATAAAGTTTGTTCTTTATCCCGAGCCAGCGAAGTCCTTGGGGTGCAGTACAACTTGTCCTCTAGCGCACATCTGGGGCCGGCTGGAAGACATTTCAGACGAGGAGTACATGTCCTTTTCTGGAAGAAGGTCTTCCCGGAACGGGAATGGTGCCCACTTCGGGAAGAACCGGCATGGGGGAGGATAGCTGGCTCATCCCTGCTCTCACTTGGTTTCAAAAGGTGAGGTCTTTTTCGGAAAGATAACCTGCTTTATTTTCCCTTCAAATGGACCGGCATGGGGTGTGGCAACCAGAGTGAGTCCTCTGGAGCTTTTACTTGTTTGTGGAGGGCTGCTCACCGACGCTCTCTGTTGTTCCAGCTTGTGAACAATGTGATCCTTTACTTGAATTGGAATTGGGCATTATTGCATTAAAATTCAGGCCGAGATAGGAGTGCAATTCGGACGACTTTGAGGTTGGTTGGAAATGAGCTGAGTAGCCTGGTTGAAGTGTCGGGTGCTGATCTCTTCCGCTGGATGGCCTGCAAGAAGTTTGTTTGTCAGAGAATTTCTGGCGGAGGACCCTCTGATGCCTAAGTTAGAATAAAAGGCCAACAATATGAAGGAAGAGAGTTTCAGCAGAAGGCCGCTCTATGAGTAAGATTGCATATATATTGCGTACATGAGGTCCCTCGGGTTGCTCCCTTATATAGAAAAAGTCACTTTATCATTATCTGAGCTGACATGGCGTGCAATGATGACCAGATAGTGGCCGATGGTATGATCGCGACGTAGGTGCTAGTAGGTCGCAGGTTGTGATGCCGCCGCGACTGCGGACTACCAGGGTTGTCGATTATTGGGCCTATTAGCCCTTGTCGACTTGTGCCAATTATCCTGCCTGACAGATGACTCCTCGGTCGATCGGCTCTTTAGTTGGGGCCGAAGAGTTCACGCTGGATGGTCGGCTATTCGGCTGTGGCCGAGATAGTTCTTTTCGGCTTACATTCGAGGTAAAGGGAGAGATCTGGTCTGAGGTTTAGGTACCCAATATTTTTCTCCTAACTTGCCCCCCACTTTCGAGGCCGATCTGCACTTTGGTTCGGGCGATAGAAGTCGAGAGGTTACCTCGATCGAGGGCAACACCTTTGTCAGAGGCGTTGAGTGCACCGTTTAGTCTTTCTGAAGCGTCGCCGAGTCTGTGCTATCCTGAGACATCATTATTAAAGGACGACTCCAAGGCACCATTAATGCGGCGATTCGAAGAATCGCCCATGCCATTCCCTTGATTGACGTATGGCGTGATTTGCTTTAGTAGGCAAATCGACACATTGATCAGGGACATCTACACCACTATATAAGGGTGTCTCCATCCTTCAAATTCTACTTCTTGCTCCATCTTCCTTCTCTACCCGAGTGCTTAAAACGTTCAGGCACCCGGGTGGTGCTCTAACAAAATCTTTTGCTTCAGGCTCTGGCGTCCCTCGTTTTCGGCTTCAACGTCCTTTGTGTTTCTCAATTTTTGGTAGGCTTTTGCTCCTTGGCTGCTTGGCTCTTTTCTCATCTTTTTCCTTGCTACTTTATATCTTTTTTCTTTATCTTCATCTACCGCATTATGAACGACCGTGAGGTTAGCACCCCAGAGGGGTGTTGGTCGTCGGACCATTCTTTCCAAGCTTGGCAACCATCACCTTCAGCTGAGTCTGGAGCCCAACTGGTTGTCTTAGTTCTTTGGGGGAGTCTCCCGTTAGCAGATTCGCGGCGGGAGGCCATGGCTTCCTTGGCATTGACATACTTGTCGGCTCGTGCCAACATTTCAGAAAAGTCAACGGAGAAGGGCTTTTCTAGGGGGAAGAGGAAGCTTGATAGCCACAGGTTGCTTTTCATTGCATAAATTGTGACTGACTGATCTAGGACGCAAACCTCCAGCTTTGCTGTATTGAAGCGGCTGACATATTCTTTGAAGAATTCTCTCTCTCTACTTGATGTCGAGAAACTTGTCCGAGTTGCGACGTTGTCTTTGGCCGGAGATAAAGTGCGCCACGAAGAGGCGAGTGAGCTGCTCGAAGGAGTGGATAAACTCTTGCTGAAGTTTGAAGAACTAGAACCTAGCCGCGTTGCGAAGGGTTGTAGAGAACGCCTTACAAAGCATGGCATCGATGGCCCCATACAGCATCATGAGAGCTTTGAGGCATCTTGAACCATGTGAGATCAGTTCCTCCATTATCCACCAACTTCATGCTGGTTGTTTCATCTTTCGGTTGGTGTTGATGTAGCTGGGGGATGGGTCTTTACTCTCGCATTGCCGTTTATAGAGTTAACCACTCAACTTCCATCGCCCGGACGAGAGTGTAGCCTCAGAAGTGGAGGGTAAGTGTGGAAAAAATATTGGGTACCTCGACCTCAGACCAGATCTACCCCTTTATCTTGAATGGAAACTGAAGAAAACTACCTCGGCCACAGCTAAGCAGCCGACCATCCAACATGAACTCCTTTGCTAAAACTCTCTTCTTTTCATACTGTTATCCCGTTGTTCTAACTTAGGCATCGAAGGGTCCTCCACCGAAAACTTTCCAACAAGCGGACTTCTTGCAAGCCACCCAACAGATGAGGCTAGCACCCGACACCTCAACCAGCCTATTTAGCTTGTCTCCAACCGATCTCAAGATAATCCGAGCTGCACTCCTACCTCGGCTTAAATTCCACAGCAACAAGCATCAATAGACTTGTCATAAGATCAATATTTAATGAAGTAGGAAAAAGAGGATTGTTGGTTGCATCTTTAAGCGTCGTAGTGCTTAATCCTTTAATCTATTTAACTTATTTCAACACATTGTAGATCAAGCTAGATAATCTGCTCAATAAAATGGTTAGGTTCGGATTGAATATTTGATCTGTTTAATAATTAGATCGAGTTTGGGTTGACAAATTTTTGATCCATCATGTATATTCGACCAAATCTGTATGTTGTATCTTATACGATCCGACTTGATTATGACCCTATTGTTGGCAGCAAGGATTATGCAACCAATTCCACATGACTACAACAAGGCTAGATGATTATTGTTATAATTTTATATATTAGTGATTTGTAAAATTGATTTTAGCTCGGCTCAGTTGGTGGGGACTGTAGTTGGATGTCGCGTATTGGTGATACCGTTGAAATGATGGAAACTTTGATCGAATTTTTGAGACATTGGGAGCACCAAAAGCTAATAATAATATACGTTTAAGATGGACGCAATGTGATTTTGAAATACAAGAGGAAATTTAAAACAAAGTATGCATGATAAATTAAGGCAAATGGTGTGAAATCGCTTGATCATATTAAAATTGTAGAAGAAACGATCAAGGATAAAATCTACAAATTAGCCTAACTTTGTCGGATTAAGTGCACAATTCTTGCCAGTGACTATGACTCATATAGCAAAAGATGGACAATGACATGAATTATTAATCATTATATGTCGTTGATCTAGAGCCAGAGCGTGCATTAACGTAATGTATGTTATGATGACTAACTCTTTGTATCTGTAGTAGTTGGAGCATCCAATACACAAAGATGTGATATGCTCTAATTTTATTTAGTGCTTTCTCATCAATATTCATCACTTCATATACATTCGACAGCGATTTCTGTTCCTCAAATTTAAACATATATCCTTATCAACGAGTTGAGCTATTGATGGGGACAATTTCATTATGGATTTCTTGGTACAAATTGAAAGGTAGGGGACGTATATTGTGGAAAGTGGTTTTATTACCAATATATCATTCAAAATTAAAACATCATAAAAGACTGCACCGATACACCATCCAAAGGAAAAATTAAATAGCTGCACTTTAGAGGGGCAATCGCATTAACTAGTTGTACATAACATAACTGGGAGATCACCATAAAACGCCAAAACCTAAAAAGAATCATCACTAGAATCCAAGAAAAGGAAAGAAAATAGGAACAGGTAACCTACCATAAAATACCCAGCCAAAGAAGAAACCAAGAACCATCTCTTGGATCCAAAAAATTATCCCCCGTATATCGCACAAACCCATATTAGAAATCAAGAACCATCACAAGGACTCAGAGAACAATCAAGAAAACAGGATATTTGAGAAAATTACCATATAACTGCAAGACCAAACTAGAAATTAAGAACCATCACGGGATTTCGACACAGACGCAAGAAAATAGGGAACTGAGGATGGATTGTTCACTTTTTCTCCAATGAGGGCAGCTTCCGCACCTCCTCCTCTCTCGTCTTCAGCGGTGCTAATATAGGGAAGCAAAGAAGAACAAGGCCGATCACACTCTCGTCGCAGCGCAAGAGCAGAGGATTTGGGCAATTCAAAAACCAAATGGAGACGGAAGAACAGAAGAAGGCCACTCGTGTTTATCGGAAGACAAACAGTACTGCTGATTGGGTTGCTTCTTTCGCTGCGCAGTATTTAGGAGAGTTCCTTTAAGAAAGTCTAGACTCTATTTCTTCCTCTCTCAGTCGTCTTCTTCTTTTTGATTCTTATGGGCATGCTCATGCGCATATGCAGGAGCAGCCCAATGCATTTGAGGGTCTCAAGCAAACTTTTAAGATGGGCCTTTTTTCTTTTTATTTTGTTTTTGAGGCATTTTCTGTAATGGGCCGACCTAAGACAAATTTACTAAGGAGGTCCTTTTTTTTTTCTATTTTGTGTTTGAGGCCTTTCCTGCGGTGGGCCTTTTTTGGGCCGAGGCCTTAGGCGACCGCCTCAGTCACCTAAAGATTGGGCCGACCCTGTGCGTATGGCGTAAGGTACTGTTGTTAACAAATAAAGAAAGTAGTTTTATTAATGCATTTAAGTTTATTTTAACAAATAAGTAGCTGTTAGAATGTCAAAAGCAACCAATCCTCACTTCCTTTTGCAACTCGACAGAAATCCATTAAAGCCTTTCCTTCGTGGAGTCCTTTTTCTTGTGCAATCTCTTAAAGCAAAATAAGATCTCACTGTCGGTCCGGCATATTGGTAATTTCACATTATTATCTGCGCCTTTGAAGAAAGCCACCGGGCAAAAAAGTTGGGGGCTCGAAAGTTGCTTCCACATATATTTACCTCAGTTGTGGATCTTCTTATTCTACTTTCATCCAACTTGATCTTTTTATCATTATTATTATTATTTATATAGAAATTTCTAGCTTAGTTAGCTTTAGTTCATAAGCAAGCACTAGATTCTTGGCGAACCCAAGTTGACTTCACCTCTTAAATAACCATTTTTTAGAGAAGATTATTACAGCTCAGAATTAATTAGTTCAGCTTGGAAGTAACATATCTTATTACACCACTGATGTCGTGCCAAGTGATCAAGTGCTGTCTCCAATTGCAATTTTCTCATAAACTGCAAATTTCTGAGAATTCATTAATTGCATCTGAAGTAACGGAGACCAAAGATACTTATCTATAGCTAGCTCGCGGTTGATAGGGAGCAAAGCGTTCTTTCCTGATCGGCACAAAACAAAAAATAAAAAAATGAAAGTAAAAGAAACTCTCTTCCGGCAGATAGGACTTGCATGCCTGAAGGTACCATGAACGCAGTACGAGACAAGAAAAAAGAAAGGCAGACAAGAAGGTGAGAAGGGACATGGTGGAAGCCATCGTGGCCCCGGCCGGGGCTTCGCACGAGAGATCTCCGGGATTATTCGGTTGGAAGCGCCCATCGAAGGGGACCACTTCCCTTTGTGGGTGCCCCACCCCGAAACAGTCCAAAACAAGATCGAGACTCGAGAGCTCCTCCTTCCGCGCTCCCAAAATCGACGTATCCTCGCGTTACTCTCTCTCTCTCTCTCTCTCTCTCTCTCTCTCTCTCCCCCTCCCCCCTCTTTTTTTTTTTGTTTTTTGAGTTTTGAATTATCCTGGCCTGTTTTATCTAATTTCATTTTCTTTCATTTCTTGTTGTTTAATTCTTTTTGAAATAAAGAAACCATATTCGCAGAGCACTGAGGAAGGCTGACTCCTACGAGGCCACATACGTATATCGGAAAGCGAACGGTACTGCAGACTGGGTTGCTTCCTTCGCAGCTCATTACTCGAAAGATTTTTCTGGCTAGATTACAGGGTTGTGCCTATACCTTTGCGCAGTATTTTATTTTTTGATTTTGTTGGCTGTTTTCGCACTCATCAAGTGTGAGCCGCCGATATACCCAAAAAAAAACAAAAAAACAAAGATAGTGTTGTCGCTCGACCGTGGTTGGAGGACGGGTTAGCTTGCACTAGGGTCTATAAAAATCGAACTAAATGAGATGACTGAGGTATACTTGCCAGAAAGTTTCTAGCGGAGGACCATTCGATGTCTAAGTCAGAATGGTGAGGCAACACTATGCAAAGGAGGAATCTTTATAGACTAGAGGTTTTTGAATTAGCTAACCCTAGATTACCTCTTTATATAGGGTAGTCAATCGATCCGTTATCTGATTTGGCGCGACGTGCCTTTAATTGCTAGATAACAGTCAGCTGCATATTTACAACATGGAAAAAGTTTCGTGTGAGCGATGTGCGGCAGTAATTACACTGATCGTGTGTTGACAACAATATCGCAATAACTGTTGGTCTTTATTAACGTGTGCAGAGTGGCTCCTCGGCTTTTACTAAAGTTGTTGCAAGAATGTCAGTCTAATCTGAGGTCAAGATGTTCAATATTTTCTCCATCAGATAGAGCTATGGATGCTCTTGAGAAATATCTTGATTATATCGATCAGTTTCTCCTTCAGGATTGAACCGGACTAGGGAGATCCAATTCTAAATCACAAATTGTCCATTTCGTTTTGCAGGCTATTTTGTAGCTTATACTATTTTTATTTGTACGTAGATGAGAATTGAAATTAAAAAATTTCTAGTTTCAGCTGTAGAGACTTCGGCGCCGATTCTGTCGATGTTCTGCTATTCACATCTTAAGCATCTTTGTTATGTTAAATGAAGTGTCAACATCTACGTTGATCTATAACAACCTACATTTTTAAAAGTAGATTACTCAAAATCCTATTTCATAATGCTCATTACTTCAGATTTGTCTTTAAACTTTATTAAATAAATGGTAGTAGCTGATGCGGTGATAGAAAAGGATTAAATGCAATATCTAGTTTGGTTGGTGATAGGGGAGGAGGTTAAAAAGAATAATAAATTTGAAAAGATAGTTGATGCCTAAAATAGTATATTAACTTACTTAAATGATCAAGAGTAATAAAACATTTCATTAGTGATTAGTAGGTTGGATTATCTTAACAGATGCGTTAATACCAACCAATTGGAGTGAAAGAGCATTAGGTCTCTTATCCAAAAAGAAAGAGCATCAGGTTTCGGTGTGGTATATTTGCAATTGACGACAATCCAATAGTTGCATCTATCACGCCCTATGAGTTATAATAGTTTTCTGAAAGCTTTTTAAAATTTTCTTATAAGAAACTGAAAGCATGATTTCTTTTTTGAGAATTGGTGCTAAAATATTAGATACCTGCAATGATTGACCTTCAGGAAATCCCTCAGAATAATGTGTGGCATAGATATCTCTACGTAGGATGGCAACAACTTGTATGTGGTTGCCACTTTCAAGAATGCACGATGCCTAGCAATCTAGCAGTTCTTGTGCAAAATAATTGTAGCCTGGAAATCATACACATTATAAAGTTGTACGCATGGTTCATATGGTGTTGGTTGGATGATATTTAGCTTTTGGGCATGCATGGGTTGTTTGTAAGTTGTCATTATCTAAAGAAGTTTACATAAATTAAGCTTACGCGATCCAAATTGTAAACCACTCTAGCAATATATCACGTGTAATATAAATATAAGCATGACTCAAGTGACAATCATTGGGTTTATATTATTGTGCATCCACAAGAGGAGGTACTTGCTGGTTACCATGACCTAAATTCTTTTTCTAAATTAAGTCATTGCTTATACTTTGTGATGGGAGAAATATTGGACACCTCAACCTTAGATGGACCGGTCTCAACAACCTCGGCCCCGATTGAGAAGTGCAACTTCGATTCCGACAGAGGAGCCAACCGAAGTGATGGGAGAAATATTGGACACCTCAATTTCAGACGGACTGACCTCGACAACCTCAGCCTCGAGTGAGAAAAGCAACTTCGGTCCCGACTGAGGAGATAACTGACCGAAGTGAGCAACTTTGCCTCCGACCAAGGAGCCTATTCGATGTGTATCGATAAGGATTGACAATCTTAACAACCGGCCTTGGCAGCTTGTAGTCGTGGCGACATCGCAGTCTACGCCCAACTAGTGCTGCACATCGCTCATGCGGACTGACTCCACATCGCCACCGTAATACTGCAGCTAAGCGCAAGTAACGACAAATCCGACTGCTCTATATAAAGGGGCAACACCACAATCTGCACCCAACTAGTGCTGCACATTGCCCACACGGACTGACTCCATGCCGCGACCGTAATACAACAACTAAGCGCAAGTAACGACAAATTTGACTCCCCTATATAAAGAGGTAACCCGGGGGACGTCAGCTATGCATGCCATATTACTCATAGAGAATAAAACTCCACAAAATTCTCTTTCTTCTATACTATTGCCTCTCTATTCTGACTTAGGCATCGAAGAGTCCTCCGCCGAAATTTTTTTGGCAAGCTGACTTCTTGTAGGCCACCAATCAAGGAGACCGGCACCCGACGCTTCAACCAGCCTGTCAGGTCAACTCCAGCCGACCCTAGGGTCGTCCGAGTTGTGCTCTGACCTTGGTCCGGATCCTGCGGCAACATATTGGTGCTAGAAGGTGGGCCCTGCCCTATCTACGTCGACATCTAATGAAGGGAGAGGCAACCAGCATGATGCCATGAGGAACCTACAGTGCATCACACGCCTCGTAATGCTATGCTCCGATCTTCCGAGGCTCGTTGTAGAGCCTAGAACCCATTCCAATGGAGCAACTCACTGCACTTGTGAACAATGAGTAGTTCAATCTGCTCATTCAACAGGTGCAGGCACTGACTGCAGTGGTCCAGGGCCTGTAGTAACCAGCGGCACGACCAAAGCCGGTCCATCTAGAATCCGACTAGCCTAACCATCACTCCCAGTCACCAACGCACCGCTTGCATTTGGTCAGCCATCGCTCTCAACACCAAGATTCAGAGCGGTTTTCCCATAGCTGACGTTTTTGGCGGAGCAATCCCTATTGGGATGAGAAACAACGTACTCTAAGCCCCCCTTCCAGTAGGGACTCCATCAGAGCCTCTTGCCTGTTTGCCTCATGGAGCCCCCTCCCCAGTAGGATGCCGATCTCGATAAGAGAATCGAGAAAATGGGTCGGCAAATCCAATTCCTCAAAGGACAAGCTTTGAAAGCGAATAACAACCTCGACTTATCCTCGGAACCTCCATTCACTAGGCAGTTCATGAAGGAACCAATCCCACCTCGATTTAAGATTCCTCGTAGAGCCGTACAATGACACTTTGCCTCTGGATCACCTTGAGAGCTTCAAGGCTCTCATGATGTAGCACAAAGCCACCGAAGCCGTGCTTTGTAAGGCCTTCCTTGCAACCCTTCACAAGACAGCTTGGTTCTAGATCTTAGAGCTTTGGCCCGAGTCTACCCATTCCTTCGAGTAGCTCATCCGTCTTTTCGTGGCACACTTCGTCTCCAGTAGAAGCTAGCATCGTGGCTCGGACGCGCTGCTCGATGACAAGCAGAAAGTCCCTCAGGGACTATATCAGCCGCTTCAATGCGGTGATGCTGGGGGTCCACGATCTGGATCTGTCGGTCACGATGTTAGCGATGAAGAGCGACCTACGACTGTCGGCGTTTTCTCTTCTCCTTGGTGAAGCGATTCTCCACCAACTTCGATGAGATGATGGCACGAGCATACAAGTATACCAATGCAGAGGAGGCCATGGCCTCTCATTGCCAGTTTGCTAGTGGAATACCTCTCCGAGGAGGCAAGAGGGGGTGTAAGGGGCAAAGAGAGCCGAAGGATGTCTCACCTCAGCGGAAGAGGGGCCCATGATGACCTAGGAGCCCTTCTCGAAATTTCAAGAGGTACGCCATTCTCACTGCCCCGAGGTTCCACATCCTTATGGAGATCAAAGGTCAAGGCTACCTGCACCCTCCATATTAGACAAAAAGCCCGGTGACCAAGAGAGTTAGAAGAGGTACTATCGTTTCCACCGGGACCGCAGCCACGACATTGAAGAGTACATCTAGCTCAAGGATAAAATCGAGGTACTCATTCGATGCAGGTGGCTGACTAGTACATGCATGCTTGGTAAGACCGAGGAGCACCTGCTTCGATCTCCGATCCACTTTTCCAAGAGCCAATTTACAATCGTCCGATTGTAGGAGTCATCAACACCATCGTTGGCAGTCCCACCAAGGTCCCAAGCATCTCAGGCGCATGAGCTTTGGTTGAGGAAGAACGAAGCATCCTGATCACGAGAGCTTGGAAAGTTGAGCCCGAACTAAGAGGACTTGTATCGAGTAACTGAAGCAGTGCGATAGGGATATATAGTCTAGAGCACCTCGACAACGCTCCGATCCTACGGATGTGGAACTCCGACAATCTCTGCGTCTATTATCAGTATGGCTCATTGTGTCTGAACTTATTTTTAATAAAAAAATTTCTTGTCGTGTTTGTGTTTCAGATCAGACGACTATGACAACCATATTTAACTTGGCGCACCCTAGGGATGTGTGGGCCCTAATAAGGGAGACACCCAAAGGATGCCTGGGGCTTCCCTAAATCGAGCTCGCTCGAGATTTTTCTGGGAGTGAAACTCCAAAGATGAAAGGAGACACCCCGTGGACTGACCTGGGACCTCCTCAACCCGAGCCCTCTCGGATGCCTCTAGGATCATAGTCCAGAGATGAAAGAAGATACTCTAGGGATCGACCTAGGACCTCAACCCGAGCCCTCTCAGATGTCTTTGGGACCATAGTTCAGAGATGAAAGTAGAAACCTCGGGTCGACCTGGGACCTCTTCAAGACCGAGCCCACTCGAAATTTCTCTGAGTACATAGATCAGAGATGCCTCTGGGACTGCAATCTAGAGATGAAAGGAGATACCCCGGGTTGACCTGGGACCTTTACAAGACAAAGCCCACTCAGAATTCCTCTAGGGCCATTTATCAAAGATGCCTCTGAGATCATAGTCTAGAGATGAAAGGAGACACCCCAGGGACTAACTTAGAGACCTCCTCAACCCGAGCCATCTCGAATGCCTCTAGGACTATAGTCTAGAAATGAAAGGATACACCCTGGGGACCGACCTAGGACCTCCTTAACTCAAGCTCTCTTGGATGCCTTCAGGACCGTAGTCCAGAGATGAAAGAAGATACCCCGGGCTAACCTGAGATCTCCTCAAAATCTAGCCCACTCAAAATTTCTTTGGGTCCACAGACTAGAGATATCTCTAGGACCGTAGTCCTGTGTTGAAAGGAGACACCTTAGGGACCGATTTGGGACTTCATCAAATTGAGTCCTCTCGGATGCCTCTGGGATCATAGTCTAGAGATGAAAGAATACACCCTGGGCCGACCTAGGACCTCCTCAAGACCGAGCCTACTCGAAATTCTCTAGGTTTATAGACCAGAGATGCCTCTGGGACCATAGTCCAAAGACGAAAGGAGATACCCCGAATCGATCTGAGACCTGGGACCATAGTCTTGATAACCTCAACCCCGACTGAGGAGAGCAACTTCGGTCCTGACTGAGGTGCCAACCGACTAAAGTGAGCAACTTCACCTCTAATCGAGGAACCTATTCGACATGTGTCGACAAGACCGACAACCCTGACAGCTCGTAGTCATGGCGACACTGTAGTCTGTGCTTGACTGATGCTGCATGTTGCTCGCGTGCGGCCGTACTACTGGCTGATACTTGGACATCAGTGCATGCCGCGTTAACCCAAATAACAACAAATTCAATTTTTTTATATAAAGAAGCAGTCCGGGAGACCTTAGTATGCATGCTATATTACTCACAGAGAGCAAAACTCTGTTGAACTCTCTTTCTTTCATATTGTTGCCTCTTTATTCTGACTTAAATATAAGAAAGTCCCTCGCTAGAAACTTTCTGGCAAGCGGATTTCTTACAAACCACCAACGGAGGAGACCGGCACCTGACACCTCAACTAGCCTACTCAGCTCGTCTCTAGCCGACCCTAAAGTCTTCCAAGCTATGCTCCAACCTCGGTCCGGATCCTGCGACAACAGTTCGATCTTTCGACATAATACCAATGTTATAGAATCATAGGACAAATCCTTCATTAACCATTTTATTTTTTAAAACTTATTTTCTTTAAATCGCATAAATTTTATATTAATGAGACTTTTTGACGAATTCGATAAGCTAGAACTAGCGAGGTTTACATTTTTCACTACCATCTGACGCCCTAAATTTTTTGTTGTAATTGGAAACGGGCAACATAAGAAAGAAAGTGCTATAAGGCCCACATATTCGACCAAAATAGGATTAGCGCTTGATACTACAACTCGTTTGAGCTGCACCAACCCTAATGTCCCACCAACTCATGACTCTCCCCAAGTGCCAAGCCAAGTTTACCCACCAATGCTTTGGTAACATGTTTTGGCCCATGGCATACTTCATCAAAAGAAGAAATTATATCATGTCCTTCATGCACCACGTTGTTGTGCACCATCCCAATCACCTCAGCTCGTTTTTGTGGGCTCCATTCATAATGTGCTCGTCTTCGTGGTAGGTCCATAGAAACAAACTAAGATTAGTAGTATGGCGCGCGGGCACGTTGATGCCTATATAATTTCTCCATCTAAAGGCTATGTATCTCAAACGAAAGACTGAAATGATCATACGGATCGAAGTCGTTCCAAATCGCGTCAGAATTAATCCTAATGAGCAGCGTGTTGCTCAGTGCACCGTAACTGTACCTTCACAAATGCAAGCGTCATCAGTTCACAAAAAAACTCCAATTCTTTTCATACGTAACCATGGAAACTAGCAGTTGGAGTCAAGTTGAAATGGAGACCGTCCAAGGAAGGTGGGACCTCAGGTTTCACCTTTCTTGGGTTTTATCGTACCTTGCTGCTACCATGATGTCGACTCCTCCCGACTGATTGCTGGAAAGTTATTATTTGGTGACCCACTATGATTAAAAAAACATAGGAACGGAAAGAAGGATAGATAAAGACGAAACTGAGAATTCTAGAGGAAGGCCTTTGCCGCAAGCGTCGTCGTCATCTTGGTGTTGGGGGGGAGGGAATTTCTACAGATGAAGGAAAGGGTAGATCACTTTCGGTACAAAATTTTATAACAGATTGACTTAACGTCTTGTTGAATGTTTGGAAGTTTTGTCCAGAAGGAACACTAACTATGGAGATATATTTAACGGCAATTGGAATTATTAATTATTCTGCCTATCGATCTCTCATAGTCGTCAAGCTGCTTACATATGAGCATATTATTGATGGAGATATGCAACTGCATTATTATTATTATTATTTTGAAGGTTGTCAATCTATTCCACTTTATCTCACCATAAACAATTCACAAGCTCACTATATCCTACACTTCTCTTTTCAATATAAGTCACGAAGTGATTGGACTCTTACCACAAAGTGATCAGACCAAATTTTTTTCTTGTTCTTTTGTTTGTTGTACCTTGAAAACTTTGTAGGTGCAACATGCATTGCGCATTAAATTAAAAGGGAAAGGAGACCGATTCTATGCACCATGCATCACATACTCTTCTGAGGCACAATGTACATCATGTGTACATGAGACACTGTGACTATTAAGCTAATATTTTCTACCTTAGCACGATGTATCATTTATTTGAATAAAAAATATGCATGGCATCTAAGTATCACTCCTTGACAAACTGAGGAAAACGCCCTGAGAAAGCCTGCATCAATAATCGAAAGTCTCGATACCAAGAACATCCAACCTTGAAAGGATTATTAAAACAGAAGTTGGTGGACGTCCAAATCATGCATACCTTTTTTTTTTTTGTTGCCATCCAAAGAACAAGTGAGAACAAAAGGGAGGGAGGGAGAGAGAGAGAGAGAGAGAGAGAGAGAGACCCTCCACTTCCAAGACTTAACTATCTCTATGATTCCTCGAGCCACGGTACCACCTCTCTCAAGGCTTTTTAGGTCAACCTCTCTCCTTCAAATCTTGTTTCTTTTATGCCTTCCAAGAGTTAACGAACCTAACAATCCCATGAACCAAGACCGGACTCCAATCCCGAATTACCGCGATCTTGTTGGCCTAGTTGCCAATCTCTCATGCTCTCCCACTATAATGTTTCATATAATATGTCCTAAAATTTGGGTTAAGCATGGGTTAGAGGTGCCAATTAGCCATATGGGCATGTGGACATGGCCTGGTCCAAGGCCCTTCCGGTCCCATTCCGGCACGACAACGTTGCTTGTGTATCTTGTGCCTTGTGCCGGTTGGTGGCGTTTGAAGCCCGACCCATATGCCGGTAGAGGGGAACAGAATCCAGCGATGCGAATCATATCGAGGTATCTGCCTTGCTGTCTCCTATATATTGCTCCGGTCATAATTTAATAGGCCAATGCCACTAATGACACTAAACTTGTTTAACTTTCTTAAATCTCTCTTGGTTACACCGATGATTTCATTATTAATTTTAAGTTGATAACAATCCATCACTTGGTAGTCAAGCCACCTCTACAATGGTCCCCCTCAAACTTATCTTTGAATGAGCTACCAGACTTCTTCCAAGCAATCTTCTTGGAGAAATCAAGATGACAATTGAATGACCTAATTCATCGTGATACCATTTCTCGACTCCGACCTATCATCATGGCTGGTCTTGCAGTCAGAGAACATAATCCGACATAAGGAGCAGTTCCTCTTTATTTGGTAAATTACTCACATGGTGGATGCGAACAATCATTAAGTATATCATATGATTGTAGTCGTCATTATTGTCTTAGCATCGTCGTTTTTGTCCTTGTAATTGTCGATATTATTGTATTAGCATCGTTGTTCAATGAGAATATCCACATATAGTAAGATATGCGGCAATGTTTCATTATATCGCAAGTTCATCATCAAGCTCATGTAAATTATGCAACTCTTTTTTGGTAAGCAAGCTTACTCTAACTTGGTACCATAGAAAGACTAGTGCATTCAGCATTACTTGAGTCCTAAAGGTTGATTAGCTTGAGTGCGTGGGCTGATTAGATCAGCCCCTAAAAGAGTGCATGACTAAATCCCTAAGCAATTGAATGCTTGGATGGTTTTAATTTTTAAGCAAAAAATGTATTGCTACAAATTTTTTTTCCAACACAAGTTGATTTTTCCAAAACAAGTGTTACCGCTAGCACGTGATGCCTATGGTCCGACAATTGATCGCACATTTCGGGCTATCACAATCTTCCAAGTTCAACAAGAGGCTCGACCAATCCTTCGGCCAACTTATATGGTCTGAACCGACCATAAAATCTTTTATTATTATTGTTGTCTCAAACATAAGATCCAATCACATGTACCCAAAAAAACATAGAATCCAATCACCACGGACCCGGGTCAAATATGTTAACATTCTACTCGGATGCATGTGATCAAATGTAACTCTTCGACCAGCAGCTGCGTTCGACTTTCCTGTTCAACTAATAGATCAGACGGTCAATGACGAGCCACGTGAAATGGTGGACCTGGGCCAGGTCAAGTAAATCAACGTTCAACACATCTCCACCTGTCGTTGTCATCCAAAACGTCCTTCGGCTAGCGAGAGAGAAAGAGGATCCCAATGATTGCTGTCATCTGAAACGGCTTTCGGCCGTAATTAAGACGGCGTCCCACCTCTCGCTTTTGGCTAACGGTTGGATAGCAACAGTGAGCGGCTGGTCCCATACTCTCCTGCTATATATATATATATATATACTTTTTTTTTTTTGGTTGTAGTAATAAATTACCCCGCGGGGACACTGTAGCGATTGCGTGCGCCACAGTCCTATACTCTCCACCCCTCCGCCATAATAGAATGGTCACGTCGGTAGGTGTGGTCCAGCGGAACAACTGACGCGACGGCTCCTCGTCAGCACCAGTCATTAATTGATTCCGGTGACGGCCGTAACTGCGCCATCATTGGCGCCGTTAGCCGCCGCCGGCCCCCGCCACGTGGCGTCCTCGCCGTGGCCTTTCCCCTTCCCTTGGCGCCCCTCCCGCCACGTCGCCGCCCCCTCCGTCATTTCAGCTCCCCCCATTCATTATTATTACCGCGAGGTTGTTCCTCATGCTCTGCGGATTAAATTTATGACTCCGATGTGTCGTGACTGCAACTATTCGATCATGATATTTTTCTGTTTTTTTTTTTTGGGGTGGGTGTTTTGATATGAAATGCTAATAAAATTGGGCGCTTTCGGTGCATTCGTGATGGATGCATGGGAAGCGGTGGCATGAATGATGGGTGGTGGTGGCGATGATGATGGGGGGAAATCGGTTAATGATTAAAGAACACCTGCGGCGCAGGGGATGCAGAGGGACCGCGCAGCCATAGCCGCCGTTTCCTTTCGAACCCCAACCCCACCCCTCCTACTACTGCTGCTACCATCTACTCTCAGGCGGTAATGCTTTCTATTATCATCATTAGTATTATTACTAGCTATGAGAGGGGAGAGAAAGTTTGGGTCCCATGATCCGAGCCCCCACTACGGTCTTTCTCTCTCCTCCCACGACCACCAGAAAAACGGGTATAAATACACCCCTCCACCTCCTCGCCCATTAAAGCCTCACACTCCAAATGATCAACTGGTTAGTAGTTACTACCCAAACAAAGCCCCAACCGTCCCGAAGCAACGCAAAAGATTGTATTGGAGCGTAGCCAAACAAGAGTGCACTGCGTGAGAGATCCACGATTCAGTTAGGCAAAAGGATAGATATATCTCCCTCCCATTTCCCCCCCTTTACACGTGATCTCGCTCTCTTTCTGCTGCTTCTTCCACCAAGCCGTGATCCCTTCTACTTCTTCTCTCCTTCCATAACTAACTCGGGGGCTGAAAGCAGAGATAAAAACTGATACTGCTCTATCCGGAATATAGTAGCGAGGGAAAGCGATGGAAGAGGAGGGAGGAGGGATAGTGGTGAGGGAATTCAACCGGGAGAGGGACGGCGAAGGGGTGGAGGCGGTCGAGCGGATGTGCGAGGTAGGGCCCAGCGGTGAGATGACCCTCTTCACCGACCTTCTCGGCGACCCCGTCTGCCGCGTCCGCCACTCCCCGGCCTATCTCATGCTGGTACCTACCTATTCCTCCTCCTCCTCCTCCTCTTCTTGTCTGCGGGTTTGCTTTTGGGTTTCGTTTGTGTACGTGAGGTTTTTTTAAGAGTTGTATAAATATGTGTCAAAAGGTAGCGGAGACGAGCGGGCCGGAGGGGGAGATCGTGGGCCTCGTCCGGGGGTGCATCAAGACAGTCGCCTGCGGCAAGAAGCCCCACCGCGCCGGTGCTCCTCCGAGGCACCACACGCCGAGCCCTATCTACACCAAGGTCGCCTACCTCCTCGGCCTCCGCGTCTCCCCTTCCCACCGGTGAGCCTAAAACCCCAACATTTATTTCCCCTTTATTCCTCCCTCCCTCCATAATTTTTCTTTTTATCAGCGATATAATAATTTATCCGATACTTTATTCCTCATTATTAAAATTATTATTTGCTGGAACAGGCGGAGGGGAATAGCGCTGAAGCTAGTGAGGCGGATGGAGGAGTGGTTCCGAGAGAAGGGCGCGGAGTACGCGTATATGGCCACGGATAAGGATAACGAGGCGTCGGTGAGGTTATTCACCGAACGGTGCGGCTACTCCAAGTTCCGGACACCGGCGATCCTCGTCCACCCGGTGTTCGCCCACCGGCTCCCCGTCTCCCGCCGCGCCCAGATCCTCCGCCTCCCCGCCGCCGACGCCGAGACCCTCTACCGCCGCCGCTTCGCCACCACCGAGTTCTTCCCCCGCGACATCGACGCCGTCCTCTCGAACCCCCTCTCCCTCGGGACTTACCTCGCCGTGGAGCCGGGGTTCCGGTGGGAGGGCATCGAGGCGTTCCTGGCGGTGCCGCCGGAGTCGTGGGCGGTGCTTAGCGTGTGGAACTCCAAGGAGGTGTTCCGGTTGGAGGTCCGTGGGGCGTCGCGGTGGTGTCGGGGGCTGGCGCGGACGACGCGAGCGGTTGACCGGGCGCTGCCGTGGCTGCGGATCCCGTCAGTGCCGGACCTCTTCCGGCCGTTTGGGTTCCACTTTCTTTACGGCGTGGGCGGCGAGGGGCGGCGGGGGGCGGCGATGGCGAGGGCGCTGTGCCGTCACGCGCACAACATGGCGAGGGATGGGGGGTGCGGGGTGGTGGCGACGGAGGTGGCGGCCTGCGATCCCCTGCGGCGGGGGATCCCCCACTGGGAGAGGCTATCGTGCGCTGATGACCTGTGGTGTGTCAAGCGCCTCGCCGAGGACTACAGTGACGGCGCCTTCGGGGACTGGACCAAGGCGCCTCCCGGGCCGTCCATTTTTGTGGACCCCCGGGAGTTCTGATTAGAATCTTACTTTCTTCCTTCCAAAATGTTTAGAAGTCTAGAAGAGGGGAAAAATCGAGAGAGAGAGAGAGAGGAAAAAAAACAGGGAAATCTAGGGGGATTTTTTTTGTAACGGTGGAAACGGAAACGGGATTTAGATGGACGTTGCTCTCATGTAGAAGAAGGATAGGAGCCTTTTGTTTTTTTTTTTTAAGTTTATTTTCTTGGAAAATTTTGTAACGGTCTCGGGATATGGGATGGAATCGAGGGGAAGATGTGGTGGAAATGGAGTTGGCTTTTTTTTGTTTGCGAGTTTCGTGTCCTTTCTTTAAAATTCTCACCCTCTTTATATCTTGCCACCTCTTCTTTTTGTGAAAGGATGGCGATCTTGTTCCCTTGCGTCTCGTTTCGTTAAAGGGAAATGATACGAATCACCCCGTGTTCTTGACCCTCATTACGCCAACCTCGTTACTTCTTATCTTTTAATCATAATGACTTCTTTCTCCTTACCATTTGCAAAAACTTACGAAAAATGACCGTAACAATCAGACTGATAACTAGTTTGGAAAGAGCATTTATGTCATTTTGGCGCGACCGGGAGCACAATCGAGACAGGATTGGACTCGCACCCAGACGCACCCGCCGATGGGACGAGGCCACCGGTGGGATGTGACGTGATACACGGGTGTTTTCTGTTCACGGAGTTGGTGGGCCCCAGTGGAACAATATGGGGACCATACCGTCCCTTCCTTTGGACGTGAACCGTGGGCTCCGGGCCTGTCGGGTGGGACCCGCCTACCAAGTTTAATGTGAGAAATTATCGCAAATACTGCGTACGCTAATAGGAATCAACTACCGTTATTGGCTGCATTCGTGGGTGCGTGGTGCACGCAGCACAGGCAATACTTGGATCCCAGAAGCTGACGTGTCAGAGAGATCAAGTGCCTCATAGGGACCCACTCCAGGGGGGCACTCACGGTGCCGACCCCATTTAGGGGCCCCTCATGGTATTTTGATTCCACTTCTCCGCAGGGTTTACTTTGCCTTCATGCGGAACGCCATAGAAAGTACATCCACTTGGTACTGCTTCATCGTATTTGCCACGTGCTCTATCTATCTATAATAATGCAACTAGATAGCGGTGTATGATACATACATAGCTATATATGAGAGAGGGGACAAAGTCTAGCATGTTCTCTTCGGCAAATCAAGTAAATGGTTACGGTTACGGATATTAGTGCATCGTAATGTTTATTTTTTTTTATTTTAGCATTACGTAAAGAAAATGGAATGCTAGTATAAGTCCTAACATTCATTCACAAGTAGCCATGATGAAAAAAATTGTTGACGATATAAATTTTCATAAAACTTATGTGCTAATAAGGCATCGTCCCAAAAACTTCTTAACATGAATGCGAATTGTAGTAGAAATTGAATAGGAAAGGTTGGGTTACCTAACTATGGCTTTTAAATTTCGTTTATATATTGGAAGCAAGTTGATTAGTGGAGTTAATACTTTATGTCAATAGTTGAAAATTGGATTTATACTAAATTGTTGGTTTGGAGCTTAGAGAGAGAGAGAGATGTTAGATTCTCTATGAAAACATTATTAGTGTTTCGATGCAATTTTTAATCTGGTTAGTTTTGATGCCCAGCAAGAATTGACATTTTTCCAATTTTTTGAGAAACGTGCAAGTACGCAGCAAAGTAATTACTTGTATGATCGATTTGCATAATATACTATATGAGCGTATGCTTGTTTTTTACTTCTACTATTTTTGAGTTTGAGAAGCAATAGATATTAAGACCCATTAGATCCTCAAATCTATCTTCCAAAGTTTAGCAAACTTTGACAATATACCTTGCGCACAATATCCCTAATGAAGGTAAAGGCTACAGAAAATCGGCACAAGTTCTTTTTAAGATTTCCCACATGATCTAAGATACTCGAGTCAATAAAGCTAAAAAGTGACTTTCTCAAAGAATCACATGATAAAGGAGATGTCAAGGCTTGACACCATATTCTGGAATCAAAAATTAATTTTTAACCTCTCTTAAAGCCTAGAATCGCCATTCCCTGCCTGATTCAGCTCATGGAAAGATTGATGCTTAAACTTTCTTTTTAATTTTTTTTCTTCTAATGCTTGCACCTGAGTTCTTCCATTTCGCCCCCCTGCGCATGTAGGGTTCCTAGATTTTTTTTTTTAATTATCAAGACCTACTTTTAATTATTCCAGGCCTTTTTAGTTGGTACTGCACAAACGTGAGCCAGAACTGGTGTGAGATCAGTACATTTAGAATGTACATCTTATAAACTATGGCCAAAGTAAAACACTATAGAATTTGTTTCTTCTGAGTGAGACTGCACTTGCTTCCCCGGTACATTTCTCACTTCAATTGGTTTTAAATTGAACAGGAACAGCCTAACAGGGTTATATGACCCCACCATTGCTCTAGCTCCCAACAAAAGACACGCATGTACACACACATGCACACGCCTTCAAACGCATTCACACGCACTTAGGCTGGGTCTATGTGAACCCAATCCAATGTTTTGAGCAAGCTGGCCTGATGACTGGATTAATAGGTCTCCTTTCCTTGACACTGTCATCAACTTAGACATCTTTCTTGCTGCTCCTCCCTCTTTTTTTTTTTCTTTTTTCTTTTTGTTGGTGTGGTAAAAATGGCATTTTATATAATCCTCACATAAGTACAGTCAGATAAGCCAAAAGAAAGAAAATGAAGCAATGGAAAAAGGGCGTCAATAGTTCTCATCCAAATAAATTCACCAGAGTGCTGAGCCACAAAAGAGGCAACCCAATCCATAATCTATTTGCCTTTCTGAAGACGTGTGCTACCCGAAAAGATTGTATCTTCCTGCTCCTTTTTCTCTTCGCCCCTCCTCTTTCTCTGAATCCACATCCAACTTGGGCTCTCCCTCTCCTTCTCTGCCTTCTTTCTTCTGTTCGGCTTCTTCATCCTTTTGAAAGTGGCTATGGCAGCCTGGAGGGGAGCTGTGCTTCGTGCCGAAGAAATTGTGACACTGAAAGATGAGGTAGCTGATGTGAACACAATTCTTGTAGGCATCATTGCATCAGGAGTCATGAAGATGTACAGGTCCAAAGATCACGGGAAGGGAAGGGAAGGGAAGGGAAGGGGAGGGGAGGGGATTGGAGCTCCACCCCCTCGTTTAGAAAAGTCTCTGTAAATAATTAACGCTAGGATGCTTAAAAAATAAAATTGTGCAGCCTCTTAGGAACGTACTCATCTAAACTCGGCAATCAACTTGCAGATTTCGGTTCTATGTGGAGGGGAAGTTATGTCTCCATGTGAGTTGTGACAAGGGTTTGCATCTTTCGCGCGGAACAATGATTAACCTTCTTTTTTTTTTGCAAAATCACTGCACATATCTCAAAGCACTCCGAAGTATGCTATTATTCTGTCCGGATAGATCTCAAAGCAGGCAGCTAATGATCCGATGGTGGTTTCATGGGTAGTAAGGTTGGTCATTCTTTCGAACGAAAGATACAACCTATCTCTCTTGAATTACACATAAATCGTAAAAGCACTTTGTATACGAACATGTTGAGGAAAACCTATTACTTTCAAGTCCTGAGGTTAAAAAGTTATATAAATTCAGCAGTGCCATTGGAGTCCTTAATTTGCTAATATATCCTCGAGTTACATACCTCATATAAACTTAGCCGCTCCTGATGGTTAGTTTTAGATTTACAAATTGCAGCGAGCACAAAAGTTTGGCACTACAAGAAGTGGGGATGGGCCTAATAGCCCGGTATGTCACAAATCCAAACGACAAAGTGCTAGGTCAAAGTTGGGTTCCAGAATTGGAACTAAAAATGGTTTAAGCGTTGACATCCATTCTCGGAAACCAAGAAGCTTGACCCAATTATTTTATATATTCATATTATATATTTTTCAACAAGACCATCATATATATACACCCACATACATAATCTTTAGTTCTTTGATATGTATCAAAATATTTTTCTCTTACCTTCTTTTTGAGAAAAAAAAAACAAAAGAAATCTTCCCCCTACCCTTAATGCGGCTGTCCATTTCCATTCTAAGTCTAAAAGAGCCAAACAAACATGATAAGTTTTTGATAGCCATTTTTCATCAAATCCGCTGTCAAATATTGATTGATAAAAGCCTGGGCTTCAAGTAGAAATTAGTTTACTAGAACATCAAAGGCAAATCCCTGACCCACAGAAATCAAAGAAGCTAGGCCTCTGAGGACCTTCATGCATGGTTTCGCTCAAATGGTGAACCTTGATCCACAGCACAGGTTACGAAAGAAAAACTTTTTTTTTTTTTTTTTTGGGGGGGGGGGGGGGGGGGGGGGGGGGGGGGGGGCCATGAGAGTTCCTCATCAATTAACACACAAAACTAGTCATAACAATGCGTATAAGGCTGTAATAAGGATCTAATCCTAATAATCGTTTGAGATAAATCCAATCAAACTGGTCACTGGGTTTGGGGAGTCGTGACTTCTTTTTCCGGGCCTCCCTTTGGGTTTGGGCTGTGAGCCTGTTTCTTTGTGTGGGCCGTTACCCGCTGCCTGGCCCCAAATCAGCCTGGGAACTTACTCCCTCTCTTATCCATTCCCTTCCTATCTTCTTCCTTCCTCTTTCTTCCCACTCTTCTTTATTTCCTTCTTGGGGCTTTCAAATTGAAATGTTGGTGATAAGTCTCACGGTTTTTCTTTGCACCAAAAAATATGCAATCAAACAAAATGTGCGTGTGTGTATGCTTTATTTTTTTTTATTATTATTTTTATTTTGCTTAAAACGGGTGCTTCATACAGTGCGTGTGCGAATACGTCCAATAAAGTCTTTTTTTTCTTTTGTTCTAGAAACATGATGTTTGTAATTTGAGCACACCCTTCATCTACACATAAAGAACACACATTATTTTGTCGAATCGTCTGCTTATATTGGTCTCTAACTCCATGACCTCCAAAAAAATCAATAACCTTCCACAAAAGATCAGCATAAGATCAAACCCAAATGCCAGTCCAAGGGTTCAACCGTCCAGATAAAACCACCACGGTCGTCCGAGTCGGAAACTAGAAGCTGCACTTGCAACTAGGATAAACAAATATCTTGAAGGCATAACACGTACTTTGGCATGTTTCGATGAGGAATAAATGGGTGGATAACCCCCAATTCCTTCTCTTGGCTGTGCAGTGTATAAGGCTCCTACCACTCAAAGTTTGGAGAAGATCGGATGTACATAGCCTTACCTTCATATATGGAGAAGTTTTTTCTGTACCTATAACATCCAGTCATAATGGAGCGATCTTACTCTTACGTTGATGCTCACCCTTTATAATCAATTGGGGGACTCCAATGTGTGAGACTAATATGATAGCCAACTGCACCCGCTTGGACGCACCCCCCATGTTCTCTTCCTTCTACCAAATAACCCTTTTTGCCCTGCTGGATAGCCTATTCCTCGCCATGATGTGTGAGAGGATATCCCTCTCACTTAAAGGGATAATTTTATCTCTGAGAATGTGTGAAATAGGTATATTCCCTCCTGCATCATAAGTAATTACTATCATCACGTCTCAAATCCGGAGCATGATTTGTCACGGTCCAGATTCGGAACATGACATGGACGTGCTACTAAGAGGCACGACCCACAATAATACGTAGTTTAACGTTTCATTTAGCTTTGAAATTTATCTCAAATATAATAGAATAAATAAAAATTTAATTTAATTATTTATTGAATAAAAACTAATATTTGTTTAGAACTTCTCAATCCAAACATAAATACCAAGCCCATAATTTTCAAAATTCAGAAAATCATTAATTACAAATTTATAGTCAATTTAAAATACTAAAATTCTTCTACAGAATTGTTAAGCTTGCTAGCACGAACTCTACACCTGAACCAGCTTTCGTCCCTACTATTTTTATTCGTTTGGAGAAAGAAAATAAAAATAGAGGTATATAAGTGATACAGCTCAGTAAGTAAATATTTCACTACCTTACCGGATCAAACACAAGTTTTTCCATGCCAATGCATTATTTAAGAAAAATAATAAATATTGCAAAATAAGCATTTCATAGTATAGTATATTAAAACAAATCATGCATAAACAAATCATCCATATTTCATAAACATAGTTCTAAATTCATTTTACAAATAAATAAATAAATCATTCTTCTACCATTTAGCTATATCATAGTTCAAAATATTGCTCATAGATATTCATGCTACGATTACTTTATACCCGTAATAGGGTCATAATCGATCATATGACATAATCTGCCAACTATTATAACCACTGGCAGGGTCGTTACCAACTATTATACCCATTGGCGAGGGCCATTACCAACTATTATACTCGTTGACGAGGGCCATTACCAACTATTATACCCACTGGCGAGGGCCATTACTAACTAGTATATCGCTGATGAAGACCATACATAGCGATCTAAGAGTCTTTCAAATACTTATATCTTTTTCTTAAAACATACGCATAAATAGGTAGAAAACACTAATTGGCACAATCAGATTCATATTTCATAATAAAGTTATTTGCATTAAAATATTCATGAAACCATTTTTTATATAAAGCATGATTTTTATAACACAAATACTGGTCCATAATTTTAAGAAAAATCCGATATTTTCAAAAGCAAATTTTATGCATGAAAGACATGATCACTCGAAAATTAGTTAAAAGTAGAAGGCTTACCTCTTTCGTTTTAAGCTGTCAAACTTTACTAGGCGATTCAATTAATCCTATTAAAAACATTAAAAGCGAGATTAATTTCTATTCGGATTAAAATAAATAAGAAAGGAGAGTTGGTCGAGTGACAGTGTTCGACAGTTCCGAATGAGTCAGGCCTGAGCAATTCGATCAACAAATTATAAGGTATGAACTCAATCAGGGCCATGGTTAATTAACATGGCTCATCAATGGAGGTTTCAGAGACATTCAATAGGATCAGGATGATCAGTCTAGTAGACAACCTGAGCACCAAGACGAATCAAGGCTCTTCATAGAGGTCAACTCAAGTTCATAAACCAAGTCGACGGAACTGATGCTGGATTCAATACATCTTTTAGAGAGAAAAAAGTAAAGAGGAGAGAGAAAGTAGAGAGAGAAAAGAGTGGAGAGAAGAGAGAGGAAATAAAAGAGAGAAGTAAGAGAGGAATAGCTCTCGCCCCTGCTTTCCTCTTCTTCTTATCTTCTTTTTCTTTTCTTTCTTCTTTCTTTCTCGGTAAAACAAAAGGGAACGACTAGCGGCTTCGATGGTCACGATGGTTCAGCCAAGTGGCAGTTGCGGCTAGCAGAGGGCAGTCGACAGCGGCAGCGGGCCTGGTCCATTGACCGGCCCACACTCGCCTTGGGCCTGTGCGATTCAATTCCCACTAAGATGATGAAGCCAGATTTTGCCTCGGTAAAACTCTTTAGGTTTCCAGTTTCCACCACACAAACCAGGAAGTTGACGTCCCTCATGATGGTCATCTTCACCAAGAGTTCTGATGGAATCCAACTTTCACAGAGAGAGAGCGCATAAATGACACCAAACTCTCATCAAACTATCTCATACAGACTTCACTGAAACAAAACATAACTATTCTTTCTTTATGATACAGGCAAACAAAACTGGGTCATCATTCATAGACAATCCCCCAACTGAAAATACTTCCTAGCATGCTATCGGCATTCAGCAACCAGGACCTTGAACCCAGCCAGCAAAACAACTTTCTTTATGAACCCAGTTCACTGGGTTCTTGAGTGAGCTGCTCCTGTTCTAAAATCATTTCTAATGTCGGATGAAACAATAGATCAAAATTACAAACGCCAATAGCTTTCCCATTACGAAACTGATCGCCTTGTGTTCCTTGAAGGTGTAGACTTGGACTCCTCCAGGTTAATGGAACCTGGGCTGTCGGATGTGTCAGAGTTGCTACTCTCCCCACCTTGCCCCTTGCTTGACCAGAGCTTGCCCAGTATCTTCTTGGGCATCAGAATTCCCTTCACTTTGCCATTGCCCTTCTCATCGCCATTCTTGTTAACTTCGTTGCTGCCGCTACTCCTTTCACTCCCTCCACCTCTACGTACCAAACTCATAGACTTTAGAGAGCTGACATCTCCAACTGCACCATCCCAGTCATCTTCGGTGTTGGTCATGGCAGCTGATCTTGAACTAGCATAAGAAGTGCCATTCTCCGGAGGTAGCAGCAATCTAGCACTTCGCGGAATGTCAGCCCCGTTGCCAGCAGGAGCAGCTGCAGTGGCCCTCAACTGTTCAAAGAAGAGAACTTGAACCACCACACGGAGAGGAAGGCGATCATTCTGCACAGCATGCATTGATGCATCCACCGACAGCTTCTTGCAGTCCATTAGACCACATATTTTCTTTTTCTCGCTCTTTGCTAGACCTGGGTGCTCCTGCTCCAGCATCAACAGGAAAAATGTAAAGAATGAATAAAACGGTCAAGAGGCAGCGGCAAGCATTAATCACAACGTAGAACTGATATTTTTGAGTAAAACTGTTCTTAAGATTTGCAGAACTATAGAGTATCTGAAGTGCATAGCGGACAAAAATATTAAAGCGTCCCCACAATTCCTATATGTCTCAGTTTGATCATTAACATTTATAAGTCAATATGACCAATGATGCTGGGTTTAAGAAATAAGGCAATGAAGAGGACTCAATTGCACAAACAAGCACGGTTGTGAAAAAAAAAATGCTGCGATTGACATGTAGAGAGATCAAAAAATACTAAGAGGATTTACACAAGGAAGTGCACGAGCTGCACAAAAGAAAACCCTGTGAAAAGCTTAACTAACATGAACATGCCAACAATATCTAAGAAGGGTCCAATTAGAACAAAAAGGGCTACATGGGTTAACTAGAGGAGTAACATGGATGGGTGTTGGAAGGAGGATTTCATTTCCACTGGTATATCCTTTTATTAGGAATGGTGGCCGCCGGCAAGGAGGATACATAGAGCTAACCACTGGGATATGCTTAGTTGATAAGCGCATGGTAAGGAAAGATAGAAAATCAATTTCCCTATTCATGGAACTACTAACCTGTATATTGTGAACGGCTCAAAAGATAGCAGCATTATTTTGACTATGCCATCCTAAAAACTATACAATGACAAGAAGCATCTGGGATTTTGAGATTTTACCTTCAAATACATGTCAATAGCACGATAAAGTCCATCATGCACTGGCCTAGAAGCAGCTGATACCATTTCAGCAAGCTCAACAAACTTTGAAAGAGGTAAATTAGGGTCTTTCGCAATTTCAGCAAGGTACCCATCAACTAGCTTTGCAACAGCAAGCTTTGAACTACCAGAAACAAAGGCCGGACTCCTAACCCCCAGAAGTTCCTCAGCGGCCTGTGGGCTGGTTCGAGCAGTGCTGTTGTCTTGCATGATAAACTCCTCCACTATACTTAAAACCATGTCGATGTCATATATAGTGGATTCCTCTGCTGCAGCAGGAATTAAAAGATCAGATACAGAAGCTTCTTCCAACTGGAAGCCTATTCGCTTAATCAACTGTTTCTTGCTCATTTCTTCACAGTCCAGTGAGCATGCAGCTCTCAGTAGCCTGAGCAGGAAATTGCATGAAACCGAACCTGCCTCTGTTGGCAAGAGCCACACAATTGTCTCAAGAATTGCCTGGCTTTTGGGAGCATCACTTCCATGGGTCACAGTACATTTGCTGAAACCTGAAAGCCTTCTATATGCATAAGCCTTTAAAGCTTCTCCAATGACTTCACCAGACATTCTCCCCTTATTCTTGATCGCAATTATAACCCGCTTGTAGAAATCCATTTCGAGCTCACAAAGGTCCTCAACCCACCAGTCCTTCGGCACAGTCTGTTGCTTCCTGACACCATTCCAATGCGCATCCAGGCCATTTTCAGATGGAAGTTTCTTTCTGTTGTAGGTGTAAGACCACTCAACCTCAGAAGGATCAATGGAGGCCTTGGAAGCAATAGAGTCAATGCAGTGGCTGACCACCTTCAAGTCCTCAGACAAAGGTAGAAGCAATTTTGTGGTCTGAAGAACTATGATTGAGTCCTTCCAACTGCGGAAAATGCTAGAATTTAAGAAGACTTCGATTTTGTAGATAAGATTCCCTCTTTCCATGTTTTCGTGCATTTCAAGATACTCTGCTGCACACCGAGCTGCAACTACATTGTATGCATTGAGGGTGACGATCATGCCATAGCAAAATTTAGCACATATTTCAAAGGCTGCAAGGCCCCCTGGTATGTCGGTAAGATCAATCTCATCATTATTTTCCTCATTGGCAGCTGCCACCAACTTTTGCATGCGAGAACTCTTGGATAGGAGCGGAAACTGCATATTAATCAGCAACATAAAAGTGAGCATCAACAGGGAGAAGTTCAACGGAATATGCAAAATCGTATTAGCTTTCATGGTCCAGATTAGTTGTATGTGGGTGAATTGAAATCGCATAGGAATAAAATCAGTATAAGTTTCTTTTTGCCCAATAGAATGGCCTGGCAATGAGCTATGCTATGTGGGGTAGCCTTCCCCCAAAAACCTGTAAACCCCCCAACCCTGGTGAAGGTGAGGTTTGATCCTAAGCCGCTTGGTCCAACTGCCAAGAACTTTACAAGCTTGATAAGCTGGCTCCTCCTAAATCAGAATAGGATATTTTTAAATCATGGGTGACTATTAGAAAATTATCATTGGAGTAAATATGCCAGTCCAAGTTATGTTTTAGAACTGAGGATGCAAGGGCATTCTTAGAGTTTTATTCATTTTGTTTGTCTTAGAAAAGAAACAAATAATGTCAGGTAGATGAAAAGTATCTTCTAAATCAAAATAGAAATCTCGCATGGTCAGCAAACATCAACCAGATGGATCAAAAGAAACAATGAGAACCGCATATGCGTAAAGTCAAAATAAAAAAAATTCCTGATTAAAGGTTCTTTAGGAACTTGGCAAAAGCATAAGATAGTTATATTTTTATTGAACATGAAAAAGCGGCACATTAAAATAATTGAGTACACATATGCCTGGGCAATGTCAAGAGTTATTGCGAGAGACTAAATTTCCAATCACCACAGATTTTACACCAAGGATTAGCACTATGTGCATATCTCCTTACACTAGCCCTAGATGCAAATACTGCTAACTTTCAAGAAGATGCCCTTGTGTGTTGTATGTAGTGGTATTATTATAAATCAAGAACGGGATAAGATTAAATACAAAATTTGAATTATGAAGGACAAGTTTGAAGGATGAAAGCATATAATCAGTATGGAAAAAAGATGTAAGGAACAATTTTAATGGAAATAGTAATGAAAATGTGGTCACCGGGAGAAAGTAGAAGACATCTATTAGAACTAGAACTAAATTAATAAACTGGAGAGGTACTTCTAAAGTACAATATGAGCAGTGCATGCCTAGGTATTTTAAGGGAAATTCTATTAATCATGGTACGACTCACGAAGTTCCAGGAACATGATCGTAGGCCAAAGGATCTAAAAAAATAAGGTGAACATGGAAAAAAAGTGACTTCTTAGACAGAAGTAAGATAGAAAAAGGAATAGCAAAATCAACAGCAAGATTGTTTAAATGGATGCAACAGCTGCACCAATCAAGGGCAAAGTGACAAGGAACCTTAAGCATGTGCAGTGAAGATCTCAGAAAAATCCGTAAAAAGAGGTGTTGGAATCTGCAATTTAAAAGACAAGGAAAAGACCTAGTTGAGATAGATGGAAGTTGGGAAAAAGATTTGGAAACGACTGCTCGAATGTTGCATGTATCATTTGATAGGAATTTGGAAATGACTGCTTGAATGCCGCAGGTTGCATTTGATAGGAACGGTTGTTGAATAAAGATTTAAAAGCTAAGCCTAGATAATTATGACAAGGTTTGATAGTTATGGGTTTGGGGTTTTAAACTAAAGGCAATGAGGCAGACCAAAGACATGAAAGTCATGCATAGGCATTATAAGAATTTTATGCATTTCATTTATTTTAAAAATAATGGCTACGTGAAGAAGATGATTGGTGTTTTAATAGTTTTTCCAAAACCATTAGATCCTATATTCAAATTTAAAGATACAATTACTAGCCTCATACAATTTGGGGAATTATAACTCTTCTTGAGAATTACCTACATATGGCCATGTTTTAGCAAAAGCAATTACAAGATCTCTTTGATAAGTTGCAGTAATACAAATACTAACGAGGTTAATCTACTAAAGAAAATATTTTTCTTCCACAAGCTCAAGCATCCAAAGAGTTTAGGATGTTGGGGAGGAAGCCCATGACATTCATGTAAGGCCAGAATATGCATTTCTCATGGCATGAGAGATGAAGATACTAAAACAAACATCCAGACCATCCAGAGTTCTACAACTAGATATATCTCAAAACAACATAGGTTCATTACCTTGTGTAGATAAAACTTCACATCTCCTACATTAACAATGATATCAGTAGCCAACTCGGTTGCCACAAATCTGCAAAGTTAAAATCATTTCAAGATCAGAAAAATACAGTAGATCCTGACCTAGTCAAAACAAACTTAGCAAATGTTCTTCAAGTTTTAATGGTGCAGAGGGAACGATGACAAGTATGCTCAAACATGTGAAGAAGAGAAATCCACAGGCATAAAGCAAAGCTGTAACTTATCAATCAAGACGGACCTGGTTTTTGACCATGTTAAAAAGTTCTATAACAAATGTGTTTGGCCAGACCTAGAAAGAAACTTTAGATATTGGACCAAGCTTGGGAAAAGCTAACTCCAACCCAAACCTGATACATGTTCATAGGAAGACGGTCTCATTTAAGCATCAGACCCAATGACTGAATGAAGTCCTCAAGTGTCTAGCAAAGAAGATTATCTGGTCCTGCCATGCTAATATCATGAAAGTCCAACGCCAAATCAGGGAAGATAGTAGTGTTATTCAAAAAGCAAACATAAACCATACAACAAACTCTCTGTTATTTTGGTAGATGCTGATGAATGGTTATGTAAGGAAGGCTGACAGGAAAATTGAAGGAGGGAATAGAAAGGAGGAAGAAAACCAAAGAGCATAGTACAAGAAAAAGAATGAGAAAGGAAGCTTCATGCAGTCATCTCACTCATGTTGCTCAAAGCTGAATTACTAAAAGCAAAGCTCCTTTGGTCGCTTGGCCAAACCAAAACCAAAACCAACTTTTCAAATCATAAAATAGCATTGCATAATGCAAATATAACAAGAAAACAAATGACAATTCATGAGTTAAAAGATATGAGTCCTGTGAGTGATGAGAGTGCCTTCCAAACAACCCTACATAGGTAACACAACACAAATCAAAACCTCAAAGTATCCACTAAAAGACATCAAACTGAAGAACCAGTGAGCCACTGGTAAAGATGACATGTACCAGGAGATAATTCAGATGCTAAACTGTGGTTGGCATGCAAGAGGTCAAATGAAGTCGGGACGACAATGAGCTGAAGATACGCAAATTATGTGGATCACGTAAAATGCAATAGTGGCAAAAAAGACACAAGAATTGATAAAAACAAGTCAAGGGTGAAAAAAGAAACGGGAAATGAGCAAAAAAGTACTTCTATGTAATCAATGAAGAAATATCGCAAAAGATGGATAATTTATGAAGCACCACAATGCAAAGAAGGTCCTTGAGAGAAAAGAAAAAGGAGATGTCAATTAAGCATACTCATACTCTCCAAAAAAAAAAAACAATGAAAAGATGGGCAATGAATGTGTAGGTACGATCCAGCATTAATCACACTTTCAAGCTATTGCAATGTGGATCACTGTACGATGAAGCATAGATTAGTGGACATGGTCTAAGTAAGAAAACCAAAGAGGTAAAGCACTTAAAGTCCTAGAAATGCCAAGCAGGGCAAAACTGAACAATAAAGATAGGCCCACTTGATGCTGATAGCTTAAACCGATCAAGATTACTTTTAATGCAGCGACCAGCTTCGACCTAAAAATGGAAAATAATTTTGACTTCAATGTTAATGAAAACATCACAAATCAGAGCTGAAAGATTACAAATTTAGGCCCAAAACCTCAAAACAGAGATTAAGAAGTGATTTTAGGACAACCATGGTAATGGAAATAAATCTCTAAATTGTAGAAGCATGAATGAGTGCTTTTCTATAGGATCGCATTGTTATTTTTTGACTTGGTCAGTACAGCCTAACTTAATTCAGTGGTATAATGGTGATGAGTATAATCACCAAGAAGCAGGTATAAAAAAGCCAATGGCAATCCATTAAAAAATACGAGGATGTAAAGGACAAAGGACATGCAATGATTCAATCTAGCAAGAGAACACATAAATGGATGAATAGTTTTCCGCAATACATCACCAAATATTCAAAAAGTCCTAGAACAAAGGTCATGAGCTTTAATACCATAAAACTTGACAAGTAAGTCTTTGAGGACATGCTTTATCTCATTAGTGCTCTAAGCCAGATTCTTCATAGATTTAATAAAATACAAGAGGCTGCACCGCAGAGTGCTGCAAACAGAATCCATTTAAAGACTACAGAAAGAATGAAATAATAGCCATTGGACAAAGTGTACTAAACGGGAAACATTGGGTATATACAGTATACGTTGCTAGATTAGCTGTCTCTAACACCTCCCATCATGGGGCCGAAGTTACTTTTATTTATTTATTTCAGTCTTCTGAATTACATCTTTATATTTTTATTAAATATTTAGCGTGAAAAAGAAACAAACTAACCACTAAATGAGACAATAAGTTTAAAAATCATGATTTAGCATGAACATCTCTCACTCTTCAATCGTCCCAGAAAATTCAAACAAAATCTCCACATGCTTTACTATATTTAAAGCTGTTGATCTTTAATTTTACTATCCTTTCTTTAAGATTCATCATCATTTAATTCTCATACCAAGACCCAAAAAGGGAACTATAACTTTAATAATAATGTAATTTTCACATCTCTCGACAATGTTGGTTTCAAACTTTTTTACCTAATTTACACAAAGTTTTAGATTATCTTTTGAACAACACTATGATATGCAAGGAACAGAGTTTGATTGTTTCCCTCATTTTTTCATTTCTGAAATGTATGTTTTGTTTTTTTGTTTTTAGCCAACATGGTAACCTCTAGTCACATCCATGGTTGTGATAACATGAACAAGAGCAGTATAAATCACAGAATGAATACCACAACCCTCTTCTCAGAAACCAGGTTGAACACATAGTCAATTGCCTAGAAGGTCAGAAATCAGAATCAAATTTAATTAAATAAACACACTGTAATAAGCCAAAGGGCTGAAAAGAAATTCTCACAAATAGTATGAGAAACAGAACTTGGTTCAATTATACTCTTAACCCTTTCTTCCAAATTATTGGAAGTTTTCCGATTATGTCTAGAAAGTTTAAAGCAAGCGATTAGCATATAGAATGCCCATGATTAAATTATTAAACCACAAATTTCTCATGTTGCAAAGCATCAAAAAATCTTCACAGTCAGCAATCAGCTGATCGTAGGAAAGCTAATGGAAAGAGACCGCAAGTTTCTAATCTTATATCTCATTAGAGGAACGAGATAGCTCTATCCACAAAGATGGAGATATTTTACTGGCCATTTCATTCTTAATAGCCGGGTAGAAACTCGAAACTCTCAGTAGTATGTGGAAAAGGAGCATAATTTACTCAGTTTAAGAGTTGCATACTAAGAGAGTTTAGCAAGGGGAGAAACTTTCTTTTCTTTTCCTTTTTTGAGGAAAAAAACTAAATTTTTGTTTTTTAAAAAAAAGGAATATTGACGAAGCAGGTACTGGTATCTTGATGAGCAAGTTGGCAAATCACATGCGAAAAGTATAGCAGGGACCCACAAATGCCTATAATTAAGCTCCACAAGTTGGGCCTTAAAAGTAAGAAAATGAATAAAAGCAGATCCTGGAAAAATCTACCTATAACTAATACGAATGTGGCATAGAAATGTAGCGTGGGCCCAAGACACTTTACGAGAACAAAACTATTATGAACCTGCTGATATTGGGAGTTGTTAGAACCATTAGCATCACCAACCTCCACTAACAGAATTTGTGTCAAAAGCTTAGATATCTCCTTGAATATCTGAATGGTAAAAAGCCTACTGCTATCACCAAACACAATGGATGGACCTGATACATTACAACTTTATAATCAGATGCATCTGCCAAATGAATCAACCGAGAACCTGATGCTGCACAGTTCCAATATAGAATAATTCGCACATTTGAAGTGGGGAAGAATGAGAGGAAAACAAAATATTTACAGAAGAACAATACAAATGCTAAATAAATCATAAAATAGCCACTTTTCATTCTGAAAAAAAAAATATGAATAAATAGCTTTCTAGGAACTCACCTGATATTGTTCCCTTCTGTCTGGAAAACATCAGGCTTCGATCCAAGTTTCATATACTTCATTGTGTCGAAAACAAGGTCGCCTCTTCTTCACTACCAGAAAACTTACACCTCATCCCCTCATCCCTAGCTCATCATACGGCAATCTATGGCAACTGAAATAAAGAAAACCCACATGTTGAGGAGGGTAACTTTGAAGGTGGGACAGTTGAACCTTTTGTAGCAGCAAAAAGATCGAATATTTCCACGAGCCAAGCGTGAAAGGGAAAGAGGTGAGAGGTAAGCAAACAGATTTGTCCTAAAAGAAGAACGATTAAGTCTAAGATCTATGTGGCATCACAGACTTCCTTGTTCTGAAACGAGCAAGAGGCCTGAAGATGCGGTCTAATAGAGAGAGTTTAGTGTTTCCCCAGCCCGTGGCAGCCCCCACGGAGTCAGGAGACCAGTGGATCAAGCAAAGGTGACAGGAACAACAAGACCTCTAGATTAGTAAAAAATTGGGAAGAACATGGACACCCACAAGCACTAAGCTGACAACCCCGCCCTGACGTCGATTTGTTAATAGTTTCCTCTCAGCTCAGTTGTGTACAGTGTTATCCAAGTAATTTTTTTTGTCCTCCTCTCTGTGGTCTTGAAGATCTGGTGCTGTGAGAATCATGTCACAAACCTTAGAATCCACATTCCTCCAATCCGAGCCCGATTTCGATGATCGCATCACCTACAAAAGCAAAGACAGCATCTCCAAGTGAGGGGAGGGGATGCATTGAAACCACAGACAGTAAGCATCTTTTCCAGCAATGGTGACGGGGGTGTAGGGAGACCACATGAAGAACTGCTGAAAGGAATCTTTTCAAGTTGAGGAAATCCACGTTAGAACTTCTATACATGATGATCAAATAAAAGCCAAAAAGAGTTAAGAATGATGGTAGCGGTACAAGAGACCAACTTCAAATCAATAAACGCAAAACTGGCATTACAGCAAAAAACAAGAAAAGGAAATTTTGCATCCTGCGTATTTATAGGATGAGTTCGAAGAAAACTGCAAGCTTAAAAATAATTTATACCAGATGAATGGTAGAACCCAAGAAGAGTTGATTTTTTTGAAAAAAGAAATCCATACGAGCATGCAGTAGAAAATCATTAAATGCAACCAAATTATATAGGGTTGAAAACGAAAAAAAATGGAACAGATCTCCAGAAACCCAGCAAAAGAAGAACAACAAATACTGGAAAAATGGAAGAGCAAAACACCAGCCGAGAGAAGCAGCCTTAAGATAGATTGGATGCAACACAAATGATGATAATAAGCAAACATTTATAAAAAGATACAATGGAAGAATTGGTAGATATTAACGAAAAGGACGATCTTTCGTCAATAAAGGGGGGGAAAAGGTTCTTTTTCATGAAATAACCACAAAAAGGAACTAAATCCAAGACATTGCGAACCCATCAGAGGAAACTGAGGACAGATACATAAATCTTAAAAAAAAAAAAAAACTCTTTTTAATAAAATCTCAAAACTTTAAATCACAAGAAGGAACAACCTCAATTCAAATATGAGGGGAAAATATCAAAAAAGAGCCTTTAAACCTACCTCAAGAAGAATCAAAGGAGAACCCAATATCCACCAAACTGAAACCCTTTATCGAAAGGCATTGTAGTCTAAAGAGTGAGGAAAAGAAAAAAAAAAGAGGCCGAAAAAACAGCAGGGAGAAAACCAAAAAAGGCGAGAACCTTACCACCCTCCAGGTGTCCTATAAGAAGAGTTTCCACGAAGAGTAACAGCACCAGACCCAACATCATGGCCCCCTCCTCCCCTTGCGTCAGTCGGTCGCTCCCCCTCTCCTCTGAATCCAACAAAAGACGAGCAAAAATCTAAAACCCAATCACCACAAAAGGCCAAGCTTCAACCAGCTTGGATAAAGCTCTCTGCTTTCTCCGATGCAAGACTCGCAAATGCAAGTACTCGGAGAACTCTTTCTTCTTCTCTCTCTCAGGCTCTTTCCCATTCTTTGATCTCTTACTGGACCAATTCAACCGAGCCAAAGCCCGCGATTTATATCCACTCTGATCTCTTCCCACCGTCTCGCTTTGCTTCGGATTGGCTTTGGCTCGCCGCTGTTGGTGCTGATGCTAAAGACGAGCCAACCCCAAGTCTCCAACTTGACGTTTATGTCCTTTTGGGTCTTATCCATCTTACTCGAAAGATTTGTAGTGCCGCAATGGCACTCCGATGACGACGCCATTCTCCCTAAGTTGGAGCAACGTCATTCGGTAATTATCTGTGTATAAAAAATTAAAAAAAAATTAAAAAAATTAAAAAAGTTAAAAAAAAGAGACGGAAAAGGAGAATTAATGACCGGCCCGTCTTTGGAATAGACTCTAATTTTTAATCTCTGTTGACCAATTTTATAATAATTGGTCCAGCATTATATCGATATTTAACCAAATTATTTTTAAAGCAAGAATACTCTTCATCTTCCGCTCTTCCTCTCTCTTCCTATTTCTAATCTTAAGTTGGATTCTCTAACCCATCGGTAATCCATTCTCTATTTTTTCATTATTAATCTGTTTGTCATCAGAAGAGAAAACCCTTCCACTCTCCCGCTCATCCGTTCTCTTTTCAATTTTTCCGTAATCTCTATTTTTCCTACATTGTTCGACTGAGAATTAGAACTCTACGGCATTCCATCGACAGCTGTTCCATAAGTTTTTCCTAACACTTCCCAAATCATTTTTGAGTCGTTTTTTGAGCCCGTCAATAGATTTGTCAACCGTTGCAGCATAATTTCTTCAATTTCTTTTATCAAACACCAAACTGTTATATAGTATTATAGAACATTTATTTTTAAATTGCAAGAATAGTTAGGATTTGAAAGATTAATAGATAAAGAAATTATCGATCTGGTGACTGATAAATCCGCTTCCGTGTACTGCAGCAATCTTTGACCGTTTAACCCATGATTGAAATAGATGATTTATATCAGATATGTTGCAATGTCTATGAAATTCGAAGCTTGCGACGTATGTATCTATGTCCTAATATTGTAGGAAGTTGACCACATATATGCTCGAGTTTGCAATTCAAAGTATAAGAATATGATAGGGTATGCCATGAGGCCGAATCTTAGTGCGTAGATATTTCTTGTGATGCCGGCATGTCACATTGGCACAAGCGAGTTCACGCCATTTCGAGTTTGGCTCGGTTAGCCGGCTGCTTTCGTTTTGCGTCATGTAGATAGCCATGTTTGGTAGCCAATAGGAACAGTGGAGCTAGCCCAACCGATTTATGCGCCTTTGCTTTGTGGCGAATGCGATAGCTTAATTTGCAACGTTAGCCGGGGCAGGATTTGTTATTCGAGATCAAGGAGATTTTGAGGCTTTTCTATTCCAGAAGCCAAGCTTAGAGCAGCTCGAGAAGGAATGATAACAGCCACCCACCATTATCTCAAAGTTACAATAGTCTTCGTTGGAAGGAGATCCATGCACTAAAATCAATAGAGTGGGAGATTCAAAGTGGTAACAAGTCACCCTCTGCTTTTAGATATCATATATCCACTTTGCTGCTTCTCATGATCTCTTCTTTGCAAGCTGCATATTTAGAGAAGCCAACCAGCCAGCAGAAGCTAGCAAGGCTGGGAGTTGATGAAGATTATGAAGTTAACAGTATGAAGTCTCATGAAATGAGAGCACTGCTATTAGCTCATGCCTATGGAATCCACTTTGTTAGGGAGCAGTCTTTTGGAGTTTGGCCAAGTTAATTACTTGGTAGATATGATAGTAATATTAGCTTTGAGGACTTAGGATGCTTTAATGGCCTAAAGCAGCGATAAATTTTATTTTCAAATAATAGTAACGTACCTGTAAATCAAAGGTGGTAATTAGTTGAGACAACAGGAAGATAGAACTATTAATCAAGAGCATGAGACAGCACTTGGAACCTAATATAAAAGCATTGTTCCAGCATATTGCCCTCGCTTGTGCACATTTGCAACAATATGAAGCAAATGGCATTGATGGAAAAGCTGCATATAGAGTCCATCCATATGTGAGAAGACCAACATGAAATATTTATTATAATTGCCTCCACGCTCCTCTCACCAAAAAGAAAAAGACTTTCAGAGTCTTCAGGAAAAAAGCGAGGCTTTTCGCTGAGGGTGAAAAAGAAAGTCTCAGATTTGGTGTGACCAGTCATAATTTAATTTTTCAGGCGAAAACTGTGTATGACACGCAGAGACAAGTCTGAAAGTCTCAACCACATTCAATTCCTTAAAATAAGGGAAAAAATTAATGAGCAAAACTCCAGGACTTATCTTTGTTTAAGTTTATACAATATTCTTTTGTGAGTTTGTGTGATCCATGTCCTTTGTTTAACCTTGAAAAAAGTTTCCCATGCATGGAATAATAATCCATGCCAATTTCTGTCCTTAAGTTTGTCTTAAGTCCGACGTGGAATAATAATGAAAAAAAAAAATCAGATGGATATCATCAATGGATGGCTAATCTTGCCCTTGAGATTAGCAGCCAGCCTTGCCTTGCGTTATCCTCCAGTTAACTAGGAGAGGAGACGGGGACATGTGGGTCTACGGATGCACGAATTTCACGTTAGCAATTGATGTGGAAATTGACCATTGAGTTTAGTGTTGATAGGTGAGATATACCAAACTATCATCAAATTATAAGGCATTAGAAGTACCACGATTTCAGCCTATGGTCCATAAATATGGGCAATCTTTTAACATATTTGCGTTCTATTTTAGCTGTCACCAAATGGATAAGGATCCAATGAGAAGAATACAATCCACCAATGCAATATTTTACATGTCATCCAATTTTATCTACTTAATTATGAGCAACTTAAGTTAACCCACCGCATGCATGCGTTGAAGGATTAATATTGGAATATAGATCTATGGTCTATGTAGAAGTTCCAATTAGGATGTTTTATTTAAATATAAAAATATAAATTGTATCTTAAGTAATTCGCAAGAGATTAAACATATAGAATAAGAAGAAGAAAAATTGGAAAAAAATATAAACCTCGGATTGCATTATTAAATGGTGTGGCCGGCCTAAGATGACAACCTTTAAGGTCTCCATTTATCTCTGTGTCTCATTGATGATTCGGAAAAGAAAACTGAAAATAAAGTAAAACTACTAGTAAGTAACAAGTGTAGCACATTTTTCCAAAGTTGCTCATCATGTAAATTAATTATTAGTGTTGGTCGAGTTATTTCCTCGTGAAGATAGTTGGAACTTAAAAAAGAGGCATTGCAGAACAGGAGTGGTCCAATGCATTTGGAGGTCTAAGGCAAACTCACTAAGAGGGGTTTTTTCCTTTCTGTTTTGTCCTTGAGCTCTTTTCTGCAGTGGGCCGGCTTAAGGCGAGCTCACTAAGAAGGATTTTTTCTTCCTGTTTTGTCTTTGACGCCTTTTCTGTGGTGGGCCTACTTTGGGCCAGGGCCTTAGCCCTTAGACGACCGCCTCAGTCGCCTAGAAGTTGGGCCAGCCCTATTGCAGATGATGTAGACTTAACAATTTTGGCTGGTGGCTTGATTCTAATCGCTTGGACTAAACAATCCTAGCCCGTAGCTTTGTTCTAATAGCTTGATCCATCGTTTTCTTAGAGCCTTATAATGTTGCTGATGCTAATCTTTTGCTTTAATACCTATCACAAAGCTTTCATTTTCGGATTTATTGATAGGCATTTCCTCCCTTCTGCTTTAGTCCTCAGATGTGACGGGTGTCAACATTCAGTTTTGCTTGAAAGGGACCTTTTTAAAACTATGCACGTAGAATTTACATGGTGAAACTATAGCTTGTTTAACGCTCATGACATTTTCCTCTCTGATGTCAAATTTTGCTGTGCTCGCCACATGGAACTCGAAACGCTTGTCTATATCACTCTCTACTCGAGGACGTGAGTTAATTTACTACAATAACTATTACTTAGAACCCTCTCATTTCATGTTTCTTCCCACTATATTTTTCCCACCACCTTTTACTTAAGAGTTGAATATTATTTGAATCATCCTCCCAACTATCAACTTTCTTCTCCCTTTGTGGATGACTGATTTGAATCCTCTATTCTCTAATACCAAGATTACAGCAGTCCCATGCTTGTCACACTCTAGTAGTTCAAGAACCCAAGCCTATATATGTAGCTTCTTGCATCGTTATTGCTTTTAATTCCACCTCCTCTTCCACCCTTCCCCATATGCTTCCATTCTTAGTTTCACTTTGGGAGCTCGTTTTCCTCTCTCTCTCTCTCTCTCTCTCTCTCTGGTCCCTGCTACAATCTTGGTCCCTGTTCCCCACTTTCTCCGGCATGGTGCCACCCTTGGCACGTGGTGCTGACTCCTCACCTAGTGATGGGAATCTGTTTGCAGCGTGTTGATACCATGCTTGTGAGTTCCACGCCATGGCATTTGGACATATACTCTGCACATCATTTGTATCATAAAATTTAGGGGCTAGATGGAATGAATGGCATCATTGTCATGATAATTTATGCTTTATCTCGTTTGTCGGATTGAAGGCTTAGAGATTTTCCTCCAAATTAACTAGATGTGGATACAAGGTCCAACGAGCTTATCGGGATCGGGGTTAGATCGAAATCGAAATAGAATCCAGGATGAACCTAAGTTTACTAACTTAGTCGAATGTCTAATTTGCCTTTCGAAACCTCGTTGGCAGTAGGTTAGGTCAAATCGCGTATGCAATCTTTATCAAATCCTACATTTCCACTCTATAGCTGTGCTAAAATTCCAACCATACCCGACCCGATTATCAAACAAATTTGATCAAATCCTTACTCCGAATGAAAAACTCTTGTTCAAAAACTAGCAGGATACGATAATTTATGATGTATTCAGGTCGAATTAGTTTTTGCCACCTCTAAACATTATTGTTTGGACAAGCAAAAGAGCCCAAGGCTGAGGTTGCAACTGCAAAAGAAGAGAATGAACGGCATCTCCTTGTGCTAAGCAACTCAACAGAGAACTTGGAAGATGATGTCCATTAACATTGTAGAGAAGGTTGAAACAAGCTACTGCCACCCGATCTGCCATCTGGTTCTCCTCTAGAAAATGTATGAGAGGCATGAAAAGAATCCAATAAAGCTTTATACTTCCAAAGATCATTTATCTATGATGTTGGATAGTGGACTCATTGGACATGGGTATCATGCAGCAATATGAAGTGCTAAGAAATATCATAGAGCTGCACTTTCTGGTAGTGCTAAATGCCAGAGAATATTGCGTCATGTAGCAATGCTCTACACCCTGGACTGTCCTAGTCTGAGTCCATCATCCTGCTTTATTGCAGGGCATGTTTCCTATTCACGGCGCCATGGAGGGTCCCCCCATCACTTAATATGTAGGCCTTGTACTTCTCTTGGTTGGAATCTTAGAGCTCTCCATTTTTGACCTAAAGTCAGTAGCTCCTGCTATCTTGATTGCTGGTCGCAATAAAGTAATTTCCAGCTCTTTCTGATGCATGGTTGCAGGTAGTTTTGGTTAGATCTATGCCTATCCTATACCTTGACTCGGTTTGAATGCAATCAATGTGCAAAATTTAGACTTATGGTTTGGATATAGATCACAAACTTTGATGGAATTGAATAGAGCCAAAGTCAATCTGCTCGGATCGAAACCAAGCACGATAATGATTAAAATAAAAACCTAGGCTCGAAATAGAGATCAACTAAAGCAAGAATATGACCTAACATGTTGGATCTGCTTGGATTGGAAGATAATTTGGATCAAAGTCCAGATTCGATCTAACTCTAGTTTGGTTTGGGTCTGGCATTCAGCTTGACCCGAATCCAAGCTACTTCTCTAAGCCTCTGTTTGGAAGTTTTGGGGAGAAAAGAAAAAAAAAGGAAAACTCTAATGGGGAGGGAAAAGAAAAGAATGGAATAGAATAGACTTTCCTCTCCTCTTGTTTGGGAGTTTTAGGAGGGAAAAGAAAGTACTTTCTTTCCTCTTGTTTGGAAGTTTGGAGAGAAAAGAAAAGAAAACATACCTTATTAACACTTTTACTAAAATATCTTTATTATAAAAGGGGTATGCTTATGAGTAGAGGGTAAAATAGGTATTATAAAAAATTTATTAAGTTCTAATTCCTTTCTCTCCAAATCCTTCTACTTATGGGAGGAAAGAAAGGAGAGAATTGGAGATCAAAATTTTTCTTCCTATTCTCTCCTTTTCTTTTCTTCTCCCTTCACTAAAAAACTCCCAAACATCAAAATTTTTATCTTTCCCTTCCATTCTATTCCTTTCTCCTCAATTCCAAGCTTTCAAACGGAGCCTAAATTCTTGTTTTTATTTCGCATCATTGTACCTCGAATGGAGCCAAACCCCCTAAAACAAGGAAGGATCTACACCTCGTGCTGCTTAGATTTTGTTAGTTAATTAGGCTTAGTTATAACGTGTACATCACCTTAATGGGTGAATGGGGGACATGAAATCATGGGAAACAGTGGAACCGTATCCAAATAGTAAAGATCCCCGTGGGAGGCTACAAACAGTCTCCAAGATCCTCTTCATGGATTCCCCCAACCTCATCTTTAGTTATTTTGCTCACGGACTCTAATATGGATTCATTTGAGGGACCCCTAGTTTTGGGCATATATCCGTATCGTATCATAGATTTGAGTCTCATGGGTGGAACTCTAAAGCTTTATAAAAAGTGGGGACTAATAGAAAAAAAGGAATCCAAACAAGAAAGGTGTTGGATTGAGGCAATCCAATGTATGCAGCCCATTTTGGGAATATACTTTGCACATCATCTTTATCATAAAACTTAGGAGCTAGATGAGATGAATGGTATTGATAAGGTCAGAGGGACTGTTTCTCCTCCGAGGTATTGTCCCTTTTGAAAGGAGTTTCATAGTCTCTTCTCAAGGTATGGTTTTGCCCCGCAAAAGGCGCCTCTGAAGAGAAAAGGATAGCCCTCATCCATTTAAGGAACAGACCTATCCGCTATCTAGTCGACGTGGGACTAAGTTCGGACCCTTTATTCATACAACATAGCCCCCCAGCGAAGGGGTCTGTGCCGGGGTCAGAGCTCTCAATGAAAGCACCATTGATGAGGTCGGAGGGTATCCTCCGAGCTCCAGAGCTCAGTCTCCACCGGACTCAGACAACGGAAGCGACTGCTTCTCCTAAGAGAAAGGAGTAGCCCCCCTCCATTTAAGAAACAGACATTTTCATTATTTAGGCGATGTGGGACTAAGTTCGGACCCTTTATTCCTACAACAAGCATCATCCTCATGTTAATTAATTTATGCTCGCTCTCTCTCTCTCTCTCTCTCTCTCACATTTGTCACATTGAAGGCTTAGAAGTTTTCCTCCAAATTAACTAGACACGACTAAAAGGGCTAAAACTCTAACCATGCCAGATTTGATCATCAAAATAATTTGATCATAACCTGACTTCAGAATAAAAACCCCTTGATTCAAAACCAGCTGGATATGATAATTTTAGGATATATTTGGGTCTAATTAGTTTTTGCCACTTCTAATCATTGTTCTTTTGGCAAGCAAAAGGGCATAGGGCTGAGGTTTCAATTGCAAATAAGAGACCCTACAGAATCTACCTGTGCTAAGTAAAGCAACTCATCGGAGAACTGGGTAGATAATGTCCATGGAACATTGTACGGAAAGTTGAAACAAGAATGACATCCAATCTGCTATCTGGTTTTCCTCTAAAAAAGTATGAGAGGTTTGAAAACAATTCAATAAAGCTTTATAATCCCAAATATCATTTATGCATGATGGTAGATAGTGGATCATTATTCATGAGTATCATACAATAATATAAAGTACTAGAAAGCATTATAGGGCCGCACTTTCTGGTAATGGTAACTGCAACCATTTTTTGCACCATTTATACGGCCACTTACTCACACAGCTCAGGCAAGCCAAAAGCTAGGGAGGATTGCATTATGTAGCAATGCTCTACATCTTGGACTACTCTGGTCCAAGCCTATTGATTTAGAAGGATCATCATAGTCGATATGGACTACTTTAACTACTATGGATAGGGCTTGATAGAATTCAGAAACAAGATCCGCCATATTAGGTAGCTGAGTTATGAACCAAATTTTCTAAGGCCATAACTTGGTCGTACGACGCATGATTGAAATGATCTTTTTTAAATAAATTAAATAACTTTTCAAGATCTATGATGTGGTGCTACCCCTACAAAGGCCGCATCCATAGCGATCAGTTTCAAATTCTATCATTTGGGCCCTGAAATAGGTTGGTCAAACTGTAAGCTTTTTTTTCGAGAAACACTTTATCAGGCAAATCTCATCATTCGAGAAGATCAGGCAGAGCGAGACAAGATAAAGTTATTGTAGAAATCGAGGTCTACCTCTTATAAAATTTTAGTTTTTTAAGTTTATTTCTACCCGTCATATTTATTTTAGGAAAGTAAGTCCTATTAGAATTAGAAGAGAAATCTAATCCAAATTGTACCATAACAAACCTACCATTATATATAAAAGTTATATACGTTGGTTTCATTATCATGAATGAAAGAAAAGGGAATGTAAATTCTATTTTCAATTTTTTTCATATTTTTTTAAATTTTTTTTTGAAAAATTCGAGTTGAACGAGCTGAAAAAATTCTTTATTCTTCCCGACCTATTCATCCATTATGCTGCACTTTATTGTAGGGCATATTTCTCATTCACGGTGCCATGCATGGTCACCCCTCCACATGCTCGCGTCCAAACATGCCTAGAGGAACTTTCTCACTTAGAGTCAACATAAAGGCTTGCATACTTATCTTGATTGGATTCTTTTGGGCTCTCCATTTTTAGCCTGGAGTCGCTGGCTTCTACTCCCTTAATTGTTGGTCGCAATAAAGCATTTCCAGCTCTTTCTGATACATGTTTAATTACAAGTGGTTTTGGTTAGACCTATGCTATCCTATACCTCGACTCAATTAATGAAATCGGTACGCAAAATCTGGACTTATGGTTTGGATATATATCCATCCAAAACAAGCCTGCCAATAATTAAAAGAAAAAACTTAGGCTTGAAATAGAGATCAGCCAAAACCAAAATATGACCTTATGGGTTGGATCCGCTTGGAACCGAAGCTAATTTGGATAGGATCTAACCCTAGTTTGGTTTGGGTCGGCTTTCGGCGTGACCGGAATCCAACCCAATTCTCTAAATTCATGTTTTCACTTCACATCATTGTCCCTCAAATAGAGCTAAATCCCCTAAAACAAGGAGGGATCCACTCTCTTGTTGCTTAGCTTTTGCTAGGTAGTTAGCCTTAGGGAATACGTGTACATCACCTTAATGGGGGACATGAAATCATGGAAAACAGTGGAACAAAATCCAAACGGTGGGATATCCCGTGGGAGGCTACAAACAGTCCAATATCCTCCACATGGATTCCTCCAGCCCCATCTCCGGAAACTCAGCTTATGAACTCTAATATTGATTCATTTGAGGGACCCTCGTTTTGGGCATATATCCATATCTCATCATAGATTCGAGTCTCATGGATGGAACTCCAAAGCTTTATAAAAAGGGGGAAATAATAGAGAAAACAAGAGTCCAAACAAGAAGGGACCGGGTTGGATTGGGGCAATCCAATGTATGTGGCCCATTCTGGGTGGGGATTTATACCTTCGTGTACCAGCCATGGCTCATGAGAGGGACTTGGCACGAAAAGGAAGGAGGCAAAGCGCCATGCTTGGATGAACTCTCGATCACAACTAAATTGGGTAGGTGGATGTAAGGTAAAAAGTATTATTTCATTCATTGCATCTAGACAATGGAGGACCCTGGATCTATGGTCCCATGAGTCCCATTCTTCCAGCCTACGTGGGCATGAGTCGGGTGAAATTGGACCCCTTAGACTAGACGCTACCTAATTTCATAAATTGTGCTCGAAGTGACTCGAGCACAGATCCTCTACAATGCATGAGCCACACTGCAGAATGTTGTGCAGTCTTGGATGGCCACCATCAGGAGATGGATGGTCGTTAAACTATAGCAGCATCATGAGATCGATGGTCGGTTATCAGAAGATGCACAGGCTACACTGTAGAATGCTGTGCAACCCTGGAGGACCTTGGCCTGATCTATAGACCCCATGAGTCCCATTCTTCCAGCCTGGGTGGGCATGGGTGGTGATATTGGACCCATTAAACTAGATGCTACCTAATTTCATAAAGTGTGCTCAAAGTAAGTCCGACATGGATCCTTTGTAATGCACAGGCTGCATTGCAAAATACTATGCAACCTTGGATGGATGGCGGCCATCCAGCATTCTGTAGTGTGGCCTACATACCGTAGAGGAACCTGGTTGAAGAATCAAAGTAACTTCGATTTTAAGCAATCTAGAACAGATCCAATCATGTAATAATGTCAAAGAAGATAACTACAAGTTGGATCTATATAGTTGATGCTGCTGTAGTTTTCAAAGAAGCGCTTGTGTACGTTGCAATCCTTTTTCTCCAACTAATCAACAGATGAGTATTAATGAGTCGACCAAATGAATGGCACAAGCTTTTAAACTGACCCAGCTGTTGGGTGAGCTCTCCTTTTATATTGGTTCATCTTCTTAATGAATTCGATGGCTTACCATTTTTTTTTCTTTCAACAGGAGAACTTGGTACGTAAGCCATCCATAGTCACATATGCCTGTGTGCAAACACAAACAAATAGGAAAAGAAGAATAAAAGGGGTGCAAGAACTTGACCCCAGTCATGATGATCAAAAATCTTCAATAGGAAAATTCTATGGCACCTGCAGTAATGATAGTTGGGTTATGCAAGCAAGGTTACTTTGGGGCTCAAAAGCAAGGCTATTTGTTCAACGCAGCTTTAATTGCAATACCAAAAGCTAGTTGTATCCGACTGTACTCCCTCCTTAAGTTAAGGCAACAATGGTGAAGTTGGAAATATTTAGCCAAGGAAAAGCTCCTGTAGGCTCCCTGCCGTAACTGGAAGTCTGGAACCGGCAAATCTACAGCTTATTTCATAACATCGATGAACCAATCAATGGATGCCAAATTCTGAGATAAGGGATGCGAAGATCTGCTAACGTGAAGTGGATTCAACACCTCGGATTTAATAATTTTCAAGTGGAGGTGTGATGGATCCCATACAGAGAATTCACTGGTCCTAGACCGTTATTAATTTGATACGTGATCTCTGTTATATAACTAAACAACTAAGCACCTTGGAAGCTGCTCCTCAGGATGAAAGAAACAAACAAAAAACAAATAGTGGCCGGTTTCAGTTAGGCCCGACCAACTTTATTTTTTTTTTCTTTTTTTTTTTCTTTTTTTTTTTTTTTTGCACCAACGTCCCACTGCATTCAGCCGTGAGTACGCCCAAAGTAATCATAGCACAAAATATGCTCTAGTGCCACCAGCACGTGCTCCAAACCTCCCATGAGACGGCCCCAGAGTGGTGTGCTGCAAAAGAGGCGACTCGGTCCACCGCACTGTTCGCCTCGACTTGGAATGAGTCCAACTCCCTCATAAGATGACAGATGTTATAGACTAAAGGGTGCAAATCTGGCCTGGCACACTAGCTCTAGATTCAGTCAACCACTATAACAGAGTCTCTCTCGAGAAGGACCGGGCTCCATCAACTTTACCTGCCCTCAGTAATTGACTAATTGTCTACCCAAGGACAGACCTATAAAATCTTCATAGGATGCCATGATGCATGGGATTAGATACGCTGACACCATGTGCAATGGGATTATTTTTAAGCAGAGCCTTCCCCTTGGCAGGTTGAGTGCCCAACAAGCCCGTTCCCGGCGCCTCGAGGCACATGGTTGCCGGCGGGGACAAGGCGGCATCGAATCGCACGGTTCGATGATGATTCCTCGCCTTTTCTTTTTCTTTTTCTGAATGAACGAGCTCTAAATCCCGACTAGATGATGAACCGGAGACAATGCACCTGCTATGTATGATCTTAAGCAATGCAAGTGTGACTCGAAAATCTCAGTAACTCAATAATGTGGGACTTTTCTATTGCAAACCTTCATCTTGCATTGTACGATTTGTTGGATGGCATGTCGGATAAAGGAGTAATGGAAGAGCCCCACAGCAGCAGAGTAATTTGATAGAGCCAGATTTCCACGTTGATTATTTTTTGATGGATCTTTGGATTGGGTACTAATTCTAGTCTGTGGATCTTGAAAATAAAACTGGGGTTGGTGCATGAGAAAGATTCACAATTAATGCCAAGAGGAGTTGAGTGGTTTAAAGGCGATGCACCTCAAGGGTTGTGGAAATAAAAAATGCAAATATTAATATACCGTGGGCATTCGTTGGATTGCTTCCTACGGTGCTGTATGGTAAAACGTTCAAATGCAGTGATGGTGGTACGTCGCAAAGTGTGGGAGTATGTTCAAGTGGAAATGAGCCCAACTTGGCTGGGCTACAAGTCACCTAGCCATAGTAACTATCAAGGAATAATAGTTCTATATCGGATAAATTAAAATTTTTTATAGTACTTATTTATTCTTTGAATTATTCTAGTATTATTGGTTTTATTAGTCAAAAAATATTCAAAAGTTCATAATTTTGTAATTTATACTTTAATTATTTGTAAATTATATTAGGAATGCTTATGATCTAGGAGGACCCCTCGATATGGACTATTTTGGCCATTAAGAAGAGAACTAGATAGAATCCAGAGGCAAAATTCTCCACATCGAGATGTCAATTGCATACTAAGCATTCGGAGACCATAATTTGCCTATGACCAATTGAGGTGCTTTTTTTTTTATTTGAAATCCGGCAATTTTCAAGAGCTCTTGACATGGCACGCGTCTTAAAGGATGGTGCACCCGAGCGATCAGGGCCAAATTCCATTATTTCGATTCCAAAATGGACCAGCTAATTCAAAAATTTTACGTATCTCCTAATCTAGGAAGGATTTAATGTATTGACCAAAAAAAAATCGATATAGAAGTCAAGATTTATCTTCAATAAGATTTTAGCTTTTTCATAATTATTTTATTAGTCATGTTTATTTCGAAAAAGTTGCATCCTCTTTTAATTAGAAGATAAATTCGACCAAAATTATATAAATATATACCTTATTAGTATAAATAGAAACTACATAACTCAATTTATTATTCATTAATAAAAAATAAAAAAGAGAGCTAGATTCTACTTTCACAATTTTTTTTTATTTTCCTAAATTTTTTTAGGAAATTTCAGTCGAGTAGGTTGAGAAAATTACTTCCCCCTCTTCAATTAGATAAGCTCATGCATGATGTATTAGGAATAATTGATACCATCTATTATTTAGCAGTTGTACTTATCACTCTTGTTTATTGTTTTTATGTCCTCTAATATTTCTTTTCACATGAATGTATACTTAAATATATCAATAATTAATCTTATATCATTGTATCTTAAGTCTTTCTTGATTATTAGTTATCTATTTTTTTCACAAACTTCTGGTTGTATTAAGATTCTCTTCTGGAATAAATTACAAAATTTTTTTTGAGATTAGAGGCAAATTACACTTACACCCAATAGTATGATAATCTTATGGTTACCTTTCTGGCATTTATTTTTATCCAATACTTCAACTCATAACTTAATAGAATGTTAGTCAAACCGTTAACTTTTAATAGGATCCAAATACCACATAAGAAATTTTTTTTGAAAATGACCAAAAAAACTTTACAAAAACCTTCCTGAGATTTATGTTTATTACACTTACACCTAATATTTTGTAAAAACCTATACTTACACCTATTCTCTATAAGAAAATATGGCACTTCTTTCACTTTTTCAACTCTCGAAACTTTTTGAAGTATTACATCTTCAAAAGTTTTCTTCTCTTCGAGATTAAATGTCTAGGGGTTCTTTTCCACTTCGCCAACCCACCACGAGTGTCCCTTCACAATGAGCGACCAACGACAAGCTTCCTTTCCAACTGACATCCGACGACGAGCATTTTTTCCGACCAGCCTCTGTCCTTCCCGGTCAAGTTTTGTTCTCACTTCCGGCCCACCACATTATAGAGATCGAGATGCCAATGCATTATTTGTTTGAGTTCTACTTGTCAAATACTGTAGATATGATTTTTTAATATTGTCGCTGTGAATAAAGATTCCTATATCTACTTATAGAGCTATAATAGCTCTGGCAGCCTATCATCAAAAGAATCTAAATCAATACGTGCGTGAGAACTCTTCTTTTTGGATGGCGCATCAGTTGTGGTTCCATAGCCTGGCTTAGACCATGGACAAGCTAGCTCAAGCGATAAAACTCTTAATATTAGTTCCCTACAACAGAAATTTTAGAGGCATTCACTTACTTGTGAAACCTAGATTGCTTTTTTTCTTGGTACATGGTTCTTTTCTGATAATTCATTGAGATCAAGCTCAGACCCATGGCACATCACTCCTGATATCCTCCTTGGACGGATGTTATATCACTTAAGGCTAATTTGGTCATTTTTCAAATTTTTTCTTATGTGGCATTTAGGTCCCATTTAAATTAATGGTTTGGCTAATATTCTGTTAAATTATGGGTTAAAGTGTTGGATAAAAACAATTTCAGAGGGATAAGTGCGAATTTTTCAAACTCTTAGATGTAAATATAACTTACCCCTAATCTTAGGTACTTTTTGTAATTTACTCATCACTTAGGAGCAATTTTAACTTTTTATATGAAGTAAATGGATTCACTTACACCATTAATTTAACTGGGTGTAAGTATAAGTTTTACAAACTAATGGGTATAACTATAATATACGTAAACCTCAAGGAGATTTTTGTAATTTACTCTCTTTTTTAGTTATCCATTTTTTTCACAAACTTCAGGAGGATTCTCAATCTCTCTTCTATATTTCAAAATTTTGCCCCTTGTTGAAATTGATCTACAATGATGAACTTATGACTAATGACCCACTTAAGCTAGTAGGGCTGGAAGTGGGCCGGGCCATACACCCAACCCGAAGCCAGCCCAAATTTTTTTTTTGGGCTTCGGGCTAGGCTTAGGCTCGAAAATTTTTAGATAATACAAGCCCGAGGTCCGACTCGAGCCTAGACCCCAACTTGATTGGGCCTGCCCAAATTACCCATTTAGGACAAAAATATATTTGGCTCGAATCCGATTAAAGTTTAATATTTCATAATATTGCTTAATAAGTAAATAAGCTAGTTAAAAATTATGTTCTTTTCTATAACACAAGTAAATTATACATCATACATTACTTTCAGCTAAACCCATTTTAATTTGTCCTTTACTTCCTTATTATTCTCTCTAAACAACAATATACAAAAACAAATTAATTTTGCCCTAAATTTGGGCTCCGTGTCAGGCCTTATTTGGGCTCAGGGTTGGGCCAAGCTCGGTCTGGTCCAATGACATACTCGAGCCCATCCTGAAAAACAAATGAGTCTATATTCAAGCCTAAATCCGATCTAAACTCTTTCGGGCGTAGCCCGAAGCCCAACTCGAAGTCAGCCGAGCCTAATGGGCTTCAGGTCGGTCCAAGCCCATTTTCAGCCCTGTAAGCTAGAGAATTGATTGGAATTCCTTTTTTTCTTTATTTACTTTTCTTGAACAGCAATACATATAGGTCCATATAAACAATTTCTCCACTAGGCATGAACAATGGCCTGGTGTCAGCCAGCCCATCTTATTTGCACCCAGGTTTGTGATGCCAACCGAATTTGAGCCACGGCAGCTCCACTTCATGGCATGTTATTTGAAACCGAGGTCAATTTGAATCAATGCAAGTTGGCTCAGCCAATAAACATTCCCACGTTTACTTATGGTGGGGAAACATTGTTCCTTAATTTCAGAAAATATCTCCAATGCAGCCTCAGGTAATGGTATTAAATAGCAAGTAGCGAGGCTGAATTTATGCTCTAAACCTTGTTGCTGTATTAACTATTTGAATATTTCCAATTGGAGCCAGTTAGGCTGCTCAAGTGGGTTGAGTTTGGCCAGAGCCCACTCTTCAAATAAGAAGGCCCAGGACCGAGATATGTCTGTAACTTTTAATTCTAGGTCTGCTTTAAATTAGATGGTGCGACCAATCTGAAGCGTAGTGAACTAAGTGAAGCTCATAGGAGGTTTTCATGGATCATGCAGGCCAAAAAAATTAAAAAAAAAAAAAATCTCAACCTAATTCTCGATCCATGCAAGATCTTCGGTTGCTCGCCCGAAGATTCAAAAAGATACTCAATCGGTCCAACAGAATCAAGTAATTCATGATCTTTATAGCCAATTTTTACAGCAACAGTTGGAGTGGATATCGTGAGTTTACCAGATACAACTCTTTTAAGTTTGGTCCCTATCAAAAGCTTCTTTAAGTTCTCACCGGACAAAGGGCTCAATCAAGTAGGACCAATCCATAGGGCGGGCACGCTATAGTTCTACTTGGAAAAAGAGTCCAATCCGATTGGGCTCATTGGATCTAGTTAAATACGTTTTTCTTCACCAAAGCCAAAGCTTTAGTCTCCACCATCTCGATGCTTAAAATTTTTTGTTGGGCTCTCCTTTTACAGCAAGGCTCTTCTTTTGTAGCTGTAATTTTTTGGTTGAGAGGACGTGGGTATACTTTAATAGCGTTTATGGCAGTAACAATGCTCTCGAAGAAATAGAGCCCACTTAATTGTAACCCTTCATACCCAGCATTTGCATCTTAACGTGTCGCATAGCTGTTTGTCTTTTAAGGGGAGAGTATCATATCTTTCTATAATGTCTGGTAATGTTTGCAATGGACTAGGCCGGGAGCTGATTTAGGACTTATCTCAATGGTTAAGCAATTAAGCAAGTGACTAGGTAGCCGGGACATCCAAACCCAAGGCTAGAAAGAAATTCTTGGAAATAAACGCAAGAAGGAGGCTGTTACCAAAATAAAAAAAAATTAAGAAAGTTGTAACCACCTATGATCTCACTCAAAATGGCTAGCCAGAAGGTATTATTTAGGCTCCTTAGTCCTGTATAAGTACCCAAGATCTCCTCGACGAATAACCGATATGGGACTAAATACACGTCTACACGGATCCTCACATACTTCCCTCTTTCAAGCCCTGACATCCTTTAGATTTCTCATAAATCTATCCCATTTTTCTTGGGTTAACAAAAACAAAAGAAGTTAATTACATTAAGTTTCAAACTCTTATTTTGATCAATAATTAGTTTTCGTCAGGCCAAGAATTCAAATCTATTCAAATCTAATCACATGCACCATAATAGGCCTGTGGTCAGCCTTCATGAACCCAGCTGCAATATCTCCTAGTCCATATAGACTAGGAGCCGAATTTGCTCTGATAACATTTGTAACAATTTAAAACTTCACACAAAATAACTAACCGGAAGGCATTATTTAGGCTTCTTAGTTCTGTACAGGGCCGGCCCAACCCTTAGGCAACTGAGGCGGTCGCCTAAGGCCCCGGCCCAAAGAAGGCCCACTGCAGGAAATGCCTCAAAGATAAAATGGAAAAAAAAGGCCCCCTGTGAATTCGCCTTAGGCCGGCCCACTGTAGAGAAGGCCTCAAAGACAAAACGGCTTTAGGCCCCCAAATATATTGGGCCGCTCCTGGTTCTGTATAAGTACTCAATATCTCCTCGATGAATAATTAATGTGGAACTAAACATACGTCTGCACGAGTTCTCGAAGTGACTACTCACCACCCTGGCCAGAATTCCTGCTCTCATTTGCTTAGCCAAGGGCTTAGCAAAACAGAAAAGTCATCAAATAAATATTAGAGTTTACCTTTGTTACAAAAGAAATCACTAAATAATTAAATAAAAAAAGAAAAATGATAGATTTTTTACCAAATGGCTTAGGTCAGCTCCCAGTAGGCCTCTTGAATTCTGCTGCCTGAGTCTGGACTTTTCCGTGTGCGGAGCTGCGGTCTCTCCAGTTCAAAGCAAGCTTTTCCAAATCCACGACCCGGCGGCCGCGGAGGTTCGGACCACCGACTGCCATCCATCGGACTTGGAACGCGCTGACCAAAGAGGGTCAAGTTCCATGAACCTTTCTTTTTGTTTTTTTTTCCTCTCTTTTTTTCTTTTTTTGGTTGACTCCACGCAAGATCGACGTGTACAAAATATGAGATTTTATTACAAGGCCTTTTACAAAAATTGTTATCTTTAAAGCAAACGAACTATTTATCTTCTTTTATGATATCAATCGGTTGGATCCATAAAATTTATTTTGATGTCGCGAAAAATAATGAATTATTCTTTTGGGCAAAAGATGTTACAATACTTTCGGAGGTTGCACCCGATTTTATATAAAAATAAAATAATATTTTTAAGTTAGATTATGTATTAACTGAAAATTTATTTTTATTAGATATATAGTTATTTGACCAAATAACATTGTCACCTTTTTATTATTCTATACAGTTTTCTTGCTATAATGACAAAAAAAATAGATCTACAATAACCGCTAATTCATTACCAAATTAGTGCAATAAATTGATGAATTGTTGAGTAATGAGCATTATATAGCGCTGCTATCTATACATGTTAAATTAAATAACATTTGCTACTTGTCTAATCTACTCCTTGTTGAAATTTTTTGGGAGTAAAATGTTACCAATAATGGTTTTGATAGCAAAATATTTAGTTATACCAACAAATGCAGTTTGGAAAGTTCTCGGAAATCGTTACCAAGGATCTGGGTTTGAATCCACCCATCATCCAGATTTCAGCCAAAATCTTTCTAATCATTTTTCTCAAAAAAAAAAGATAAATCTAATTGGATCAAATTATAATTAGATTAATGCTAAATATATCAAATTACGTCCGCTACATCATTATTACGCATATATAAGATTTGGTCAGGATGAAATTAGATTAGTCCCGGTTACAAGTTATCGCAAGGGCTAGGGCTTGGTTTCAATTTAAATTCATGGAAACCTTTTCTTTAGGCCTAGGCCAAGGGGTCGGAAAACCTGAATATGAATCGAACCAATCCATTACGTTAGTTTGTTTTTTGAATGTTTGCCGGGATTTTAGGTGTCATTATCATCTTGTTGAATTTATTTTATTGAATGCATGCATCATAAACCAGTTTCATTTTTTTATTGTTAATTCTCATAAATACGCTCACGATTTGCCTTTTTGTGTAATATTTCAACTTTTTGCTTTTTGTAATTTATAATATACAATTAATAAGTATTTGCTTGGATGGTATCATCTTTTGTCATTTGAGCAACCGATGGGGATTTCGATTCCACTTGGAACCAAGGGTGTCTCCAAATCCAAAGAAGCTTCCAAGAAACAGCGATGCAATTAGCAAGACTAATCCAATATCGCCCTGGCTCGTCCTTATGCCATGCTCCAACGTCCAAGCCACGCGGCCCAGGCCGGTTACGTGCCGCACCTTCCTTCATTTGGGAATGCACCCATCCGAGAGGGACGGCCATCTTTCTTTAAAGGTGTTGGAAAAGAAGAATAAAAAAAGAAAATTATATTCTACCTGTCATTATAATATATAGAAACAATCTTTATATAGAATTAGAAGGCTAACGAAATTTGGTAAGGTAGACTATATTTAGTACAATCAATCACAAACCAATTAAGATAAAGTTTAGTAAGGCCAACTAAGTTTGGCACAATTAGGTTTTTATGGAGACAAGCGTTTGGCATAATCAATCACAAATCAATCAATAGTTCTACAATGATTCTAACAACAAAAAAAAAAAAAAAAAAAAAAAATCTATCACATGAATTTAGGAGCTCTAATAGCTAGAGTCGGGACGGTTTTGCAGCTGATAGCTAGTGTAGTTGGCTATTTTAGTTCATTTGCCAATTGGCATCATGCAAAATGATAAATATTATATATACAAGTGAGTCTGGATGGATTTGGTTGAGGTTGCTATCAGCTTCTCTGGATTCTGCTTGTACCAATTTATGAGTTTGGTGGTCGAACTCCAAAATACTAGAATAATCTAGGATACGAAGTTGGCAGGGTCAAGTTTAATCTCTAGCCAAGTTCAAGTTGGAATTTATCTATCAGTTCGGTCCAACTGTTTGCTGTTTTTGTTCTTTCTTAATTATCCATCTTTATAAACAAATCAAGAGGCAATGACAATTACATGCCGATGCACATACGTAATATAAGAATTATCTAATGTATATGGTATGCCACTCTATGGAAGCTGGTAACAAATAATTGCACTGTCATTCTAAGAAAGAATCTAGCATGATGATATGCATCAATATATCTTGAACTCCCAATTTTTTCACAAAAAATATATCTTGATTCATTAGCATGATCCTACAAGCCTTTGAATACTAGGTTTTTCATAAAGAAAACTTTATATAACATAAATACATAGGATATGGATATATAAAAGTCCTTGAGTAATTGCAAAGACTTCCTGAAGAGTTATTTATTTGCCTACAATTCAATCGCATGCAATTCAATTATAGATTGCAATTTAATTGTCTCTAATAGGAATTGCAGTTGTAGAAGACGTCTAGTTTGATTGCGCATAACTAAAACTATAAATTCAAAACAGTTGTTTGTTGTTTCATTTGGAAAGAGGTATGGATATCTTGTAATTTAGATGGTTACCTTCCTGGGAAATATCGAGCTATTTACATTTTTCATTACAGCATAATATTCATCATATTATTTTATAACAATAAAAAAATTCTAATAAATTATTATTGTATTTGTATAACAATAGTTACAATAGTGCAGCAACAATTACATGCTCGATCGAAAAGGATTTTCTAGATTATAAGAAATATTGTAATTGGAACTACAACTGATTTTGATTGCAATTCTAGTTACAAGTTTCAGGCCTCTTTTTGTTAATGAATTGTGGTTTCCATCTATAATTATAAACATTCAAACAACATATAATCAGTTGCCGATTGCAAGCAAACAAACAACTCCTAATTAGCTGAATCAACAATTGACCTCATAACTTGATTAAGTTTCTAAGTCAAAAGCGCCAACTTACCTACTGGGATTACATTGATCTAGTGAAAAAACTTACATCCAAATCAATTGTCACCAAAATGATTCCTCGCAAATGCCACATTTTTTCGCATGCGCACCGAGCATTTATGTGCATCCTAAAATTGTTATCATCTAATTACAGATAACCAACTAATTTTGGCTAATAAATAGTGCATCCCTGATTAGTTAAAGTAGTTGAGATGCCTTGCCACTTTTATGATAGGGCTTTCATTGGGAAGACCCAACCAATACATGGCTGCAATGAAGTAGTGTTTGCAAGCCTAACTCCCTAGTTAGAACTTAGAAGGCATGCAGCTCGTTTTTATTTAGTGTGTTTAGTGGGAAGGTTGACTGGAATTGGTGCTATACAAGTTGTATGAAAGGGATTTAACGTTTACAAAATCTCCTTAAAATCACTTTTCTTATTGTTGTAAAGCTGTTGCTTGGGATTAAGTAGGTTGAAACCATATACGTTGAATCTTCCTAACCTACAATAGTAGCCATGGAAGCCCCAAGTCAAGCCAGCCAAGCCTGACACGGAAGATATGAAGCTCCGTCAACTAAACCGAGCTCGTTAGGCATCAGGCAATTAAAGCGCGTCTTCCGTGCCAACTTGCTTGAGAAAAAAAAATCCATCATTTTCTCGCAAAACAGGCAAAATAATAATTTAAAAAAAACATCTTTTTCTAGCACCAATAGTTCTTTTCTTTTTTAATAAGATAGATGGTTCATGCATATCTAGCTAGCATGATGCATCCCATCTAGTCAGAAAATAGAATATCATCTGACAAGTCGGTCCAAAGTACTTCTTTAGAATGCTTCACTACAAAAAAGGTAACTCAGTCGAAAGCACTGTTCGCTTTAGGATAGATATGCCTGACCATCTAGGAGGTATAGTACTCTCTCGAGCTCCTCCAATAATCCAGTAAGAGTGAGTCCCCCCAAACCAATCCGACTCTGGATCGAGCTAATCACTGTCGCTGAGTCCCTCTCAGACCGCCCTCAACTCTGCTTCTGGAATTGAGACATCAAAAATCAATGATCCGCCCGCTGCGATCAACCTCGAGTCCGAGTTTCGGATCATGAACCAGCTCCATTTCTATTGCCTCTGCTTATCATACTATCTTCAAAACCGACCTTAAAAAAGCTCGAGGATAAGATCTCCTAGATGATATAAATCAACTGGGACACTATAGGAGCAGAAAGAAAGTCCTAGATGCCCCAATCTATATTAGTCTCTTTGGCCGTGAAGGAAAGGAAACCTCAGTAGCCTGCACCATCGCCCTCTCCATAGCAAACCTGTGTCCTCTATAAGTTGCCCCCAAAGATGAGTGATATAGACGGCCCTAATTCCCCACACTCTAGAGAACTCGCTGCCGTCACTCCCCTGTAGATATTTTTAGAAATATCTAGACGGATATCGAAGGTTGAACAAATATCGGAAAGAGATACGCATGGCTCCAAACACAAACCGCCCTCCGGCGCTAAAACAGAGCATTGTCAATAGTCTCCACCGTTGGGTGACGGCGAGGGCAAATCGAGAGATGTTCATACCTCGACCACTCGACACTATCCTGATAGGCAGATGACCGCAAGCTAATAGTTAATACTACAACAGCGATAATAAGTGTAGGATTTCCAGAAAAAAAACCCAATTCTAATTAATTTCCAACTAACAAAAACAAAATAATAAAAAACACAATGAAAACTGATCATGCCAGTGACAACGAATGAAAAATTCTCTGTACACAAACAAATAAAAAATAACTGAAGAAAAAAAAAAACAAATTAACGTCGCGATAACTTCGAAGGTGTTGCCTCTAAGCCGGTATGAGGAAGCGAGGCTTCTTGAAGGCCAGAGGGCTCTGCACCTCCTCCTCCTCCGCCGCCACGCACCGCCTCGCTGCATCGAAGGCGAATTCCGGCACCGGTGGCAGGTTCAAGTCGAATCCCCTATCACTCGATCCTGCCCCTTCCGACATCGACGCCGCACCGCCGGCGCCGGCGGAGGCGGCTCCCCCGCCGAGGTTTCCTTCATAGTGGCGCCTCTTATGCCCCCCGAGAGCCTGCCCGGACGGGAAAGTCTTCAGGCACACCGAGCACTGATGGACCCTCCCGCTGCTGGAGGCGGCAGCTGCCGACGACCCGCACGCCGACGCCGCCGGCGAGGTGGTTGAATCCTCGCCGGTGGTGAGCTTCCGGTGGCTCGCCTTGTGCCCGCCGAGCGCCTGGTAGGAAGCGAATGCCTTGCCGCAGACCGAACACTTGTACGAAAGCTTCTCCTCCAGTCCTGAAGCGGCGGCCGTCGTCGTCGCAGTCCCCGAGCCAGAATTCAGAAGCGGATGACGGTGACCGGAACCACCGCGAGCAAGCATGACGAGACAGAGAGCGAGATATTCCTCCTCAGTCGGCGGGTGGTCGAAGAAGCGGTGGTGGCGCTTGGAGCGCTTCCTTTTCGCCCATCCTTCCAAATGAGGAATCTCCTCGTCGCTCATCTCATGAGTCGTCGTCGGGTGAATCGGTGCCGCCGCCGTAGTCTCGAGAGCATCCACAGCCATCGGAGCAACAAAATCAAGATCAACTAGAAAGAGATTCAAAGAGAGAAGGAGAGAAGAGAGAGAGGTTTTTTTCAGGGGCTCTTGGGTTGTAGATTGGGAGTGAGGAGTGAAGGGGTAAGGGGGAGTGTTTCATATATATAGAAGGTAGTAGGGAGTGGAAGGTGGGAAGTTGCGTCAGAGTTGGGTAGCTAAAGGTGGGGTCAGAGTAGGATAAGCATTGCGAGCCACGTTAAAAGGGTAAAGACTAGAGAGAGAGGTGTGAGGAGTAGCGGCAGTTGTTGAGAGGGTGGAAGGAAGCAAAGAAGAGGCATGGGTCAACGAGGAAGCGTGGAGTGAGTGGTGGAAAGGGGTGACTTGGTGGAGAAGGCTGGTGACCGATTCCATAGTCAAAACAATGCAAAGCCGGACTCTTCCTTCAAAGAGTCCATGGACTTGAATAACTTGTTTGTTAACCTGCACCACTTCAATAAGGACACGATTTGGAGGTCGCGAGCGATGACGTAATATGGGATGGATTGGGGTTCAAGCGTCGGCCCTTGGTCCTGGCTACTAGATTCGCGGAAATGACATGCCGCGTCGACGGTATCAGTTGGAGGCGGTGGGCGTGTAGGTGGACTTTCTAGAACGGCACTTGGCATCTTCGTCGGAAGCAACGACGTGGAAACCACGTGTTTCTCGCCTTGCAGCTGCTTTTTACTGGTACTTTTAGTATGTTTATCCACACGCTTTCGCAAATGAGACAATCGTAGGTTCGTGGATGGCTGCTTACCATGTGCTTTTATTCGGAATTTTCTAAGTTTAGATTTTTTTTTTTTCCCTCAAGATATTTAATTTTGTAAACCTAAATTTATCATTAAAACTAGTAGGTCCAACTAAGATGAGGAATTTAGACTACCTTTTTCTCTAAATTAAAAAAGTTAGACCATATTTTAGGATCAATTAGTTTTAATTTTTGTAATCGAATGATACCTTATCTTATTAGCGTGAACAGTATGTATCCAATAATCAACATTTATATTCTATACCAAGTACATTAATTAGTATGAAAATAAACATTTTTTGAGTTGCACTAGGGTTGCAAATGAGCAAGGTTGGGACCATGACTGCTTAACTCTAATCTGACTTGATTTTATTTTTGGTTTTTTTGATTTTGGACCGTATAACCTATTAACTAATTGGATTGGTTTTACGGAAAAATTTTCGACCCAACATGTTATTCAAGTTGTGTCATGAGATCAGGTTCAATTGTCATTCATATCCAACTTGAAATGTTGGGTTCCGATCTCAGATTGGGTTAGAACAGGTTTGTAGGTAGGATCAATCATTTAGCTTTTTTTTTAAAAAAAATGTAAACCACATAACTAATAAATAAAATATAAAATTACTGAATTTTTATGAAAAATTAAAAAATTGTCTTAAATATCGATTATCATTTAAAATTTTTAGTTTCACTTAAGGTATAAGTTTATAAAATACAATTTTTAAAAATATATCCCGAAATACTTGAGAACATTATATATAAATAAGAATATATGAAATGTAACAAATGTTTCAATATAATTAAATGAAGCTAGGTGAGAGGAGATGGGATTATTGTGATGAACAAAATCTTCAGTTTATATGAGGATTCATTCAATAAATTGGAAAATATATTTAAGATGGGAGAAGAGGCTATATGATTCAAGTTTCAAAATGGATTGGGCACATTATTGGTTAACCTAAATTAGACTCTAATGATATAAGGATAGAGTTAGATCGAGTCGATCAGGAATACAAAAACATATTTGACCAAGTTTTCAAATCGAGTCTAATTTTTAACTCCAGCCTGACCTATGGGTCTTCGAAATGGAATGGGTAGAGTTTAATATATTAGGTAATAAGCCAATCTGACCAATTTGCAGCTCTAAGTTGTATGTAATGATATATATTCATGTGTCTTAATAAATTTGTGCAGGGCTACCAACTATTATAGTTGGTAAAGTCTTTAGGGTTTGAGAAGGACTTAGGTTCGGCTCTTGCCCTACCCCAGTTCCTGCCATGATTTCTCTTATCCCAAATCTCAACAAAAAAAAAAAGTGCATTTGTTACTCCTAAATGAATTTATCATAGTAGGAATAAACCCATTTATCTAAATGTGTGTGGCATAGACTGCCTACTTGTTTATTTATGTGTACTAGATAGTTTAAATGTGTTCAGCTAGTCCTTTTCGATATGAGCAATTTGTTAAACATACTTGATCTGATAGTCTGCATTAATTAATTTAAACATGTTAGGTGCAAAATACTTGAGGAAGTCTCCTTAAGTTTGTGCATCGCATAATATGGAATCGACAATAACTCAGTCAAAACCATTGAAAAAAGACCATTTTCACAAATTTGAAAATATGAACAACTATTGATGCAAATTATTTCTTAAATATTTATAGTATTTTAATTCGACAATTGATTCAAACACAAGATGTAGTATCCGAGTTGAACTTAAACTTGAATGTGACTGTATTGGATCTACTTGAGAGAAAAGGTTATTGCAAGACTAGTGCCCCAATAAAACTAAAAAAGCAATGGCATGTGGCTGCCAGTGGGTTGGATGATTGGATCAACTGGTGCATGAAACTTGCAATTTGTGACTATCACATGCTTGTGATTCTAGGCCTCTTTTGTTGCATTTCTAGCTTAATGATTCATGAATAAACTAAAGCATACCGGAACAAAATACACTTGTTTAGCTTTGTGCTGCCAAGCAATCTCTTGGGTGTAAGAATATAATTAGTTAAAGAATGGTAACTAAGTAATTTCCAAAAAAAAAGAGAAAAATTGAAAAACTACCTTATTCCCCATTTAATTCAAACTAGCACCTGTTGCATTTGATTTGTTGCAATCATGCTAAACACATTAGCGTGATTAGGTATCATGTCTAGTAGCTTATCATAGGGATCCTTCGTTACTGGATTTTCTGTTGTTGAAATCTCCATCATATAATCTTGTAGCGACGGAACCTCCAAGCTGCCCAGAGCAAACCCTAATACGTCTGCTCGAAAAATCTTGATCTTCTTCCCTTGCTTGAAACCCACTCTAATGCGCCTACCGACATCATTTTATTAAGTTTTGAGTTATCGCTTCCAACAATATGTCTTTGGGTACCTATTGCAAGCACATCCACAAGCTTTGTATCCTCAAGCTACCATCAACACCATGCACACTGATACCTATAGCCCCATAAGATGCAATTACCAAGTAGAATTGTGCAGCCTCCTCGAACCCATACAGCATTGTGCATCAGGATAATTCACGCATTTTAAATGGGCAACCCTTAGTTGGAAAAAAAATACATTGACGTAAATGTAAACATAAAAATCATGGTTCTTCACTCCTGCTGCATGATTCATTCGAAACTCATGATAATTAGGAGTTATATGTGAAAAAAATTTTACGAGATGAGAGTAGGGTTGTTTCGATAGTGAAATTAAGGACTTTAGCATTTATTGAGATATTTCTGAGATATTAGATGAAAACTGAATGGATATCTAATTTTATCCATCTTTCTTCAAAATCCGAGATTTTCATGGAAGTAACCCGAGGATTTACTGATGATTGAAAAATCTCAACTGACCTCAGATTTTAACGTTTAAGACTTTTTGTGGGATGGTTGTTAAGTACATGTGGAGTGGTGGGCTATGCAGACAAGGGCGGCCCAATGCATTTGGGGGCCTAAGGCGGACTCATTGAGAGAAGCCTTTAATTTTTTTGAAATTTTTTTTTAATAAATACAAAATACTTTAAAAAGTCTACTAAGATTGGTAGGCATAAGCAGCAAATTAACAAACATCTAGTGCGCCAACAGTAGACTGCTATATAACAATTTCAATTTTCAAGTCTCCACCGGCAACAAAAAACAAGAGATGCAGCCGATCTAACCCATACAAAGAGCCAAGAGAGGAGAATGGGAAATTACTTTAATGACAGAGATGATTCTTTCTGAAACAAAAGGCTTTTGATTTTTGCTATCAAAAAAAAAAATTCTTGAGACGAGAGAGAAGTCGTGATATCTGATTTTTACCTTACTTGCTTACCAGCTTTACAGCCATGGCGATGCCGCGATGGGATTGAGAGGCTACAGTTACAGCTATTCAACTATTTCTCAGCGATAGGTCGAGGTCTTTCTTTGGCCTCGGGCCTTAGGCGACCGCCTCGGTCGCCTAACGGTCGGGCCGGCCCTGTCTGTATGCAGTGAGTCTTAGTAGATTAGTTTCTAAATTACCAACAAATATATCAAGAAAGATATTAAACAAATCAGTGAGCGAGGGAAAAGAAGGAATATTGGAGTGCATATCAAACCAGAAATATGTAGTAGGTCAACCATTAAGAGTTTTAAATATTTTAATTATTAATGATATTTTCAAAGAAAATGTACTTTAATTATTTATTGCAAGTATATTTTTGGAAAAAGAGTATCTTGAGAATGAAAAAAATGAAACTAAACATTGGTATATTTATAAAGTTTTAGGGCAACTTTTATTTAATCAAAATTTGGTGAATGGTCAACATTTTATTTAGATTAATTCAAGCCCAGTCACACTAAATAACAGTTAAATAGCTTATGTGATCCAATTAGGAAGAAGAAAGAACTTGCTCAATCCACTCAACTTTAATCTCTTTAAAAAAATTTAGAAAAATATCAAAAAATTGACGAAAATAGGTTTAGATTTTTTTTTCATTGAATAATTGATAATACAAAAATTGAAGTATATAACCTGTATTTATAATGGTGAGATCCGCCTTTACATAATTTGGATTGGATTCCTCTCATAATTCAAATAGGACTATATTTCAAAAAAATAGATATAACTAGTAGAAATAAACACGAAAATTTATAATTCTACAGGAGGTAGATTTTGACTCTTACATAAGAATGCAAATGGGTCGGGTTGACTCGTGACCCGACTCGTTTTGGAGGACCCGTGAGGCTGGTGGGGTCCTAAAATTGGACCCATTCCATTTTTTGGATCGGGTCTAGGTTTACTGATTCAGACCCGATCCGACCCGACCCCATTTGAAATTTGAGTAATTTTGAATTTTCAATCCTACGACCCGACTTAACCTGAATTTATAAAATTATTTAGGCCCGCGGGCTGCATCTCGCAGGAGTGCAAACAAAAGTTTTGCAGCCATGGATGAGTTGACACGAATTGGACCCGACCCGGACCCGAACCAAACTCGATTTTTTTTGGTTAGGTTCGGGTTATACATGGACTCGATCCGAATAACTCGTTGAGTCAAAAATTATAGCAGTGGATCCGACCTGAGGTCTGGGTCCAAAATTAGGACCCGAACAAAACATCGGGTTGGGTTGAGGTCACTCATGACCCGATCCGACCTGACCCATTTGTAACCCTACTCTTATATCAATTTTGTTTTCTGTTTCTCAGCTAAATTCTTTCGAGATTCGAAAATATGCCCGGTCAAATTCCCCCCTCCCCCAACCCACTTTAGGGTTCAATTGATGGATTTTGGAACTGATTGCTAGGGACACAATCCCCTTTAGGAGTAGGAGCCACACCGTAGATCTCGAAAGTTATTGGATTAGAAAAAAATTATCTCAATCAAATATTATATAACCAAGTTATGGCTTTCAAAATTTCACTGTTATTCGGCTTTTCGATATAGCAGATTTTTTTTTCCTGATCCTATCTAGCTCTATACATAGTAACAAGATAATCCACATCGAATCTGATGATCTTTTTTGATCATTATAGGAGTCTTGTAGACTACAAAACCTTGTGAGCACAGTGTATCAGTAGCCAAGTAGTAACAATGATGGCCATTGGCCAGTCTCCTGCCACATAATTTCATATAAGGTGTGGGCTCGTGCAAAGGAGTGCACCATATTTTGCAGTTCAGCTGTTACTTGAGTTCTATGTACTCGGGACCAATCGCACATAAGAATCTATTTTGAGCAAAATTCACATAAAAATAAGGGACCTTTTTCTAGTCGGATGCCAAAAAAAAAAGTTAGAAGGAAAAAAAAGCACTCCCACGTTTATTTCATTTGGACAAATTGGACTTGGTCGCCGTAGTGTCGTGCTCGCCACCTAAATAAAGCACTTCAAAAGAAGGAATGCCAATGACAGCCCTTTGGACCAACCAGCTTCCTCTATTTTAGGGTTTTAAAAAAAAATCGTCAATCACTCACATTCATTGTGCTATTTCTTGAGAGCAATTGACATGAATGGTATGATACATACGACAGTGTTCAAATTTTCCTTCTCTTTCTTATAGACAAGATGCTGTTCAATCTTAACCCCTTCATTGACTGTCTATGCCACCTGTTTTAATTTCGCAAGCAGGCAACCTAAAAAGATAGGTGGGATCCATTTGGATGGGACGATGGTCCAATGTTGTGGTTTACAGTGAGGGGTTCGAGTTGTGTCTTTTTCATGAAAGAATTATTCATCCTTTTTCACAACATCAACTATTGGATCATGCAACGCTCATTTGAAAATCCATACAGATGGATTGAAAAAATTCCAGTGCTTTGAGATCTATGCGATGCATGATCTAATGGTTGATGCCGAAAAATAAAAAATCAATCATTCTTTTGCACGAAAGAAACAATCCGGACCCTACAACAAGCACAAATGTTATTCTGTAAATCTATCGGCATCTCGAATGTTTTGCGGTGAGCTACCATGCTTCATGAGATAGATTAGGCTTGGGTTGTTGGTGAACCACCGGCCTACTGTGCACATGTGGAGATTATTCCTAGCTTTTCTGGTAACGTGAGAAAGTCTGGTGCCCACTTAAGAAGATTATTAGCTTCTAGTGGGAAAAGACTATGCATCACAGCTAATTAAATGCTTTGGCTCTTGGCGAAAATAATACGCAAGTCTTTTATATTAGCAGCAGACAAAATGGCTGACATCTACGGGATTACAATGTAACTAATACAATGTAAAAGTGATACACAAGTCATGCAAGCTATGTTCGTGAGTGCTTCATCAAGTGCAGGATAAGTGTTGGGTGTCTATACTGATGCACTGGTATGGAGCCTGGACTAGTAGTCTTTGTTGAGCAATGCTATGGTAACATACAAGTCCGGACATGAAGGTCACATAATAGATGTAGAGCCTTTTTCTTTTATTGATCCTATTGCCGCTGAGAACCGGCCTGTCCAAGTGTTGAGCAGAAGAGATGCTGGAGTGCTCGATGACGAGCCGTTCGGGTCGTTCAAAATTGCGATTCGAAGTAAAAATTTGCAGTTGGGGTCCTGGTCTGCGATCTAGCTTTGATCTAAAACAATAAAAACCGAAGAAGTTCTCTTACCAAAGTGTATCCGGTGGAAAACCCTCCGATGCCTAAGTCAGAACGATGCTCAAAGAACAGAGAAGGTTCTCAATAGTCTGTTAGGACATGTGAGCACTTATCTGGAAGGTCCCTTGAGAGTGGATTGAATAGGCAAGGGCAAGCACCTGTCGCCTCATAATTCGAGCACGTGGGTCAACTGGGATTGGCAAGCCTCCTCATATTTCGAGAATCAAGCACACGACGTTTTACACGCGGATCACGTCCTGCCTGTTTGGCGGGCATGATTTCAGAAACTGCTTGAGATTACGGCCAAGGTATTACCAGCTATAGAAAGTTTTTGAAATTTGAAATTAGTCGTACGTTTCAGGGCTTGTCACATGGCGGGTTTTAATTGTCAATTCAAAGACTTCGTGGCGGACTTTGATTGGTTGGCCCTTCGTATAAAGTGTGATCGATTCCGAGACACATTAGATCTATTTATCAGTATACTAGTGCGATACTAATACAGTCAGTAACCAGATCATCTAGAAAATACTGATCAATTATAAAAGTTTTTTAATTAAAAGGTGAAATTATGATTCTACTCCAGTATTTCTTGTCTCGAATTCATCAGGGGGTGGAGATAAGTGTCTCTGGTTCTCATCTATTACTTGGTAGACATGTTTTGAGCCATATATCCAAACTAGTGTGCACTTACGAGTGTCTTAACACTTTTATTATCCACTTGTGTGATTCATCATTTGAGTATTATTATTGTTATTGTGGGATGGGTGCTCCAGTTTAGTCCCACATCGGCTAATCAGCGGAAAGGTCTGTGCCTTATAATGAGGAGGTGCAAACCTTTCCTCCAGAGGGCCCTTTTGTGGGACAAAACTGTGCGGGCACGGAGATACTCATCGGGCGAGCCTCCGGAACGGGGATACTCATCGGGCGAGCCCCCGGGACCCAGAGCGGACAATACCTCTGGAAGGGACACGGATGCTTTCCCTGCTCGGCCGGTGTGCGGGCTGGTGCCGGGGTGCAAACCCCGCATCAGATGGCGCTAGAGGAAGGGCCCCGCCCATGCAGAGACCTTCCCACTGGGGGGGCTGTGTTGTGGGATGGGTGCTCCAGTTTAGTCCCACATCGGCTAATCAGCGGAAAGGTCTGTGCCTTATAATGAGGAGGTGCAAACCTTTCCTCCAGAGGGCCCTTTTGTGGGACAAAACCGTGCGGGCACGGAGATACTCATCGGGCGAGCCTCCGGAACGGGGATACTCATCGGGCGAGCCCCCGGGACCCAGAGCAGACAATACCTCTGGAAGGAACACGGATGCTTTCCCTGCTCGGCCGGTGTGCGGGCTGGTGCCGGGGTGCAAACCCCGCATCAATTGTTGGATGCAATTAATGTCAAAGAAAAACAAACAATTATTTGATATTTGATATCGCTAGAACCCAAGGCTTCTAAATGACATTTTATCCCAATTAATGGATGGTTCTTGTATTTGAAAAAAGGGATAGTTCTTGCATGCCAATGATAAAATGTGAGGTAGATATTTATCCAAAGTGGGTGCATTAAGCACACTTTTTTGAAATTGGCCATACATTTCGAGACATATTTGCATGACTTTTCTTTATACAACATATATTTGTTCTATATATTTATATATATTGAGTACTAACAACTGACCCATATAATGCAATTTATAAAAAAATAAATTAGGCATACAAGCGGCAAGGTGCATCGTACAATGAGATGGATCGTGACATATTGCACATACCAAATCAAGATATATTTGCATGACTTTTATTTATACAATATATATTTGTTGCATATATTCAATATATATGTGTAAATTCGTTGGAAATTAAAGCAGAATAAACAATTATTTGATATTTTCTATCCCTAAACCCCATAGCTTCTAAGTGACGTGATTCCCAAACAGGATGATTCTTGCATGCTAATGGCATCCTGTGAGCTAAGAATTTGTCTAGAATAACTATATTGAGCAGATTATCAGAAAATTTGATCATCCTGCAGCAGAGCATGTCCTGTACCAAGATGTGTATATATGTATAGTATGCCATATCGAGACGTATCGATCGATGAATAGATACAAAGATCGATGTAGGGGATACTTACCGTTTTGGTATGAGCAGGATGCGCCTGCATCGCTATAATTCAAAACATGATAAATATAGAAACATGCAAGAGAACCCAAAAGAAGTTTCTTACTGGATTCTTTTCTCCTGTATATTCTTGCAAAATTATTCTAATTTTTTTTTTAAGGATGTTGTTGCCGCTATATTCGGACCGAGGTAGGAGCGCGACTCGGACAACCCTGAGGTTGGCAAGAGACGAGCTGAGCGGCAGGCGTTGAGCGCTGAACTCCTCCGTTGGGTGGTCTGCAAAAAGTCCATTTGTCGGAAGATTTTCTGCAGGGACCCTCCGATACCTAAGTCAGAATAGCAAGGCAACAGTATGGAAGGGATAGATTTTAGTAAAGTGCGCACCATAGGTTCTTTGGTTGTTCTTCTTATATAGGGGAGCCAACCTTGTTGTTAGCTAGACTGACGTGATGTGAATTAATGCTAGGTGGCGGTTGGTGGTATGGCCGTAGCATGGGGGTCAGTCGTGTGGGCAGAAGTGATGTAGGTCTGATGCGGGTCGTGGGGCTACCATGATCATAGACTATCAGGACTATCGGTTGTTGGGGCTGTCAGCCCTTGTCAACACGTGTTGATTATTTTTTGTGGATGGCGACTCCTCGATTGGAGCCGAAGTCGTTTACCTTGGTTTATATTCGAGGACTGAAAGTCGGTCAGGTCCGAGGTCGAGGTGTCCAGTATTTTCCTCACCAGATGCTATCATAATTGTCACAACAGTAAAGGCTGACACCCTCTTCTCCTTAAGCAACTTTTAAGCAAAGCATGGTTAGATAGATGTTTTTTTTCAATCCTATGCTAATGTTAATTTAATTTAATGTGTCTATGCATCATTTACACACCTAAGAAACTTGTTGGTAGAACTTTCACTAACAACAACTTAGATTATTGTACTATATCTTTGGTGGTTTGTGCGTGGCAATGACACGTCTCTTATTAAGCCCATACATCAAGCTTACACGACTAGCTAATTAAAAAAGAAAGAAAGAAAGAAACGACAAGGCAAGGCCTTATTCAAGCTTCCAAATGCCTCTGAAGTCATTGCTTACATAATGTCTTCATTGCCTCCAAAGTCCAAAGCTAGAGATAACGAAGCAAAACTTTGAATAACAAGTTAATGACCTGGGGCCATTCTAAATTAACTTCAAACTGGTCTTCCAACGAATAGTATATCCTTGTAAGAAAGAAGGATCAAATTCTTTGAGCTCGAACAAACTTTAAAGGAGCAGCCAACTAGTTAATTACTTGGTTTTGTGGGTGCTTGGCGCTCATGGAAGGTTAGCTGAAAGATTAATACGGAATAAATTTTTAGGTGAAGCTACCAGATGCTAGCTCGTGGAATTGCGTAATGCATACGACTAAGCAAAGAGCATGCAGTATCAGATGGTTGATCAAAATTTAAGATTGCTTGTAATCATATTAATTCTTCCAAATCATCTTTTTTTAGAGTGTAGATGGAGGAAGTAAGTCACTTCCAAACAATTATTTGTTGCAACCAAGGGGCTCCCGAACGTTTGATAAGTTTCCATGCCCACTTTGCTAAAAAGGCAAGATTCATTTGCCTGATGCTTCTAATGCCCAAACTATCTTCTTCTTCTTCTTCTAACTGAAGCGGATATATCATACATATCGGGTACAAATACGCTCACAAAAATCAAAAGATAACAAGTCTCAAAGTACACTGAGTAATTCATCCTCCCCTAGCCGCAGGGTCTCTTCCGAATGGTTAGCCACATATGAAGCTACCCAATTTGCTGCCCCGTTGGCCCTCGATACACATGCTTTGCCTGCAAGGCCATCTCACTATTAATCATAGTCTGGATATTTTTGAGCAGCCGGTGGTACTTGCCCACCCCTTCTTCTTCTTTGGAATGATAAACACTGTCCCAGTTAACTAAGCTATGAAGTTCACCAGCGCTATCCTTTCTTTTCACTTGAACTTTAGTTCGACTCTTAGCTTATAAACGGAAGGCCTAGGTTTGAGTTCTAAGAAGTGTTTCCTGTGGCTGCCAGTTGTTTGATACATCGGTCTCCGGAGCAGAGTTGCGTGAAGCCTGGGCAGGCCTTCGTCATGCACGGATTGTGCTGCGGGCCAGCTCGATTATGTTAGAGGGTGACTCGGCCACTGTCATCGGGTGGATTCAAATTTCAAAGGGGGTTGAGGGGTGGGGGCACAGACCACCCCTTGATCCGCAATATTGTGGTGATGATGAGAGATGGGATGGCCATCCAGGCCAAGCATGTATTCAGGGAGGCCAACGGGGCAGCCGATTGGGTAGCTGCCTACGTGGCCCACCATTCGGGGTATGCTCTTTGGTCGGGGGAGGGGGAGTTGCCATTGGCACTCCGTGAGTTACTGTATTTTGATCTTATTGGATGTATTCACACACGTACTGTATGAAGCACCTGTTTTAAGCAAAAAAGAAGTGTTTCCTGCGATCTTTCCCGGGTAATGTAGTACTCCCGTGTTGTACTTCCTCCTATTTTCAGAAAGAATATGCTTTCATGTTTACGCACAGAAGTGGTCATAGGGAAATATATATATATATATAGAAATTGCAGCTCTCATATAAAAAAAGGGATGTGAAAGAATTAAACTTAGAAAAACGGTTCTGGAAGTATCCCCTGATCTTAATCTTTCATTGTAATTGATTGGAAGGAGACTCATTGTGAAGCAATCTTTATGTGACCCGGCCCTCACTCCGACAAGTCTCCATGCTCTAACACCGAAGGTTACCGTCCAATCCCTCTAATTTTTTAAATAAAAATAGCAAAACAACAAATTACATATAAAAAAAAGGGGTATTAAAGAATTAAACATAGAAAAACCGTTACGTAAGCTCTAATTCATTTACTGATAAATTTTCATCCTCTAACTGTAACAACTCAAAACTTCATCCGAAAAAAGCTACCCGAAAGATATTATTTGAATTTCTTGATCCTATATAAGTATTCAAGATTTACCCACCAATTAACCGATGCGAAACTAAACACACACACGTACGAATCCTCGCATATTCCTCTCATTTAAGTCCTGACGTCCTTGTCAGGCTAAGAATTCAAATCATTCAAATATATTCAAATTTAATCACAAACATCATGATCGGTCCGTGGTCGTCCTCAATAGATTCGTGTTGCAGTATTCCTTAATCCACATAAGTTATAATTCGGGTCTGCTCTAATACTGTTTGTAATAATCCAGAATCTCACCAAAAAAAAAAAGTTAGCTGGAAGATATTATTTGAATTACTTGATCCTATATAAATGTTCAAGATCTATCTGAAAAATAACTGATATGTAACTAAACACACGCTCACACATGTCTTCACCCTAACACTAAAGATTACCTTTCAATTCCTCTAATTTTTTAAATAAAAATATCAAAACCCAGATCCCATGTAAAAAAAAGGGAGATGTGAATGAGTTAAATTAGAAAAACAGTTCTGTTACAAAGAAATATCCCCTGATTTTTTTTTTTTTTTATAATTGTTTGGAGGGAGACGCATGGTGATGCCATTTTTATGCAATCCAGCCCTCACTCATTTAGTGATAGGTCTCCATGCCCTGACGCCAAAGGCTACCATCCGATCCCTCTATTTTTTAAAAAAAATAAAATTAGCAAAACTATTCAAATCTTTCTCTCTATCTTCATCCATCCATGCATCCATGTTTGGTAGGCTGCTTCTATTTGTCAAACCGCTTTAGAAAAAATAGTTTGTAGATATTTTAAGGATAAACTATTCCATTTCTTTGATATAAAAATTAGCAGTTTTATTTTGATGCTGCGGGCTTTAGAAAATAATAACAGATAATCAGACCAAATCTCCATGTTGCTAGGCTTCCCCTAACTTAGGGGTGGCAATCGGGTCGGATCATAAACAGGTCGGGTCACATACAGATCGAGTCAAAAAATCATAAACATGAACCCGTCCTATTTATTAAATATGTCAGAAATTACAATCTGAACCTGTCATTTTTAATAAACAGGTAACCCACCGACTCGTTTAACCTGTTTAATTAAAAGGTAGTTTGTTTATCCAACCCGACCCGACCTATTTAACCTGTTTACCTAATCTGACCCGTTTAACCTGTTTAGACTTGTTTAACCTGACCAACCAAATCTTTTTAACCTGCCCAACTCGATCTGTATAGACCTGTTTAGACCCATTTAACATGTTTAACCCGTTAACCTGTTTAGACTTGTTTAATCTGCCCAACAGTTAAACGGGTTCAATGGTTTAAATGGGTCAGACATCTAAAACTCGTATCCGATCCAATTAATAAACAAGTTAAATGGATCGATCTGTTTACGATCCGAATTTATTTAGGCCAAACCCAAATCTGTTTATGGCGAGTTGAACACGAGTTGGATTGGCGGGTCGGATCATATTTTGCCACTCCTATCCTAACTATATATTTCACCATGCTGTCCAGTTCAAGTACTGCAAGTAAATCAACTTGCTGACATACTATGGCTGGCCCTCCAAGAAATGTTATTCTCTTGTGCATCACACCATCGCAGCCCTCGCCAACCTAAGTCCAATTGTCTCCCTCCCAGAATAATTTCCACCGCTTGTTTTATCCGCCCCAAGTCGCAATACATGCTGTCCAAATGAAGAGAATCCGCCGAATCAAGGGTCCTTGATTGGTGACCTCATCCCCACCATGCCGCCAGGACTGCTAAAAGGCTGGTCTCCTCATGGCCGATGAAATAGGGAGACAGCTGTAAGCACTTGATATACTTTTTCTATTAAAATTTTTTATTATTAGAAGTTGGGAGCCCTTGCAAGACATCTAAAAATTAGCCACCTCTTTTTATGTCACTTACATGCCCATCATGCGATGAATAAAGTTGAGGATTAGATTGTTTCTTGCATGGTGTAGCATTTAGGTAGAGTTCCATGAGCTTTTTTTTCATTATTTTGTATTTTTATCGGATGCATCCAAATTAAGATATTACGACTCTTTTTTTTTTATAATAATTTATTTTTTAATTTTGTTGAATATATTAACAAAAGAGAGACAGCTTGAGAGATCTTTGAGATTGTGCATGCCTTTTTTGCTTGAGAGATCTTTGAGATTGTGCATGCCTCTTTTTTTTTTTAGAAAATAGGAGGAGAGAGAAAGAGGCAGAACTCCATCTGCATAGCAGCCCCCATTCGACTCTCCTTCCACTAAAAAATATTCGATACAGGTCGCAAGTTTTCGCGTGCCCTTTCCAATTTGCGAAAAATTCTACTGGGTTATCCATGCGTGAGTACGTTACCCAGCGCTGCTTCAGTACTGATAGAAGGAAAGCATATTCACACAAAGCCATTCGAACATGGGGCATGTGGTTTTCTGATTTAATCGACGTTTGCATATTTCGAATTTGGACAACTTAGATGGAGTCCAAGCCTTCTTATCATCGAGCCTTGGTGGCAATTGTGCATGCTTCTGTTCCTCCACTATTATATAGCTTTTTTTTCATTGATTTATGTTCTCGTGCGGGATTAGTGCGAGTAGTTAATAATAAAAAAAGAAAACAGCTTAGAGAGAGCAACGGATAAAGACAAACAGGTTAAGAAAAATAAAAACGCCACTGGGTTCAGAGCACCGTGGGAGCCAAAGTCGGAGCCACTTGAACGCTGCTGGCCTTCAAAAACAGCGACGCCTTCAAAACCCAATCGCCTTTTAAGCATGCCTTCTCCCCTCTCCATCATTTTCCAAGCCCCTTCTTCGCCCCGTCTTCCCTCTTTCTTCCTCCCCGTCTTTTCTCCCCCTCCTCCAAACCCTGTTCTGCGCCCTCGCTTCGTCTCGTTGAAGGCCATGGCGTCGGAGGACGGCAAGGACCATCGCCTCGCGAGGATCTCCTCTTCGATCCGCGTCATTCCCGACTTCCCCAAGCCTGGTAATCCCTCTTCCCCTGATTATGGGGCGTAAATTTCTAGGGTTTTGAGAACTGCTTTGGTTCCGGGGGTCTTGATTTGGTGTCAGGTTTGGATTGTGATTCGTTGCGTTGGGTTGGGTGCAGGGATCATGTTTCAGGACATCACGACGCTGCTTCTCGATCACAAGGCGTTCAGGGACACCATTGATATATTCGTGGAGAGATATAGAGAGAAAAACATCTCTATTGTCGCGGGTAGATCTCATCCACTGTTCTCTGAATTTGTTTGATGTTGGATTTTTAGGTTCTGTCATGATGTTTTTCTTTCTAAAGTAACTCTCTTACTTTAGGTAAGAACTGGTTTGGAAATCTACGTGTTCTACCAAGGGAATCTAAATAGAGAGAAAGAGTGGGTGTTTCTACGCTTTAACAACAAGCAGTCTCATTTAAAAAAAAGCAAATGTAATTCAGTTGTACAGTGTGAAAGTTACATTTTGGTCGTGATTACTTTGATGCATGAAGGTATGCAAGTTATTCTGAACCGATGTCTTACTAATATAGAAGCTTTTTTGAGTAACCATGCAATTCATCTGCATAAAAGATAACTTTGGGCGCTGAGCAGCTTATTGTTGTGATCTGAGCATCTGAGGTGAAGATGCTACGCTAATGGGGTAGGATTGCAATAAGAAGACTGAAGGTGCAAAGAATACAATGTGAGGAGAGGAACCTGAGTGGAACGAAAAAAAAAAACTACTGCAAAGCAACTAATCAGACACAGAAAACCCTTGTTTTAATCTGCAGGTGGTTGGCTTCACGGATCATGGCACATTCTGTCAAATTTGAGAAATTGTAGCTAACTATGCAAAATAATGATTCTCATCTGTTGCATATCATGGAGATGGTCCTTGCGACACATTGAGGTTACTAGAACCCTAAAACATCAATTCAATTTTGATCCCTAATGAAAACATTTGATTCAAGTTTATTTTACACAAAAGCAACTTCGAATGTGTTTACAGCATCTCAAATCCCTAGATTGGTCCTTTGTTTGGACTTTGAGCATTAGGAACATTTTTTTGCCCCTGTAATGGCTATTATTAGAAAATATTAAATTGGAAGCCTTATGTCCAAAATTAGCCTTTCAACAAACAACCACATTACATAAACTATTGAAATTTATTGAGCTATAGTTGTGAACAGGTAGCTTACTCATGATATCTGAAAATTTTGTGAACTTTATCATGCATCAGTCAATCATTGCTTGGAGCTTCTCGATGACAGTATTGAGGACTCTAGATATAGAGATCTAAACCTTAAAGAAAAATAGAGAATACAATATATGAAATAGTTTATATTTGTCTGCAACACCGGTACTGAGAATCATACCAATATAGTACAGTGTGCATCTCATAATGACATAGGCTCCCAACACTCTTCTCACTCCCACTCATGGTATTGCTAGAAACTAGCCGGTACGAGTTGGTGCTGAGCAATGTAGAGCAGTTCTGCTTGGTCAGACCACATGATCAGCCATTCCAATTTTGCACTGGTAGGGTATGGTATGCTCCCACACGAGCGGTTTGGGACAGTTCGGTAGACCATGGTCTCTAATACAAATAAGTAGTCCTCTTGGCTATAGAGGATGGTTTAGATTGCTTCATGTGGCTTGGTTATGGAGTTTGCTAGTTCTATCCTCAATTGAAGATTTTGCATGCCCTGATACTAACTTTGTATTGAAGCCACTTTTATGAATCACTTGTAACCCTGAATCAGGTTGTAAATGTATTCCTTTCTACCTCAAGCAACATGCATTTGAACAAAAGTCTCACCTATCTTCCCCTTATTTGGAGATAAACCGGAATCAATCAATATGCAGAATGCATTCAAACCCATCCTTTTCTATCTAAAATCATCACTTATCTAGTAGACCGATTATCCTAGCCATTGGGAACCCTAGAAGATTTACTAACTATGCTCTTGCCCTTGATTTTGAACTTCTATCCTCAGTTTGTGCACAAAAAGAACTGGACATCCAGCATGCAGAATGCACCTAATCTTAGTTATCCTTAAGTATATCCTTACACATACCTTGATTGTTAGGCAAGTGGATATCGAAATACATTTATACATAATGTATTGAAAATGTTGGACTAAGGGAAACTTTGTCACATTCCTCTGGCAAACATATGGATTCTTTTAATTTTCTATGGGTATCTACTGTAAACATCATATTCATCTTGTGAAAGCAATTCAAAATCTGCCAGAAAGGTATCTGATTAACTTGAGCAGGCCTGCTCTTCATGTTAGATTGGGTCTGCATGATCTATTGATCATTTTCAACGTTGAATATGTTACATTAGCAATTCAAAGGAGTCGATGGTATACCCAATTAGGGTATTGGAAGGATGCTTGCAGATTTGTCATACCCCTTTCAAACTATCTTTCATGTCATGCTACTAAATAAAATTGTGGTATATGATATTGAGCTGATGAGCTACACATTGCTTGTTCATGGTTGTTATGTTTGTTAGGGGTACAGAAGAGCTATTCCTTCTTTACTTGGTTAATTGGACCTTCTATGAACCCCTCACTTATTACTTGAATGTTTTACTGAATTTTCTTTTTCAATAACCATCAACTAATGTCAATTACTATCTCTATGAATCACCCAACATATTAAAGCTATTATGTGTTTATTTATTTAAGTGTCATGAAGGTGGGCAATAGTTCTGAGCACTAATTATTTCCCGAGCACAATATATTGTCCACAATTAGATTAAAACAGCTTTTAATTGCCTGAAATGCACCATTTGTGATTAGAGTTCGTTGTATCATAATAGACCATGCATATCAACTTTGTTATTTTGTATGACCTATGAGATTCAGTTATGTGCTAAGTGTGAGACCATTTTATTGTTTTTTGGTCATTTGGTTGATTAATTTTTTATTCTTTCTAGAACTGTGCCTTGTCAGTTTTAACTTTACAATGATATATTACAGATTTACTTACAACACTTTATACAATTATACAACCAGCCTTATCTCAGCTGGTTGGCCTTCCTCTCCCCATGTGAGAGGTCTAGGGTTCCATTCCTCTCCCCACCGTGTTTCTCAAAAAAGAGATTGAATTTTCTCCCAAATATATTTATAAGTATCCAATTGGAATTGTTAATATGTTCTGTATAACATCACTTGGAAGATTTTTTTTTTAAGCAATAGAAATTTTTTTTCTTTTAATGTTCCAAGGAAATTTATAAATCCTAAGCAAATAGACTTGTAAGTTTTGTTTTTCCCCAGTGATGTGGTATGTGTTCTCTTTCCCCATTTTATCCCTTTTTAATCAAACTTTATTAGATGATTTAAATTTTGGAGGTAAATTAGTTTTGAATTTGGAAAACGTTCAATTTCCATGTTGAAAGTGGGACCATGTGGGACTATGTTTGAAGATGGAATATCAATCTCCGTTCAATTCTTTGATTGAAACTGTTTATCATGAACCTTAACACTGTTATACTTCTAGTAAGAATATGTTTGTGTATTTTCCTAATTGTGAATTTTGTGGTACATAAAGGTATTGAAGCAAGAGGCTTTATATTCGGTCCCCCCATTGCCTTAGCTATTGGAGCAAAGTTTGTCCCTATGAGAAAGCCAAAGAAGTTGCCTGGTATCATTTCTTTTACCATTCTTTTCTTTGTTCCTGTTTTACCAAGTCTTTTTGTTTCTATCTGACAATGGTAACTGATGCTATACTTAGTAACTAATGATCTTTGATGACTATTAGGTGAAGTCATTTCGGAAGAATATGCTCTAGAATATGGCACGGACAAAATGGAGATGCATGTAGGAGCTGTCCAGCCAGGAGATCGGGCACTTGTCATTGATGATCTTATTGCAACAGGAGGGACCTTATGTGCTGCAGTCAGACTTATTGGTGAATTGCTAGTGCTTGGTTTTAAATTTGTGAATATTTTGAATACTATAGCCAAAAGGTCACTATTAAGGTCGCTATAGATTCTTCCCCCAATTTCATTAGTTATTTTTGTTCTGTGTGAAGGTGTGAAGGCATGCTAAATAGTAGAACAATGACAAAAGTGTTATGATTGTCATTGAATTTTGAACATGTATGGATGTTCTGTAGCCTGTTTTGCCTATCTCTGCAATTTCTATTGCTTGTTGATGCCATCCCATTTTTATTCTGAGTCAATCATTTTGCTTCCGGGATGAGTATTAAAAGTTTTTGCTTTCAGAATGTAAGGTCAGTGATTGTGCTTGGTTTCCTTTCTCTCTCTCTCTCTCTCTCCCCCTCCCTCCCTCTCTCTCTGTGGGTGTGTGTGTGACTGACTGAATAGTCCATATTTGATGGTCGGTGGACCATAGATAGTTTAACCATTGTGGTTGTGTTTCCGGGGGTGGAAAAGTTCTTTCTTAGAATTGGTTAAAACTAATAGTCAAATATAAATAAATATGTTTTCCTTGATGTAACGGAATTCTATATCTTGGATGTTTGATCTTTATTCACAACAAATTGTATATGTAACTGGGAGTTCTGATCCCTATAGATATCAGCTACTATTTATGTCCTGGTGTTGCTGCACATTGTGCTACTGCCATGTTAGTTTTTAATGTTTGAGGTACCCCTCGAACTTCCATTGAAACCTTATTGCTTTGATAGAGAAATTAGAAAAGAATGAGGATTGCTGAATTTATGAATTTAGCAATTAGCACAAGAAAGTTTTTAGATGTGTTTGCCTATTGCAAAGTTTGCATGGTATAAGGTTTACATATTTTGGTCATCTGGTCTAAATTTCTGAGTTTAGAAATTTGGACCACTGCTACTTGGATGTACTTCCATGTTTTTCTGATTCTGTGGTATTTAATTCTGGTATTAAATTTTCCGAATGTGCTATATTAGTCAATTTATGGTGCATGCCATACTTTATTTTGAGGCATTACTGGGAGGTCGTGGGGCATAAAAGAGTGGATTGCTTATAAAAGGGATGCAAACACTTGGTGGAACATGTAAACCTGAATGCATGTCTTATTTCTTCCATGTGTATCAGTTTTTGGTTTCTTAATAAGGTTGATGTACACTCTATACGAATCCTAGTTACCATTGTCAATCTTACTACTATTTTATTCTTTTTCTGCAGAACGAGCTGGAGCAGAGGTGGTTGAATGTGCTTGTGTTATTGAGTTGCCAGAGCTAAAGGTGGAATAACTACTCTTATCTTACAAAAATGCATTACTATTCTCATGTCAGCTGCACGGCTGAAATTATAGTGATAAAATTTGAAATTGGAAATTTTTGAAGGACAAAACTTCAAAAGATGTAGTTCTTTTTTTTTCTTTTTATTGATTTGGATTGGCTAATCCCCACATTCCACCCTATACCCATCCCACCCCTCGAGGACCAAACGCAGCTGGATTTTAACCCCCATCCCCTGGCTCAAGTGGCAAAAAGTGATACTATCCTTGCAAGTGCAAGGTGGTAAAAAGTTTCAGTATATTCAGAAGAATCTAAATTGATAGGTAGAGTTGCAATAATTCATGAATGTGGGCAAATGGTTGTCAAAAGTTTCCAAGAAAATTCACTGCATGTGTTTTCCTTTTTATCAAGTTGGGGTCATCTTTAGGGGAAAACAACTTTCATCAATTTTTTTACAATGAATAGAGAATTTTCAAGAGGCCTCTTATGTCTTAATTATATTTCACGACTTGAGCTTGGAAATTGTTGTCCAGAAAATGTGTCTTTATTTTTGGTTTATATGGTATGTATGCAATTTAATTAAATAAATGTAGTTGACCAGAAAATGTTTGTTGATATGACATATGATATGAAAACAACAGTAGTATTTTTAACTAAAGTTTGTCACTATTTTGCTATGAACATAGGGATATCTGGATAATGGAACATAGCGATCACGGTTGAAACCATAAAGCACTATTTATTGTCTTAAAGATTGACTATTAGCTATAACATTGCATCTTTCGTCTCATCATCATAGAATTGTAATTGTTTTGCTCGCTTATCGAAGTTAAGAGTTAAGATCTTGCTTGTTTGGTTTTATCCTCTATGGTCATGGATCTTACATAAATTTGTGTCAGAATTTTTAGGCAACCAATATAAGAAAGGCAAGAACACATCCATGATATTGCTTCTATATTTCACTTTAGGGTTTTTTGCATATTCACACCAATATTTTGCCAATATTGTGTTGAAACTTCTCCTTATCCCTATTTGCAAATCAACAATAGTTATACATATTTGCAATATGCCCCTTCTATTAGCCTATTGTCTCCCCTATGAACTACAATCTCTGGTTAACCATGAGTGGTAGTTGACCATTTTGTCCCTGGTCAGCTTCAGCTATGTTCTAGATCAAGGTTCGCTGTTTCGGTATCAGACCCCGTACCGGTGCCATGCTAGCACTATATCGGTATAGTATGGTATAAGATCTTTTTGGCATACCGACGGTCAATACGCCTCTTGTACCGGGTACTGATATCGAAACAGTATGCTTTGTATCGCCTGGTTCGGACTAGTACGACGAACCATGTTCTAGATCATATGAAAGTAAAAGAGAAATGGGCAACCATGATAATTGAGAAAAGAGAGTGGTAGATTGATTTATAGTATGACGGAAATATTAACCAGCAACCATGGCCTCCACCTCCTGTTCATATTTGGTTCCATCTCTTCTTTCTCCACCCAACACCCTCCTAAAGCTCACCACTATTTTCCCTACAAACCAAAACCTCTTCCCTTTATCATCACGTCCTCCCCTGGAAAACCCCCTCCACCAAGACCGAGCCCTCAAGCCACCTCCTTTTCAACCTTTCTGCCATGCTCGATGAACCACCCCTCAACCTCATCGCTGACATATTCCTTGACCGGACCATCCATGTCACCTGCTTCCTTGGCGTGTTGCATGTCCTCCAAACCTCCGGCCCTTCACCATGTCCATTTATAACTATATTTGTAGCTAGCTACCCCATGTTGCTTTAGATGCCGACAAGTTCCTCTTCTTGGACCTCCTCAGTGTAGCCGTCCACATGTCCTAGCTCTCCTACAATATGCTCTCTGTCATGTCTCCTGACCACCACAACTCCGTTTTTTGTCCATGGGCAAGTTGTCTGCTGCTGCTTCGATGCCACCCTCTCAAACACCATCGACATTCTCAAGAAGCCCTTCCTCGTCCCAAATGAATTGGCTTTTCCGTCTTTGTGGCATGCCCCCTTTTTGCTGCCTCCCCAAAGCCTCTTGCCAAATGTTATATAAAGGATGGAGGAGCCCCAACTCGATGACCGGGTTCTGGGCATGGCTAGACCACCACCCACCAGGGTTGATGGTGTATGTGTCGTTTGAGTTGCAGAACCAACTGCCAAGCAGTGATGCTCATAGTGGTGCTGGAGGGGCAAGGGCGATCGTTCTTTTAGTTTTTGCCAATGATAGACTAGATGCTAGAGGAAGTTGGAGATGGGGTGGGAAAGCTGTGAGAGGGTGGTAGATCAAGCTCTTGGTGTAGCAGCGACAAGGGCGTTCATGAGCCACCATGGGTGGAACTTGGCATCATAAGGCATGCAGCATGGGTTATCAGTGGTGGGTTGGTCGTTGGAAAGCAATGTGGAGCTGATGGTGGAGGAGCTCAAGGTGTGCGTGGCAATGGGGAGTGCTATTGAGGTGGTGCTGGTGAAGGTGATGGGGAAGGGTAGAGGGGGAGGAAGATATAGGCGAAGGCGAAGGAAATGGAGACAAAGTTGGAGGTGATGGTGTGAGAGGGTCGAAGAAGAGAGTCTTGAATGGCTTGAATATGGAGCAAAATATGCCATGGCATTGAGGAAAATGGAATGTCTGGGATGAGGAAATGGAGCGAGAAGAAAGAAAGAGAAGGGTAGGGTAAACTTAATTTTATCCCATAAATTACAATGGTCCCATCCTTAAACAAATGCCCACTTGTAATCTGTTAAACTTAATTCAAGTTGGTCACTGCAAAATAAATATAAATTATCTAGGTCGATTTGTAAATAGTGATAAGGAGAGGCTTTATATACAATATTGATAAAATATTAGGTATGAAATGCAAAAAAAATTCTTAGCTTTATTTATGTTCTTCGGTAACTAGAAATGATTAGATCCATTAGTGGGTTGGGTACTTGAGTCGGGCCTAGGCTTGAAGAAGCATGACATTGAAAGCTCATGCCTATGCATGACCCAACACGGACTAGGCCAAGGGGTATCTGGTAGGGGTGTACAAAAACCGACTGAACTGTGAACTAGAGCTGATCACGAGCCGGGCCTTGGGCCTAAACTCTATTCATTTTTAATCGAGTTTTGGATCGGGCCATTGTAAAATTTGATATTTTCTGTGCCCAAGCCTAGCCCATGATCAGCTTTACCGTGAATCTGACCCGAACCAGTCTCTTTGGTTTTGTTTATACCTGTTTTTTAGAATCCGCTTTGGTGTTGATTTGAGAAAGGCTCAAACCAGAAAAGTTCAATTTTTGGTTTGAGTTTTTAGAAAACCAATTCAAACCGAACTAACCCAACCCGATATATATATAGTATATATTTTTTATTTTTTAATTTTTTTTTATTATTGTCTTTTATATATAAAATAGAATTTTTATATTTAGACTTAGCTCAGTCCATTGAACATCAATCCTATAAAATGGAATTTTTGTGTTAGACTTAGTTTAACCCATTTATCCCAACTAATTGAACATCAACCCGATAAGACGAACTGAACTGAATCAAATTGCTTGGGTCAGTTTCAAATGATTTTTGTAGATGATTGGTTTGATTTCGATTTTAGAAAACTAATTTAAATTGGTTTGGTTTTAGATATATTTACAAATCGATCCGATCTGTCCCGACTCGTGCACACTTCTAGTCAAGGTTCAACGTCTCGATACCGGACCCTGTACCGGTGCCACACTAGCACAGTGTCGGTATGGTAGGATACGTAATTTTTTGGGTATACTGGATATCGGTACTAAATCGGTACAGTACGGTACGCTCTGTACGATCCGATTTGGACTGGTACGACATACCATGCCTCTAGTATTAAGCCTGAGCTTGTCCTGACCTAATATACCCTTTCAGGCTAGAACAGACTCAAGCTTTGGAGTTTATACATTTTCTTATTAAACTTGCAAGCAAGGCCTGAACCGAAAATTATTTGGGCATGTCTCTAGGCTTGAGCCTGGTGCCCTAAAGTCTAAGCCTGAGCTTATATTTCTTTGGCTATTTGTGCTGGCTCCACCCAGTGATAGCCCTAGAAATGATAAATACTATATTAACTTTTTGAAAAAAATGTGTTGACAAAAATTCTGTATCATCCCATTAAAGAAATGGCTGGGCATTTGGGCCGTTTCTTTTGTTCTCTTTATTTTTTGGTTGGACGTTTCTTTTGCACTCCACATCTTATGTTGTTGATAAATAATTGTTCAACTCTTATACCCCTATCTCATACAAATCCAATCGATTGGATTTCAAGTTGGACTCGGTCAGGTGAAATGATATGATAGCGGTCTAACACTAATGATTTAAAATGTGATCTACTGCTTCTAAACTGCTTGCAAACTAATGTTCGTGAAATTTTGGAGACCCTTAACCTATACATCATGTGGTAAAAAAATAGTTATCATATAATTTTATTTAAAATTTGCCTATTTTTGGCTATTGTATGTATAGGCTAGAAGTCTCCAAATTATATGATTTTTGGTCTATAAGCAATTTAGAGTAGTTAATGACATTCAATAGCTTGGATCGTAGGTGTTGGATCCCCATCTTTCGATTTCACCTGACTAGATCTGACTTGTAATATGGTCAATTGGATCTTAGTTCACCTTCGATGTGCGCGCGCGCGCGCGCAGAGAGAGAGAGAGAGAGAGAGAGAGAGAGAGAATATATTCGAACGAACTTCATCTTCACCAATGGCCAAAATGTACAAGTGACTATGCAAGATTGGCTTTATTTGCATCATTTTTTGGATGCATTTAATATTTAGTTTGTGGATAGCCAACTTTTCAAAAAAATAAAATAAAATTTAAGTAACTTATGCATGCTAACAATTGCAGATGCTGGCACAATTCTAAGTTTATTTTACCTGGACAGACTTCAATGGCATTGGCAAGAGTACTAAATCATGGGAGTAGTAAATACACATCCTTTGTCATAGAATGATCCTCACCTAACCTGTAGACATCCTTTATATAAATTTATCTATATCTTAGCTTTGCATCTGGTGGCTCCTAGTTATCCATCCCTTGTATCACATTTGCATGGTCTTTGGTTCAAGGAAATTGATCTCTCTTGTTCTCCCCTGCTTCCAGGATTTGATACATTTTTAAAAATATGACTTCGTGTGCAGTTGATAGTTGTGTTACCGCTTAGTACAAACTGAATATGGAGTATGTTAAAATGAATTAAGTTTCTCTACCACGAGTTGATTCCAGTAGCCTCTTGATCATTGGGAAATTTAAGTTGGAGATGAAGATGACAATATTGATTAATGTTAATAATTGCTATACTGTTGCTTTCTATGTGCTGCCACTGAAAGATGGAGCTGAGTATTATGAATTATGGCTCTGATTGGATTTGGGGAATTTAAATGAGATGGAATGAAATGAGAAATGGGAGTTTACTGTACATGGATTGAGGGAAAAAAATCCACCAGACTTATTTCGGCTTCCAATTTTGTTTTTAGATGTGGTCTTATGCGTGTTTGTTCTTGTTTATCTACTCCTTTCTACACTTTCTGTGCTCTAAAAACCAAGGTCCTTGCTTATTGTCTTTTGTTTTTAAGACATAGCAAACATGACCTTTTTTAGCACTTGAGAAGATAATTCTGAGTTTTCATCCTTGCAATTAACAGGTATTAGCAAAAAGTATGCCTTAATTTTGGTATTTTAACATGTAAAATAGTGAAACGTCTGCCCCTGCCCCCACCCCCAAAAACGAGAAAATAAAGAGAGCAGAGAAAAGGAAAATACTGGGTGTAATTGACCTTTATTGTTCAGTGTTGTTTCCAAGGTGTCTAAGTTTGGAAATTCTTTGTTTCTATTTTTAGAAGAATTATCAATTTTTGGATGTTTGTACTCTATCTCAACATACAGTCCTGTTATTTAATAATGTAGGGCCTGTTTGTCATTGTCGTGTATCGTCTCTGTGTCTTTGTTTCTTAACGGACTAATGGAATGCCACAGGGATATTGATGTTGAAAATAGCTGCTATTCCTTGCTTTTACCTTCACTCTTTTTTTGAAAGCAATAGATCCTTGCTTCCAAAAGCCCGAAAAATTTTACAATTTTTGTGCATTCGTATATTTCCTTTTTTTTCCTGGTGTACACCATGTGTCACACCATATGACTTGTTTGCCCATCAGCTAGAGGTCTATTCTACAGTATATTGTATTCTTCTTAGTCAGCTAGAGGTCTATTGTAAATATATTGTATTCTTCTTAGGATAATCATTCATATTGTAAGATATCATGCTAATCTTCCATTATGCATTTCCTGTTTCCAGTACTTGTAAACTAATGAATTTTGCTGGTTCAGGGCCGAGAAAGACTAGGTGACAGACCAGTGTTTGTACTTGTGAAGGGCTAAAACCAGTCTGGTACATGCTTATTTATTTCAAGGTTCTTCATTTTGCTTCCTCGGATAATATATGCTACAACTTTTGCTGGATCACCTGAGCTAAATAATCTGAAATGTCATTATTGACATTTTTCAGAAGGGCTTGGTAATACTAGTTGCTTCTTTAATTTGACCAGAGCGTTCTATGGCTTTTGTAAGTTGTCTGAAGTATGGTATCTTTTTTCTTCTTTTTTTTTTTTGTTAAGGAAGTATTGTACCGTTTACAATCATGAACTAAAAATTTTATTGGATATCTCCAAACGAAATAGAAATTTCTGCTGGTAGCTGAAGTCTGGTATTTGCATATTTGTATGCCTGGTTTGGCCAAAAACTAGTTCAAGTGATGTTTGATGAGAGGATCCTTTTCCTTTTCTTTTTTTTTTTTGGTGGCTTTTGTAAGATGCAAGCTTCTTGGTTAGTAATGTGTCTCATGTCGGCGCGCGGCAGATGGGAATATGTATTACTTTAGATATTCTGTTAATTGTAGTACTCTTCAGCATCGTTGCGAAACCTAATTCTACCAGTCCTCCCATCTCCATTGTTTAGAAGCCTCTGGGAACCCTTGTATGCGCGGAACTGATGGATATGGCATCCCACATGTTTGAGATCATGGCATCTTTGTATGTGTGATATGAAAAATCTCTGATGCTTTGTGCTCCTGGAAATAGATGGGGTTTGGCAGCACGTCGTTTGCTGCTGACTAGCTGTGATGCGTGGGGCTCATATGGTGGGTTTTTTTTTTTTTATTATTATTATTATTATTTAAACAACGGTGGTATCATATATAACGTATATGGATACAACCAAGAAAATCAAAAAGTAAAATATCACGAAGAGCACTACGTAATTCCACCTCGTCCACCCATATATGGGCCCTTGAGCGGTTAGCAATAAAGGAGGCCATCCAATTCGTAGCCCTATTTGTTTCATGGAATATATGCTTCGCCCGAATGACCATCTTACCACGAACCAAGGCTTAGATTTTCTTCAGCAGTGGGTATTAGTCGCTGACCTCTCTGTCACTTACAGAATCCGTCCAATGATCGTCATGGAGTCATCCTTCAAAAGGACCCTTTTAGCCCACAGAGCACGCATGACATAACCCAGTCCAAATCAGGTCGCTCGCAACTTGTTCCCGGCACCGAGGTGTCAAACAACTAGGATCTCTCAGCAGCAATCACCCTCGAATCTGGGCCTCTAATAATAAAGTATGCATCTTCCCTCATGCTGTCCTGCAGGATGCAATCATCAAAGTTGACCTTGAGGAAACTCGGGGGTGGGGGCTTTCAGGTAAAAATCGCCATGCGGGGTGCTCTACGAGCAGAGGTAGAGTCCTAAATGTCTTAAACTGTCAAAGGTCTATCCTAAGGAGCAAGGTGGCCACAGTAGAAAATTTTGACGTGCGACCTCCGCTGCAGCCTTGCCCTCTCTGCCACCATCTCCGGAGGGGGGGCTCGTCTTCCCAAAGGTCCAAGCATTCCTCACAAGCCAGATCTGGTAGGCAGTGTAGATCGCCTATACCGCGGTGGCTTATATGTTGAGGAAGTAAAATTGTGAGAGTAAATTTATCTTTCAAGCTTTGGTCATGCTTAGCAGGTTTACAGAAGCAAAGTAGCAATCTCACCGGTAAAGATGCAATCGGGAGTAAGTCTCTGACTTCTGCAGTAACGTTAGATCTTTCATTCTCCTCTGCCCTCAAACTAGCTCGGTTCAAAGTAATGCTTGACCTAGTGAAAGTGCCATGACAATAACCGGTGAATGCAAGGCAGTCTGTAAGGTACCGCCACCTCTACTGGAAAATAAATGAACTTTGGGCGACAGTGACCACCACAAACTTTGGACTAGTCCACTGGACCTGGTCCATCCGTAAGGCCTGAAAATGGGAAGCAAGAGTGAGCTGAAACAGCAGCAGGTCTATGCTGCAATGATGGACAATGCTGCAACGCTGGTTGGCTATTTCGCATAATGGAATAAAACTGGGCGAGGGTTACTGAAACTTGGATAGCTTCTCAATGGACTATGATCTGGAATATATGTATATATATTTTCTGATGGATAAATGATGTGGAATATCGTTACTTTAGATATCTTACCTGATAGAGTCTTTTCTTGTTGATGCCATCCCATACGCTCACACATCCATCGCAACCTCCAGTGGCAAATGTCATGTTGTTGCGACATCCAAATTTTTAGCTAAATGGATCCAAGAAAGACGGCAGACGCGCAAATTACTCAATTCTGACACGAGAAGATAGTGATGATAAATAACAATATCGAGCTCATCCAGTCTGGTAACTGGAATGAGTACAATCTAAATTCCTTAATGAGAATCTATTGAAGGGCAAGTCTGGTGCCAGCAGCCATGGTAAATCCAACTGTCAGGGCCAAGCGGGGGAGAGAGAGAGAGAGAGAGAGAGAGAGAGTTTATGTCTTGCCTCAAGAGGCAGTGCCTTCTCCTAAGACGAGACAAGAAGGAGATCGGTGGGGTTGGAGAAAGGGAGGGTCATACATTTGCCTAATTGAAATTTGCTTAATTTATGGGCACAAGCATCCAACAATTGCATAAGATTTGATTCTACCAGGGAAGAGTAGGGTCATACATTTTATCTGATGAATTGTCATTAATCCTCCATTGTCAAGAAGTGCAATTTTCCAAGTCATGTTATGTGCAGCATGGTGTGCTCTCTGTCCCATTTTGATATAATCTGTTCAACTTGGATATGGGACCTTGCAGAAACAAGTCAATCGAGAATTAAGATGCCAACATATGAAAAAAACAATATTCTATATCAAAGGAGACATCTAAGCTCTCACAATAAGAAAAGATTTCCCCTCCCTTGGCTCCATTTGAATATTTTTAATTTCAAAATCATGGTATGAACATTTTCATGAATTCAAAATCTTGATTTCGTTTGAAAGAAAATTGAAATTCAAGATTTTTAATGTTCATATGGTCTGCATTAGCATAACGCGAATCCTTCGAAACACTAGAGTAATTGGTTCGTACATTTTTTAAAATATTTTGAACATGGAGAATAAGTAAGACAATGAGGAGGGAAAATGCAAATTATACAAAGTATATAATTTCAAATTCATGATTTTGGACTTATATGTGATTTTGTTGCAAAATGACACCCGATGATGCAAAATCATGACCAAAAGTTTCAAAAATTCATGAAATCAATTTTTCAACATAATTAATATCCTTAATAAGAAAACCATTTCAAAAAATTGTTATTTTTTGTTAGTGGCAGTCATTTCCTAGCAGAGGCAAATAGATGTTATAGCAGCCACTATAAGCTACTGTGACAGAAAAATAATAGATGATAACTAAGAAATGGCAATGTTACTTGATCATCTTACTGCTTATAAAATAAAAGAAATTTTCTTTCCAAATGGCAATTGTGGCTGCTATTTTTATTATATAACAGCCAGTACAACATAACAGCGACCATTATTTTAAAGCCCAAGACGACTTGATGTAATGCCTCCAATCCAATATAATGGTTGTTACCACAAACCCTTTTGTTGGGCCTAATCGGATTAGATTAGACTGGTTTACTCCAATACTACAAAATGATGAGTAATGTAAGAGGGCACCATTTTTTTAGCACACAAAAGAGACTTTTGTCCCATGTCCAGGAGATTGGTGTAATGTGGAGCCAAATATTAATTACCAAGCTAGCATTAGTAAATGCATATAATGGAATCCCAAGTCCATATGATGTAGGTTTAATCACAATCCTATTTTACTGATCTGAGAAGTCTATTAAGAGCCTAATTAAGATATAGTTAAATTATTATGATATGAATCTAATATAAGTATAACGAGTATATAACCCAAACGATGCATGAGGTACTTTTTTTTATTTTAAAATATAGTATGCAAAAAAATATATTTTAATTAAGTATATAATTATTTAGAAAATAATATTTTTATTAATTTATATAATATTTTTTAACAAATACTTCGATTAGTTTTTAATAGAAATATAATTTTACTAATAATTTAATATATTATTCAAATTATTAATTCCTTAAAATATTATTAGTAAAAATATCATTTTTTACTAAAATATTTTTGCAAAAATATTATTAGTATTATTTCTCAACCATATACTAAAATATTTACATTAATAACCATCCTTTTCTCATGTATGAGCTTGGCCATCGTCCAATCTCTCCTGCACTGAGGGCCCGGATTCAATGACAGTCGAATTATACCAAAAAATAAAGGCAAATGTAAAAGAATTAAAAAAAATTATTGTGGCATCAAACCCCACCACTACGAATCCTTGCACGAATCCTACCCATCGAATGTATGGGATTATTAGAAATACTATTGAAATAAACATCTTGTAAATATAAAAAGCTAATATTAAAGAAAAAAAATACATTAAATGACCTAAAATGTGGCACATTTTCAGATTACTAGTTTAAAAACATGCATTGAAGAGGACATGAATGCAAATATACAATAAAGATGAGGATATAAATGAGTACAAGTAATAAAGGCAGCGGACATGTGGGGTGGTTCTATATACACCCCCACCCCCCCCCCCCCCCCCCCCCCCCCCCGCCCCGCCCCGTTGCTAAGGACACCCCCCAAAAACCAAAAAAAAAATACCCAAACTAACCTTTAGTGTAATTACCATATTGCCCTTGAAATTTTCTTAGTACACCCCCCCTTCCTCCTCCTCCGTTTCGTTTTGAAAAGAAAAAAAAAAAACATCCCTCAAACCCCCCCTTAAACCCCTCGATCCATTTACATCGTTTAGGCGATCTTTGAAGGAGATTTAAGCCCCATTCGAAGCATGGACAAGCAACTAGTGATTTGGGACGAAGAATCGGCCGCAAAGGTACGTGTTCCACCTTGTTTCGAAATTTTTTTTTTTCACGGTTCGTGCTCCGTTCGGCACTGGATCGCCGAACAAAAGGCTTCTGTTCGGCTGAACAGTGCCGAACAGAAGCCTTCTGTTCGGCAACCCTCAACCGAACAGAAGCCTTCTGTTCGGCTGCACAGTGCCAGAAGCCTTCAGAAGGCTTCTGTTCGGTTGAGGGTTGCCGAACAGAAGGCTTCTGTTCGGCACTGTTCAGCCGAACAGAAGCCTTTTGTTCGGTGATCCAGTGCCGAACGGAGCACGAACCGTGAAAAAAAAATGCCGGCGGGGGGAGGGGGGGGAGCTACCTCGAGGTGGTCGTGGAGGCGCCGGCGAGGTGCTCGTTGCTCGGGAGATGGCCGGGGAGGTGGTTCCGGGAGAAGCCGGCGAGGTGGTCGGAGATCGCGAGAATGCCGGCGACGAGAGGGAGAAGGGGGAACGGGGGGGTTTTGGGCGTTGCCGAGGTGCTTTGGGCGGAACAGTTCAAAGGGAGACGGAGGGGGTTTGGCCGCCGGCGAGGTGCTTGAGGCGAGGTTTTTTGGGCGGAAGGGAGAAGCCGGCGGGTGTTTTGGAGGGGAAGAACGGGGTGGGGGGGGGTTTGGGGGGTGTAGAGAGCAATTTAGGTGAGGGGGTGGGGAGGGTGGGGGGTAATTTATGAATTTTTAATTTTTTAGGGGTGTCCTTAGCAAATGGGGGGGTGTAGAGAGTATTTAATTTTTTTTTAATTTTTGGGGGTGTCCTGAGCAATAGGGGGGGTGTATATAGAACCACCCGGACATGTGGCTTGGGAATGATCAAAGCGGGTACAGATGATGGAGCATTCATTTATATATATATATATATATATATATATATATATATATATATATATATATATATATATATATATATATATATATATATATATATATATATATATATGGGGAGTGATAACTTACTTCCGTTATGGTAAGTTATTAATCTACCAGATTTTTATTGAACAAAAATATCTTTACTTTTTATAACTTTTAAGAGTATTTTATGTCTTATTAAAATCCCATATTAACTCACCCGCTCAGCCCCCCAATGAATACTCACACACACACTCTCTCTCATGTATATATATTTGGGTTCCTTGATTCTGTATAAATACTCAAGAGATCTATCCAGCGAATAACTGATGTGGGACTAAATACACGCGTGCACAGATCCTTACAGTATAAGTGGTCTTAGAATTCATACTTTCCAAAGTTTGGATATCTGTATCTCTAATTATGGAAAGTTTTGGCACTTTTTCTATTTCTACCTTTAGACTAGAAAGAGTATTCCGGCAACTTTTTTGTAGCTTCTCCAGCCATATGCTTGATGCATTTGATTGCTATCTATTGTTCATGTTAGCCGGTGCATTGTATTAGTTGAATCTTCACATCACTGAAAAACGCTTATATGCTGTAATGGGGGAAAAAAAAGAGAAACACTTGCGTACCAATATATAATTGGATATTAGGAGACCTGATGACCACTATTTTATCATCCCTAGTTTTTTAACTCTGGCTTCAGTTACATTTGGAAGAGCTAATACATGCTTAGGAAACTTGTGAATGGGACTAGGAACCTGTGCATCTCAGAATGCATAAAATTGAAGAGCACAGATCGAAGAATATCAGTTTATCCATAACCACCGTAATGTTCTATTTGTCTTCAATTCCTGGTACACCTGCACTGCAGTGCAGTCAGCAAGTGTTGAAATCGCCTAAATTCTTCAGCTATCTGTGTGAAGTATCTATAACTGCACCTGATACAGATGATAGATACCAAAAGAAATTTAAATTTTACATCTCAAGTTTTTACTGCCTGAGATGGCACATGTTTCTTGTTTATACATAGCGGTTAGAACATGATTGTTGCTTCGTAAAAAACATTTTACTTCTCAAATTATCAGTGCATGACCTGTCCCATTATTGTTTATACCTTCGCCCTGGAACATGCGCAATAGCTTATAGAGAATCAAATTATATATCTGAATTTATCACTGCTTGACCTGGCATGTGTTGCTCATTATTTCTTCAGTGTTCAATGAAAATCATGTTTTTGTGTAGAGGAATATTATGACGGTGCACAATATGATGAATCCTGATGTCAAACCATGTTATTGCCCGAGTAATTTACATTAGGAATGAAAGGCCTTGTGCCTGGGTGGCAGGCATCCATCCTGAGGACATTTGCAGCAGGGAATGAGCCTTTCATGTTCTCATAGCATTGGTGTTTCATACCATACACATCTATAGATTGCTATTGTTATGGTAGTTAACAACAGGATATTACGATGATGCAATTTTTTTTCATCCGGCATCAAAGTTTTTGCATTTGTGATGGTCTTAGTGGTATATATGAAATTATACTGGGAAAATTTGTGCAGTCATTCTTCTTTGGGAGGTCAGTGTTGATGTGCAGGAATGTTTGATGACAATCTGCATACTATCGAATGGCACAAAGCATCCTCGGTGTAAACGTGCATGAAGATGAGCCTCAGTAAGTGCTTTTTTTATTTTCCATGCACATGTAACTTTCTTTTGTATAGGTGCAGTTTCTGGTCGGATTACAGGAGCTATCGAAAGAACTACTAATGCCTTCTTAAACATGGTCAGATCATCTCAAGCCATTTTCCTCAATTCTTGTTGCCACATGCAATTTACGTCTGATATGAAGCTTACGGACGATCCTCGAATTGCTTCGATCTGTAATCTGCGTGCATTGCAATCTTCATGTCGTGGTTTTGACCATGAAGTAAAAGAGTTCTAGGAGCTATATAGATACATATTTGATCATGTTCTACTGTTCGAGAAGGGGCCAGGATTCAGGTTATTTCAACAACTTGACCGTGTCTTGTATGGGTTGGTGATGTCGACATAGCTGCAGGCTCGAGGCTTTACAGCAGAGGCACTGAAGATTCTCTGAAAAAACTAAAACCATGGAATGGGAAACGAGCTGTTCGGTCAAAAGAACACGGCCTACCAGCTTGCAGCATTTAAACAATAGCTCAGTTGAGTTCTTTGTAGTGGATCACAAAGATTGTTTGCTTTTTTTTTTGTCAAGGCTGGATCAAAGATGCTTTGCTGGTCCTACTTTCTGAAAGTAGTGTGGTGAAAAGAAACCGTGCACTGATTTTGCTTTGTTTTGACTTGCATCTTCTCTATATATATCTTCTCTATTTTGTGGCTTTTCCGGCGTTTTATAAGGTTCTTTCGTTTTTTTTAGGTGGGGATCATGGAGTCCTGCAGCGTGGGCCTGCATTAATAGCTCTTATGTAATCTTTTGAGGTCAACAGGCTTCAGTTTTGCAACTCGGGGAACGTTTCCTTAATCAGGGTGCAGTCTCTGAGCCCAGGACCGATACATAATTTTGGCTTTGGAGATCCTTCCTGATGAGGCAAAATTTTCAGTTCGTTGGATGACTACTTTGTTGAAGTGAGTTTCCTGGTCAACAGGAGAAAGTCGAACATTTTTTTGCAAATAAAAATAAAAGAAAACATAAGTCGGACATTTTTAATTGAATCAAACATTTTTCTTTCTCAAATAAAAAGAGAAAAAAATGAAAGTCAAACATTTATATTTGCTCAAAGAGAGAGAGAGAGAGAGAGAGAGAGAGAGAGAGAGAGAGAGAGAGTCACATTTTTAATTAGAACGTGCCTGTCAAAAATAAGTGAACATAATTTTGAATATTCCTGGATGCAACTCAGCCTAATTTGTGACCTTAAACATTTCATACTCCAACAGCTGCCTTATTGCATTGTCTGCATGGGCGAGTTACATATTTAAGTGCCACTAACACTGGTTACAAAAATAGATTAAGTTGCCATAATTCTTGAAATGGCACGACTAAAAGCACGAATGGAGTATTCTTTGAGAAAGGAAGGAAAATCGATGATACAACAAAATGTGCTTATTAATTTCTTCTTGCTAAATAAACTATTTTTCTTAGGAGTACAACATATTGATAGGGTTGGTAGTTTGATGCGTGGCTTCAAACTCATTTGAATCCACATGAAACAAATGGGGTAACATGGAGGTTTCTGATATCGGTTTGTTTCATGCCTATGCTTGTTACTGAAAAATGGTTTTGGTTTAGGTCCACTTGTTTTAACCTAATGGCATGGTTTTAGGTTCGGGTTTAAAAGATATTAGAAAGGGGAAGGTCAGCAGCCCACTCAGATTTGATTAAGTAGATGAAATCAGGTACAAAGGAAAAGTGTAGGAAAAAAATAAGTTGAAGTAAGGAATGTATTGAGGATACAGTATCTCCTTTTCAGGTCCTTTTCTTTTGGTTGTCTAAAACAACTGATGTCTCATAAAGCCAAGAATAGCAGGTTGGTTATGCAAGAAAAGCTTAATAAGCTAGGTAGTACATGATATGTTTTCTAATAATTTATGATGATTAATTCAACAAAACTCCTGTTTTACAAATTTTAATAAAAAAAGTTACTTTTTGATAGAACAGCCATTATGACATACTTGCAAAGACCTCTCATTATTTTTGGAAAATGATCAGGAAAATTTTAATATTTAAAATAAAACATCCTCTACTCTAGCCCTATCTCTAATTATACAGAGCTTTGCAGACTTGTTTACATATTTACTATTGGTGCGAAAAGGCAGATTTATCCCTTCTCTAATTTATGTAACCTTTTTTATTTAGAAAAATGTAAATAAACCTTACATTTTCATAAAATTCCGTAGAGGGTTAAGTTTACACAAATAAATAAACCTAAGCTAGTTTGTCTAAGTGAGGGAAGGTGTATTTTTTTTCACATCCACAGTTAAACTGTAGCATGCAATTAAATTCATCTAACTCAAAATGTAGCTAAGGATGGTGCAGTGTTTCAACTGTTCTGATTTTTTGTTTGGGTTATTATGTAAATATGAATAATAATAAAAAAAAAGTAGTTCTGCCAATATGTGATAAGGTAGGGGGTTATATATATGACTATACGACTGTATGTTATATATACAAGGAGAATGCTTCGCGGCATTTTTTGTGAGTTTTTGGTCATTTTAAAGCAAGAATATAAATTGATGTTGAACTTAATAAACTTACATGTACCCCACGTCACAAAGGAAGGGCGTAAGTTTTGTGTGTTGTTAGAGATAATTGAAGTATATTCTTATTGTTTTGCGCTAGATCTAGTCATTAGTATCATAAATAGGTAGAAGAATTCTGTAATTCCATTATTAAAGTTACAGTGTTCTTAGCCATTCGTTCCTATCAAGGGATACCTCTAGTAGGTTATAAATGTCTCTCTCCTCTAGTAGGTTATAAATGCATCTCTCTTTCATTATCTTCAATTTCCATCATCTTCAACCCACTACTCTTTGCATCAGTTCCTTTATAAAACTAATGCACAAGCTAATCTCATGTATATTGGCCCACATCTACCGTCATTAATTGTTTGGACCATTATAGCTTCAATAATGCTGTCAACATTCTCATAAGTGAAACACCATAAGCCTATTGAAACTACTGATACATTGCAAATGTCAATAGTGAGAGTTTCAAGATAAGCATGAGGTTTTGCAGAAAACATGTTCTATATCTAATGGCAAATGTGACATGTAATACTTGCTCAGGGATAACTATGCTAATATTCTAATCTAGATTGTGAACGCTAAGAGTTGATTATGAAGATCTTTATGTCATGTTACTTGTTAAAGATCGATAGACTCTAATACTATATTAAGATTCTACCTACCTATCCAAACATTTAGATAGATATATAGGCCTAAGACTATAAGCACCGCGAGAGTTCTTAACCTATTCGATGTGGAACTATTATTTTTCGACATTACTAATTGATTAATGTACAAGGCACAAGATGCAGTAAGAGCTTGATTTTGTTATTGATTTTCCACTAATAGACTTCTCTCACCACATGATACATAATTAAACCAATCTTAAATTTTGCAACTGCAAGTCAAGAAGAAAACAGTAGTCCTCCATGTATCTACCACCAAAATGGAAAGGGCAGTTATGAGAATCCACTGTTAAGATATATGGACAATCTCCATTGAGCAAAATCATGAGTCCCCAAGTGTCGACTTGCAAGGGAGGCCAACAATCATCATCTATAAAAGCAAACACTCCAACTTAATAATTTAACATTGTAGTTGGATTAAAGTAATGCCTTCCATATTGTTTAAGATATAAAAGCTCTTCAAAAATCTCATTCCAATGAGAAGTTGTCCTTTGGTTCATTGTTTGAGGAGCTGCCAAGCGGGTGACAGCTCTCAAATTCTGTCATTCCAACAGTCGTGCGAGCCGGCCGGCCGGCCGGCCGGTATCAACCTCAACTTCTGAGCCCCATTCTAATGGTGCTGGAGAGGCAAAAAAAAAAAAATCATAAAGAAGGACTTTGATTCGCATCCTGCTGTGTTTGAGTTTCTAATGCCATCGGATTGTGCTCTTGTTTTGTATTCTAAATAAACGTCGTGCTGCTCACCATTTGAACCTTCCTCGATTCTCTCTCTCTATCTCTCTGTCTCTGTCTCTCTAACACACAGCTAATTCTCTCTCTCTCTCTCTCTGTGTCTCTGTCTCTCTAACACACGGCTAAAATGTAAGAAAGATGGACCAATCTTATCCAAGTAAATCACGCGGAAATCAGCCCGGAGAAATCGCTGGCATGGCATCTTAGTTTATCTTCCTTCTATTCTCTCTAGCCTTTTATCCAACCTCGAAAGGGATACATATAGGGTGATGAACCTTTGAGTACTGTAAGTTAACTTGACTATTAGTGCCTGTACAAGGATCGCATTCGGCGTATACGCTATCCTGTCCCCTTTCATCTACTTAGGAATGTCAAGAACCCCTCTCCACGATCATGCTGACCTCTCTCCTATCCTTTCTTAATTTATTCCTTCGAGCAAAGAACCTTCACGTTCTACCAATTGCCATATCCTGGACTTCTCACTCCGTACTATCTCATTCTCTCCCAATAGTTTTTGTTCACGCCATGCTAATCCCAAATCGATCGTCCTCTGATGATGTAACCTGCCTTCAGAATCCCCTAATCAGCTTCTTAACCAGGATCTTTGGATAAGTGATCAGTGTATCTACCCACAGGGAGATCCAGTTTTTGCCAAGCTTTGGTGCAATGCTGGGCACCTTGGATTCGAAATATAAAACTAGCCTCTCTTTTTTTTCCCACTAAAGCGGATGATTCATATAGTTTGAGTACAGATACATCCAATAAGATCAGAAAGCAACAAGTCTCGGGGCACTCTAAGCAACTTTCCCTCCCCATCCCATAAGGGGATTCTAGAGTAACTGGCCACATACAAAATCACTCAGTCTGCGGCCCCATTTGCCTTTCTGAACATATACATGCTGAGCCTAAAAGGCCACAATAATACTCATTATAGCCTAAATATTCCAAAGCTGGGGTGGCTCCCTCCACGACCACTAGAGCCACTCTGGATCCAGCTAATTACGATGGTCAAGTCGTCCTCCAATATGACTAAACTGGCCTGCAGCACACACCGAGTATAGCTCAGAGTGGCCCTTGCTGCCTTCAGCTCTATTTTAGAATTAAGGTGTCGAAAATCTAGTAGCCACTAAGAACCACTATCTTGGAGTTAAAAAAAAAAAAAAAGATAGCCTATTTGTATGGGGCAGCCCTGCAGTGCCACGGGCTTTGTGCATTGGGATGGTCGTTTTTAGGAGCCCCAATTTTTCTAACCTCATAATTGTCCTTGTCTGAGGTGTATTCCTTGGTCGACCCCACCAAGGGCTCATAATTGTTGATGATCATGGACTTTAAAAAAGCTTTAACTGAAGTCAATTCTACGTTGTTCGCATTCTTTCCAGACCCTCCCATACATATATATGAACACGTTTCAAGCTTTGCTATGCCTCGCCAAGTTACACTCAATTTCTCCTCCGGCCAAAAACTCCCTCCTCTTCGTATCTACCACCAAGTCCTAACAACAATGGAGCCTGCAGAAGTGGTTCCAGAGGCGAGTTGGAGCTCATTCAATTCAACCATGCCAATTAAGGAGTCTGAGATAATGGCACATTTGCTCGGTACCTACAACTTCCCAATCGAGCATGATCATCATGACCCAAGCTTTGGAAATCCATCAATATCTTGGTCTTCTGATCATGTTTCTGATTTGTACTATTGTCTGGATAGTGTTAATGCCGACGCTAACACCAGCTCTTACTACTGGCCTCAAGGGGATGATAGTAGTATGAGTACTAGTAGCTTCTTTGCTCCCCCTTCTGGATATGAGGGCTGCTATCTTAGTGGATCCAATGAGGTCCCTGGGATCAATGCTAGCTCTGCATCCATGGATTATTACTTGGTGGGGGAGAAACTACCTACCTCATCAGTTCAGGTGGCTTCCATTAACCCTCCAAATGTAGATCCCATAAGCTTGAATGACATGACTAACAGTGATGATATGGGAGACTCCGGCATGAATATCTCAGAATTCACTATTCCTGATCATTTGTCACAACCCAAAAGAAGGCTCCATGTGAGCGAGGATGATAAGCCTGCTGAAAGTCCTAAGAAGAAGGTCCGGGCTTCTGTTCGACTGAGTAGAAGCTCTTGTAACTAGTTCTAAGATTTTTTTGGATTGGTAACTATATAGAGATGCACTTGCTTTACATTCTGATTGATATAACTCAAATGCAGGTCCCTAAGACTTCCAAGAAGGTGCAATCAAAGAGAGCTGAGAAGAGTACTAAAAGTGGCGATGAGGAAGAGAGCAATGTTGTTGTGAATGGGCAGAGTTCCAGTTGCTGCAGCTCCGAGGACAACTGGAATGCTTCCCAGGAACCCAATGGAGGGGGCTGCACAAGTCCCAGCTCAAAAGGTCCTCCTGCTCTTAACTTGAATGGCAAAACAAGAGCTAGCCGGGGGGCGGCGACCGACCCCCAAAGCCTCTATGCAAGGGTAACGTATATATTTATTACTCCAGTAGACCTATTGACTCGATCCAAATCTACTTGAAAGCAACTCTCATCAATCCCTCGGAAAAAAAAAAGAAGACAACAACATCATCATCAGTCTAACAAATTTGTTGCTTGATTACAGAAAAGGAGGGAGAGAATCAATGAGAGGCTGAGGATATTACAGAAACTTGTACCTAATGGAACAAAAGTGAGCGTTTTGATGGCAATGCTTGTTTTCATCTATTGCATGTTTCCTTCTTTTTGTGAAAAAATCCTTAGGAACAAACTGCTGATAGCTAAAGTGTCTTATTGCCATCATCTGACAGGTAGACATAAGCACAATGCTGGAAGAGGCTGTTCAGTATGTGAAGTTCTTGCAGCTCCAGATCAAGGTAAGATTCGCATCTGAAGAACAACTCAATTGAATGGGTGTTGGTTGGATCTAGATCTGCACCAAATTGTATAATTCAGTGCAGTTACTCTGCAATATACCAGTATTCCTATTGAACACTCACCTTTGGCACATGATTAATAATATTTCTCTCTTTTTGGTTAATGTGTGCAGCTTTTGAGCTCGGATGAACTGTGGATGTACGCTCCCATAGCTTACAATGGGATGAGCATTGGCCTCGATTTAAGGATCTCTCCTCAGCAGCAATGATGGCAGATATATATGACTCAGATATCAGTTGCTACTAACACTTGAAAGAGAGTTGGTGCTGGAGTTTGCTGTTAATTCCAATTATTTATTTCAAGAATTCATTACTATCATGTATTGGTTTGTTAATTCTAATAAGCCACTGGGATGGTGATCCTCATAAGATTATATCAATGGATATTATGTTCCGAACAGCTTTTCTTTCTTTCCATAAAAATTTGCGGAAGGAATTGGTTTGTAACCAAGCCATAGTGTATAGAACATACATGGGATGAAGTCCCAAATTTACCAAAAAAAAAGAAGAGAAAAAGGGATAAAAGAAAAATATAAATGAGCTTCCTTGAATTAGAATTTTCTCCTTGAATGTTCTAAGAATTATATATTTTGTTTCCAAACTTTCCATGTTAAAGAATAACTATTCTATCCAAACTGCCTTCTAATTCTATGTGCCCTCTGTTTTTTTTTTTTTTCCTCAATGTTGCCACTACCCAAGTGTGATTTGGTGATTCACATGCTAACCAAAACGGTGTAGGCCAAATTATCATCCTCATTAAAGACTCAAGGTATTGTAATCTAGTCAACTTTGGGAAAGTTGAATGGCCATCTATAACTAACCGAGAGGTTAATTATGCTAATTATGCTAGACTGACAGTGTTGTTAACCAAAGCATTATTGTTATTGACTAATGCATGCATTATCCATGCATGTGTACCTTGAGATAACTTTCTTGTCAGAGCCTAGAGGTGAGTCAAAATCATGGATTGAAAGAATGTGCCTTGTTCATGCTCTCTATAATTTAGAGATAGAACAATTGGTTATATATTGCTTAAATTATAGCTCAAATCTCAAGTATTCTTACAACTAAGATAGAAACTAGATTTTGTACCAAGATATTGGAAAGCTACAGCTAAAGGAAAAATAAGCACTAATCCGAATAAATAACCTAGATAAAAGATTGTGCTGCGCCGATGCATCAAGGACTCTTAATTTGCTTCCTCAATATGTCTGCAGCATTTCATTTCATGATCATAGCAAGCTTTAGCATCTAAGTTGATACAAAAAATTTTATAGTTCAATCTTGCTAGCACTTTGATATTCTGTCGGGCTTTCAGCTATCCTAGTTCTCAATAAAAAGAAGGAAGAATCTAAATGCTTATGTAGAGCTGTAAAGCAAACCGAGCTACTCATTGAATTAATTGACTTGGCTACAGCTTGTTCAAGCTCTAGTCGATCAGCAAAAATGCAAGTCCGAACGTGAGCCAGCAGCCAAACTACAGGAAACTCGGCTTGCCTCAATAAAACCCGAGCTTAGGGCTCATATAACCGAAGCTTGAATAACTCAAGCTCAGCTCGAGCTTGAGCCAAGCTGGTGCATCCTAAGCGGATACCAAGCTAAGCGTTTTCAAATCCATCTTATTTTGTTGGTTCCTTCTCTTTAGACATAAATATAAATTATCCATTTGTCATCCATTTCAACCTCAGTTGAAGACAAGGTATACGTGCTATCTCTTGTTTTTCATCTTGGAAATAGACGATTGTGGCCCATTTCTCAATCGATCATGCTTGGTTTGGGAACTCACACTAATCATAAGTATGGCCAATAAAATCAAAAAAAACAAAAACAAAAAAAAAAAACTGATTTGTGATTCTTCTAAAGAACTCTACTTAAATATTGGGCGCCAAAAAAGATGACCTATTGCAATCCTGTTTGCTTTTTGGTAGACATAAGTGGCCCGAAAGTAGCTACATTATTTTGAAAGATTATCCCGTAGCAGCGGTTGCCTGTCGTTATTTCTGTATTGGCTTTGAATCTATTCGAACATGGCAAAATTTTTTTCAAGATAATTACAATTCACAGCCAGGACAGACCTAGCATAAATTAGATTTTTCTAAACAGATCCCAGCTCTGCTGTGATGTGATGGTAGTAGCGTCGAAAATATGTCGTCCAAAACATATCTCAGCTATGTGGCTTCTACGTATCTCGCTCGCTTGGCGTCCTCATCTCCATTTTGTAACCGCGAATCCAGGCAGGCCGCGGCAGATACACTTAAAGTTGACGGAGTCCACTTCTTTAGGTGCCTCTTCTCTTTTCCATCTCTCATTATGGGGTGTTTCACTGCTGCCTGCCTTTCACGTGTTCGATTATTTATCCCTTTGAGGGCTTACTCTTTTTATTTCATCGGTGCATGAATTATATGCTCTCATGATTAAATTTTCTTCTCTACTTTGCTTAGATAAGCATCTCTCTCACACAAACACACACAACCTTTGTTTTTAGTAAGGTCTTTATTACTACTATTAGTAATACCATACTCCTCTCTATTCTTCAACAAGATATCACCAATGTTTCATATGCAGAATTTTTCTTTGAGTTCCTTTTCTGAAAAAGCTGAAATGGTTCAGTTCCGCCTCTTTGTTTGCAATGAACTAATCATACTTTACAACCATGGCTTTACTGCAATGGATAGTTCAAGAATAATTTTAAAATTAATTACATGAGAGGACCTCAAGCTTGTTCAAGTGGTCATACCGCTTTGTCCAGCAACCAGAGATTCCGAATTTGAATTTTTGAATGGTGCATTCTCAAGTATTGGGACCTAAATAATTACAGTAAGGATGATCTCTCAAAAAGAAAATAATTTCATGAGAGAGGTCATAGTAAACAATCACATATGGAATGGAACAAAATGCAATCATATTCAGCATGACACCACCCATCCCTTGCACGTTCCTCAACCTATCAGGTGGCGCATCAATGTCGTTTTTGTATGAAGCGGGAGATTGTTATTGGGTAGCAGAGAAGTCTTCTTGTTGATGAAAAAGAGCCTTTTGCATACTTTTCAGTATTAACTTGTTGCATGTTGATCCTTCAAAATCACTATTTGTATATATTTCTCAAATCTTCCTCCTTTTGCAAGGATGCACCTCCTGTTAAATTTGTAACTGGTAGTCTTCATGAATACTTAATTTATGTACAAAATAATTTTATTACTTTTTTGCATTAATATCCATGAAAAATTTATACAAAAAAATATAGCTCTTGCAGTATAACTTAAATAATAAATTTTTCAAGAGCATTCTTGAAAAAGTGTAATAGGGTCCTTTTATACTTGAAAGTTGAAAATGATATTTACTAACACTGTTGATCAAAAATCTGACCAAAGGTGTCATTGCAAAAACAGGATGATGTGAGGCCTGAGGGGTATATATGCAAATAATGATTCTCGGAGAGTAAATATGCAATAAGTCATATATACAAAAATCCCTAAAAAATTAGAAAGGCATACCATTAGAACTGCTATGTAGGCTTTTGTTTATTGAGGGCTTGAATCCTTTCTTTCCATTTATGTTAGTTCACCAAGATTACCAACTAGAATGTATCAAATCAAATTACTGTGGTACAAAAAATACGAATATTGGAAAGAGCAAAAAAGGAAAAGAAAAAAAAATTACTGCCGATATGTTTGTGATATATGAATGGAAAAAACATGGCTTACATGAATGAGAAAAATGCGGATCAAGGCCCTTAGATTGATTTACTTTGTCAAAAAGAGGGAAAAATTCTACTTACCTTTCTTTGTCATTTTCATGAGGTTCAAGTCTGGTGGGACTGCTGTGGAAAGAAAAAGGGAAAGAAAATATGTTAAACTATGATTAGAATAAGTGAGTACACTGGATTATAAAGCTAGTTAAGTGATACTTATGAAACAGAGCACTTGGAGTTTGCAAGCGCCAACTGAAATACTGAAGAACTAATGTTCACCTATAAAATTTCAAAGATTGATGCTCTGCCTTACCACCTGATCATGAGATGGTAACTTGTTTCGCAGAGGCCTAAAGAAAATTAATCCTGGTATTTTTTTGGCAAGGAGTGTTTAAGACTGATGCTCTGTGTTAGTACCTATCATGAGATGGTAGGTTGTTTCTTGGAGGCTTGTAGAAAATAAATATGGTCAATGTTGAATGGTTTTTTATTTTGGATCATATCTTGGAGTAAATAAATGTGCACGTGATGTTTTCAATCCATGGCACATGGTATTTGTTGCAAATAGACATACCAGGCCCATGAAAGGAGGTTTCTCTTAAGATTAAGTTGCTTCAATGAACAACCAGAATTTTTTTTCCCATTTTGAAGGTAATGCAGAGAGGGTTACATCAACCATGTGAGAGTTAAGTACATGTAACTATTGAATTGGCACATGGCCTAACAGTAAAATCCGTAATTCATGTCAAAACCAATTCCCTATTTCTGTATGAATTTTTAACAACAAGCCATGCTTGTCATTGCCTTTTAGTTTGAATGCCTACATGCACCCAACAATCCTGTGAAAGGTTAGTGACAGTATTAATGATGAAGTATATCATATTCTCCACATCTTCCTCCTCTTCCTCTCTTTCTTCTTCTTGCTTTCTGTGAGCAAAAAGGGGAGGGTTCTTGTACAGATGAATGCAAGGACCCCTGGCTTCAGCTGAAACCAAATGAAGTTCATCAGGGAAGTCTATTCTTTTATTCATTTCATTGCATCAAAAAGGCTGAAAGACTGTCTCATCGTACGAGAGAAAGTTAAACATGTATTGTTTTGAGAAAAAAATTAAACAAGGTTGAAATAAGGAAATATGGAGGTATAGGGTGTTTAAAGATGATAACAACTTTGAAGAGAAAATAATTAGATCTTTTGATTTAATGATTATTATTTGGGTAGGTGAGATGATCTAACTTGTTTCAACCATTTAACCCGTTTAAGTTGTTTCAACCTGTTGTCGATCGGGATAGATTACCTGTTCTACAAAATGGTTAGGTTCGGGTTTGGATATTTAAGCCATTTAATAAACTTGTGGGGTTTGGGTTGACAGACTTTTGATCTATCATGCATCCAACCTGACATGATTGTCACCCCTACTAATTTGGCATATCAAGAGAAATGCCAGATATAGCTATTAGGTACTTCTTTTTGGCTAGCAAAAAACCTCAAGGCATTACATTATACCATCACATACTTTACAACGTAATCTTCCCTTCTCAGGACTTCCAGATCCCATCTTAGCTAATCAAACATGTACCAAGTTTGCTGCCATCTCTCTAGAAATCCTACATTAGGGCAGCAATTGCCTATGTACTTGTTAGTAGCAAGAAGACTCTCAACATACCATGGTGGTTTAGCCCTGGTCCTAGAAAGTCCAGTAACCAAATGGTGAATATACATCTGCAGGGCACATATTTGACCCTTTCATAAGTGAGTTTACTTCAGCTTCCAGCATATACTTTGCCCAGTGTAGTTTCTGAGCAAGCAGATAGTAAGTGACCTCTATCTTACTGCACAAGCCCGCTAATTCCTTCTTTATAAGTTGTGGATAAGGATCCATACAATTTAACTTCGCAGTGCTCTTCCTTCCTTGGAAGCAGCCATGTTATGGGCTGCATCATATTTTACTGGATAACCATCTGTTGAATTCTCATTTTCCTTGCAAATTTGGCATCAGAAGCATCAGTCTTTACCTACTTGTCTTTGTGTTCAGGAACTCCCGAAGAAGACTTAATGCGGGCAACGAATTCAACTACTTGGTAAGAGGGCATTCCGGTGCACAAGGGTCTTGTTGCTACAGGGTCTAGGAAGGTTCCGATGTACTCAGCCTTGCCTCCGGTATGGAGAGGCTATTTCTATATTTCAAACTTATGACACCTTGGTCACAATGGAGCAAGTTTACCATGGCACTAAAGCCTGCCCTCTAATGATTTTAACTATTAAGTACATGACAAAATACAATGGAGCCTATATAAAGGTCAAAATCAAGTCAACATATTGAATTAGACTGAACACATGCTAGATAAACTTGTATGGTAGATATGTGGTCACAACAAAGAAGTACATCTTCATGGAAAATTCTACGTTGGAATTTTGACCACTCCTAATGTGATCTCATACACAAAAGGCTAAATGGGTTTATAAGTATCTTGGTAGCCACACCATCAATTTAAGTTGGTTTGTCGACACCTGTGCTCTTTTATCTCTATGGTGAATTTGTAACACCAGCAAAAGATCTTTTGAATTTGAGTTGACAATACTGAATCCTGACGAAGCTTTGAACCGTGTATGGCATCTCTATGATAATGAGTTGCATGGTATTGATTGCTTAACTAGAATTTCAGTCGCTTTTGATAAAGAATACAACCTCAGTGATTTCCAGCTCCAAGGAGAGCAGTTCAAGGGTCATTGACAAGCTGTTGAATCAGTTTGAGTACCGCCGAAGAAGGGAATGGACTGCGATTGTTGCGCGGCTGCGGAACTAACCACATTTTCAATGATAAGCAGATGCCCATGAGGCTGGTTCTTCACTTGGCTGTGCAGTTGGCTAAGGAATGGGCTGCAAGTGCCTCATCAATGACTTTGATGCCCATGTCTCTTTCAGGTCCGGCTTGATGAATTTCATCAGGAAGGTTTGTGGGACTTTCTCCTGATGTAGGTATTCTTGGTTAAAGGGGAGGGAGGGGTAGAGAGGGGCCATCTTCTTCTCCTCTTTCTCCTCTCCTTCTTTTTCTTTTTTTCTCTGTTCTTATTCTTTCGTCTTCTTGCTTTCCTCTGTTTCCCATTTCATTTTTCTGACTGAAATGTGAGGTGGCGCTCCCACCATTTGATTCCCACAATAAAAAGGGCAAGCTGTTGAATCAATTTCATCGTGGTGGCCGCATGAATCTGTAAATTATAATGCCTTCTTTCATTTCACTGACGAATGCATCATTATGGCCTTATAACATTAGTCTCATTATGATTTATGGTGATCAAACATAAATTAGTTAATAAGCTGGGTAGGAGGGAGGAGGGCGAGCAGCAGAGAAGTCCGGGGAACGATTTCTCTATGCTTGCTTTTTATTTGCTTGCATTGTTGGTTCTGTTTCTCTTAGGCTTATTGTATGATTCAAAATTTTCTTGTTTGCTTACATTATTTAATGAATGTTGTGATTCAATATGTTTCCTTGTGCTTATTCAATCTTCTGAATTGTCACTGAAACTCTGTTGTTGCTAAAACTTCATATTATGACTGAATGATATTTGTGACTTTCATTTCAGGTTTTCTATTTCATCTGAAAATGGAAGCAAGCCACTAATCTGAAATGTTCAGGTGACTGCTACTCAAAATTTCTGATGTTCTAAAATTCTAGATCCCTATTTGGGTTACTAGCCTTTCATAGTTGTTTTATGTTACTTCATGTTATGCAGACATGGAAAAGCAGAGTGAAGTCCTTATGGAAACGTATCATATGAAATCCCACGAGTTACCTAAACTTCAGACAAAAGTTTACAGTGCTGTACTCCTGTTTTTGAAAGTTCGTTTGTTGAAAAATTATGATGCATAGACTATAGGTTCATGCATTAGATCTATGGAAACAATTTTACATGGAAAAAGAAAGATATGGAAATGACTAGAGTTGCTCATTATGCTGACTGTTTTTGTGCCTTTTGATGTGAAGGCGAAGAAGAAATGCTTACATGCAAAATTTACAAGCTCATGTCAGCTGAAGGGCTGATTAGAAAGGTTTAGAAACTTTAAATGTTTGGAAACTTTTGCAAAACCTGAACAACATGGGTACCGTATTTTTCCCATTTTTGAGTTCTAGGACTATATATATTGCAACAAAATCTTCAAGGAATGTATAAAAAATGCCTCTGTAACTGAATTACTTCTGTGCAATTTGCCTTTCAATGAATCGGTATTATACGGTTTACTTCAGTCAATTTAGTGATTCCCCATCCTTTCTGCAGGTGAAGAAGGAACAAACTGTTCCCAACATCTCATCCTCCACATGATGATCGCTTGACAACGCAACACGTGTTCGCATCATCTCAACCCACATATTGTTTTTCACTGGATCTAGCAATCAACTTCACAATTCTACATTGTTAGGAGATACCCATTTAAACAAACATGTTTCAGACTGGAGATCCAATTAAACAGCTCAACTTGACACTTGAAAACATAATGCTTTAGGACTAGAAACAACATTCTTGTACTGTTGTAGACTTCAAGCATTTTAAGTTGAAAATAGTTGATATATGTTTGTTCATGTGATGGTTTTTACTTTTTCTTATAAATTATTCAAAGACTCGCAGGTTCAAATCCTCTCCATGCCAATTATTTATTGAAGTAATCTAGCTCCTACATGTGCAATTAGGGCATATTTTTCTATATATATTCTTCATTATTTTTAAAACATTAAAGCATTTTAAATTCAAATTAATTATTGATGCTTATATTAGTAAAATATTTTTTAGTAATTTGTAAATGTTGAGTTGTTTGTTTTTGAGACGAGAATCTCGTAAAAATAACATGATTCATTCTATAAGAGTTGATATTAACATGAGATCATGTAATATAATAATATTAATTTTTTTTACTATTTTTTATTAAAAATAATTGAATTATTTTTACTGAATTTTGATCATTTTTATTATATTTTTTAATTGTATGAATATTCTTGCAAAGTTGCTATTTGCATTAATATTCTTATAATATATTTTTTTTTGCGTTTACTTGTAAGGGTATTTCAGTTATTTTAAATTTAAATCGTTTATTTTTTAATGACATTAGATGGTATGGGTATATATATAATGAAGGATATATATGTAAAATAAAAGTATATATATAAATAGTAATTTATGGGGGTGTTTATATAATTTTGTATAGTTTGAAGGATATGCCGGTAAAACATCCTATATTATAAACTGGTTTTGCTGCGAGGCTCATCGGATGAACTGTTTTAATTAAGCCTCAAACTACCAATTTTACCATTGACGTTTCGTTGGTGCGCTGAGTTGTCGACTGGTATTAATCCTCTCCCTTTCCGATTATGATTGCATGAGTGGCCACTTGGATGTTTACGAGGTAGACGTGGCCGGTTGGATACTTACAGGGAAAACGTGGCCGCTTAAATCGTCCTCGCGGAGCATCGGAGATCCGCTTGGAATAAAAGCCCTAGCGCGAGCCTCCGGCCACCGCCTTTACCCCTCGCCGCTCGCCCCCCGACGCCCCCCCACCCCGCCCCGGCAACCCAACCTCCCGCGATGTCGTCCGCCGAGCAGCCCCCAAAGAAGCGCAAGCACTACGACGCCTTCTCGGAGCCTCCGAACCCTCCCCCCAACCAGAGCTTCGCCTCTCCGCCCCCTCCTTCTCCCGCTCCTCCTCCGCCAGTGGCGCCGCCGCCTCCCCCCTCTCAGGAGGAGATCCTCCGGAAGAGGAGGAATAGGGAGGAGATACGGAACCTATACGAGTGCTATCGCCGGATCACGTTCTGCGTCGCCCAGAAGGACCCCCGTCTCATGCCCGACCTCGAACAGGCCTATCTCTCTCTCATCACCGCCTCTCGAGGTTAGATCTCTCCTCTTTGTTCTCGTTATTTATCTATTTCTCGCTGTACTAAACAAACCCTAAAGCTATTAGGTAAAGGATTGGGGTATAGCACTACTAGAACTTGATGGGAAGACAAGAAACGGTGAAACCTCACGGGGTGTAGGAAATAATTCACGGAATCTGGAATAGGATTTTGATAGGAATCAATTTTCTTTCAATTGTATTGGTGTCTCCTTTGCCTCTTCTTGTTGCAGTGTCCGGCATGTGCCTTTTTCTGGTCAATCCTTGGGCTACTTCTGAGTGAGGTGTGTAAAAGAAGATTTTTTGCTGGTGTGGGAGTGAAAATTCCCTCGCTAGGGTGCTGAACTGGTGGCTTTGGCAGGGTGGAAGTTTTTGTGCCCTTAATAAGTGCCCTATCATCTTTACCTCGCAGTGGATTTCTGGAGGTCTATTATGATTACTACCGATATGGTGATTTTGAGATCACCTGTGTCTATTAGTGCTTGGTCAGTCTGGACTTTAGAAGTGATTCATGCCTCTAATCATTACTGTGGTTTAGTTAAATTAAAGAGGTTATTGACAATGGTTGCAGTTGTGGCCCTTGAAACCACGTGAGGATTATTCTCCAAGATTGATGCTTGGATGCCAAGGTGAAAGGACTTGGGGTTTTTACTAATGACAATCAGAAGTAGAATGTAAAATAATGGAGAAAAAGAGGAAAAGGGATATTCAATAGCTTTTAGGGGTTCAAACCTCTAAAGCCTTAGGCTATGTATTAATGATTTCTTGAATATATGGCCTGTAGGACATTGCAGTATCTAGGGTCTATAGTTCCCTGTCTTACTAAGATAGGGGGAAAAAATAAATAGGAAACATTGTCAGTCAATCTTGCACTTAAAAAGTAAGGAAGCATTTGTGAGCCAATTTTTAGTGGATTGGAATTCTGAAACAAGAGAACTCCTTCCATAAATCAGACCCAAAATAAGAAACCAGATAGTAAGCCCATCAGGTTGTTGGATAGGCCTAGATAGAGGAAATAGTTTGTCCATAGATGAGTTTTTAACTGCCAATAAGGAAAAATGAGGTTGCTCATTCATTTTTAATGGAAATAACACTCTCATTCAACATGTAAACTGGAGGTATGCACTTTTGATATATTAAGGGCCTTTACATATTTTTCAGAAGATGAAGCAATGCTATGGTTACTAATGTAACGGCAGATAATCTTGATAATTGTTCTGAGTTTGACAGAAATGTCAACCCTAGTGGGTAGGCCACTAAGCACATGGTGCTTTTTTTTCTTTTTTCTTTTTTTTTTGAAATAGGGAAAGTTATGAGGGCCTTAGTGTTTGTAGTTGTGTTATAGCTTTATATAAAGAAACCATTTGAAGAAAACTTGTTCTTGATTCATTCAGTTTGGACAGACAAATGGTGTTCTAATTGACAATATTTATTTTAGTACTTTGGTGTGTGTGTGTGTGAATCATTATTAGTTGCGTAAAAATGGTAATAGTTATATAAATAGAGTAAGAACCATTAATAATATTCATAATAATTGCTATTTTGGGATTGAGCTTTGGTGCAACGGTAAAGCTGCTCTATTGTGATCTAGGTTTGTGTTTAAAATACAGAAATAACCTCTTTGCACGCAGGAGTAAGGTTGTGTGCAAGGTACGCCGAATCAATACTGGTCGGCATATCGGTCGGCTACCAGACTGGTTTGGTACTGGTTCGGACCGAATCAAATCGGTATCGAACTGGTACCTTAGTTCGTCCGGCCACAGATTAAACACTGTGGTCAAATCAGACCATAGCGCGCCTGCGCTGTGGCTGCTCCGCGTGGCCAAAAAGCCACGGCACGCGCTATGGTCAAATCAACCACAATGTGCACGCTAAAAAAAAAGGTGTGAACCAATCGGTTCCGGGCTGGTACGCCTCAAGTACTGGCTGAGGCCGGAACCATTTTTCACTCTTGAACTAAACCGGTCAAGGATCGTACCGGTCCAGTACGGGCTAACCAAAGATAAAGAAACCACTTTGGCAGTTGAGATAAAAGATCAAAGGTCTTTATTTCATTTCTCTCTCTCTCTCCATTGTCAAGATTAGAATGGTAGAATCCCAGCTGAATATCGGGGTGAGGGTAGAACTGAACCCAGGTCTTTAGTATTAAAGCAAGAGACTTTACCAACTAGGCCAGTTGGCACCCTTTGATCAATGATCTTTATGGATATCTTAAAATAACAATTTTTTTCAAAATGTAGGGAGCTAATGTGCAAAGACCATAGGGACCTCAGAAGAATGAATGCTCATTAAAATTGATGGTCCAAAAATACTACTTCTCACCATATTTTTTAAACAATAGTTGATGCAAAATGGATAAGGTTTGTAGGCATTTAAAGGGTTTTGGATGATTTACTTACGTCTTGAAATTTTGAGGGAAGTTTCATGTAAGTATATTGTTCCAGAAGTTGGACAGTAAAGAAGGTTCAAATACAAAAGATTACCATGATGAGGATGAGGGTGCTAGATAGATTTTGTCATAAAAATAGGCATAAGATGAAGAATAGTATTTCAGAGAAAATATAGAAGTTGCATTGATTGAGGAGAAAGAGGGGAGAACTGGTTGAGATGGTATATGTGCATTCAGACAAAAACTAATGTCATAATATGAGGAGGTGCATGGAATTCCCTTGAAGGGTCATGAAAGAGGAGGGGGAACCTAAATAACATAGTGAAAGTTGTGATGATAGATTTTGAATCGCTTGCCATGAGAAACGAGTGCAATCCTAATGGAGTTGCTTGTAGGAGGAGTTTTTAGAGATGACCTGGAATAATCAGGGCAATGCTTGAGGGCTAAGTTCTATGGTTTCACTTTTGCGAAATGAAACTCAATGCCTAGAATTTTACCTTGGCATGTTTTAGAATATTTTTGGCAGAATATCATGGTACGATGGAAATCCTCAAGGAAGTTGACAGCAGGCCATTATTGGACAGCTTGACAAAGAGAATTGCAATTTTGTAGGTGGAAAAATTAATCATTCAGCTTTTTAGCGTTTCCAACTGCTCAACAATTAATAATAAAAAGTGCCTGCTGCTTTTAGAAGTTCGACTATATATATACGCACATATATGTATTTATTTATATATATAATTTTTATTAAATTCACATTGTGAATCATTTGCATTACCTTTTTAAATGGTTTTCAAAGTTGTCTGATGTTCCTCTAACTATTTTTGGTTGGCTATGTGCTACTCTTTTGCTGGATTTATAGGTTGCACAAGTGTACAACGTATTGTAGCCGAGCTTATTCCTCGATATGCTTCATACTGCCCTACTGCTCTTGAAGCAGCAGTTAAAGTGTCCATCAATATGTATAATTGGAGCTTAGCTATAATAATGAGAGGAGAGGATGTAGATGGGGTGGCATTCCAGATTTCTAAGGCCTGCATTTTTGGGTTAGTTGATATATGTTGCACGGCATCATATGAGGCACCGACGTCATCTGTTATCCGGGGCATCTGCAATGCTGTTTTCCTAAATGTCCTTTCCTTTTTCACTTCAACTTTCGAGGGCAAGGATATCTATCCAATAGGTAGTAAGGAAATTCTAAAACTGCAAGAACCGATGGAGTTCTTTTATGAGCTGAAGCAGGAGCAAACAGATGACAAAGAACCTGCTTTACATAAATTATTTGAACTTCGAGCACTTAGCTTGCTCTGCATATTTTTTTCTTTTCCAAAGAATTTACTTGCAGCTTGTTTTGAGCTCTTTGTTTCTGGTAAAACTGATGTTGTCATTCATCAAAGAGGGCAGTATTTTCTAAGGCAGGTGACAAGACATCTGAATGTTGGTGAGACGAATCATGATTTGGAGAAGACAATCGATGGGACTTTACTATGCGCAGATTCAGCAGAGCCTGGCACAAATTTCAATGCAAAACCTGTAGCAAATGAGAATACCATACCAGAAAAATCATTGCAACAATCTAACAGCTCTTTTATGGGAATGGTAATGCCTGAACAGTGTTGAATATCTTCACAAACCTATGGATTATCTATCTTCTTGTTCTTGGTTTACATGAGGTATCTGTCCCTATTATTCTGAGTATTCAACCAGCCAATTTCAACTCGGGGTCTCTCACCTCAGACTAGCTCATGTTTTCATGCTTTACTCTACTAATGGATTGAATTAAATGCTAAAAAATTCATGTTTTGCTTTACATTCTATTTGACATGGATCATTTAGAATTTAGTTCTCTGTTTTGTTATAAGTGTGTGTGCATGCATGCCTGCACATGTATGCATGAGCATGGGCATGCATGCACTTTTGCATGCCACGTGTATTAATTTTAGATGATATAAATGAAGCAATTGTTTAAAGCTGACAAATATTTCATTTGGGGTGTAAATAGTACTTGTGGTATAGGTGTTTATTAGAGTTGTAACTATAGCCATGAAGCCTTTATCCTAACAAGTTGCTTGTATGCGCTTAAGAAATTTATGTAATTATTGAACTCTAGCTTTTGATATTTTATTAGATTCTTTTTCCCACGACACGTTCTGCTTTTAAATCCCTTTTTCAGGAAATGAGCTCCACTTCTCCTGGGGAAAAGTCTCAAATTTGAAAAGAAAATCTTTTGAATCAAGAAAGAGGGGAATTTTTGTTGTGAATGTAAAATCTCATGCGTACAGCCTTTAATATCAACTGATACTTAGTTTGTCTACAGTCTAAAAAATATTCTTTTGTTAACCAATTTTAATAAATTTTGCACTTAACCAATCAAAATCGCAATCTTGAGGAACAATGTAATTTCCCACTGCAATGGCTCTTAACTCTTTTTTCCCCCTCATTATTTCATGAGCTCTTCTAGTCCTAGAAGGCGGGATAATTCAATTAAAGTTGTAAATCCAAAGCCTTGAGATGCTTTGACTAACTGTTTCTTAGGCTTTGATTTGCTTACTACCATATGAGTGTGATGATCTTCAGATAGCAATCTTTACCATCTTAATTGCTGAAAAAGACATCCAGTTCATTGCTTGTTATTGATATAATCCTAGTATTTTTTTTTTCAATTAGTGATGAGTTCTCGTCATGCATATATTAGTGTTGCCAATCAACCTAGACTAGGAGTTAAATTTCATATTATATCAATCTGCTTTTCTTGCAAGCACAATGATTTCCAGTCAAATTCACATTGCATGAATAATTAATAAATTCATTTTCTGTTCAATAGTTTTTTATTCAAGAAACTAAAGTATGTACATTCTTTTGTCTATGTCATATCATATATTGGTAAAACTTACTATTTTCTTTCTTTATTTTTTTAATATATTGGCATGAGATGGTTTGTCTAGCTGGCTTTCTTTACTTCCTGTTATTCAATTAGGCGAAGACCAAGCTTCTACTGTTTTGTTCGTTTGTGTGCTATTCAGAAATACATCTCTTTGTTGTCCTTAAGAAGGCTTCATATCTCTTGATACATGGATTTGCAGAACACCCCTCATGCCTAGTAAAACACAAATTGTAACTTGTTTAGTTGTTCACATTGATACATCAAGCTAGAGTGGAGGGGCTGCCAAACCTGAGTCTATTGCTAAGGTCCTACATGCTTCTACGCGGGGATAGCCTGTTACTTGCACTAAGCATCTAGAGAGTCCAAGTTGTTTCCAGGTTGTCAGGTTCAATTATCAAAGCCTATGCTATGTACATAAAGGAAATACAATGGTTAGATATTATCTGATAGTCTACTTTGTCCAACTGCTTGCCAAATGGTGTCTTGTTATTTGGTAGAACTTACCAATCATCATTTGAGCACGAATAGCATGTTGTTACAATATAGCAAAGTCAATCTTATATCAGTTATTATATTTAAGTCTTTTTTTTTTGCTAACCATATCAGCACACATATTTCATTTAAAAAGTGTTATGCTGATTATTGTTTAAAAGGCAATCATTAGGATTATCTGTTAACAGGAACTAATTCCTATCAGTATGGAGGCCTCAATGTACCCTAATATGTTCATCTTTTTTAATGTATTAGGTGGATATCTAGTTGAAACTGCTGTTAACAAAAAAGCAAAAAAGATTGCTGCATTCCCTCATATCAAGATATGAAGCTTAGTCAATTAGTTTTTAAGGTAATGTACAAGTTAAACAATGTTCTTTAAAGATTTATTTTTTATTTATGGTTTGAACCTGTAACTTAACACTAGAAGTGGCCCTAAATATGGTGAATGAGAATCCAGAAAGGCTGCTCCAAATAGTTTGGACAAGGCTTGATGGTTATATTTATGGTTGAACCTGTAACTCTTTTGTTTAGGAATTATCCTTTTCTTAAATTTTATTCATAGTCATCTCATCATTTAATGCACTACCTTGATGAATAAACCCAGCATATGCCATGTATATGACGGTGGCTTTTCATATGCAGGCAATTAATAGGGATTCATCCTTGAGAAGTTGGATTCTTTTGAGGTATAAAAAACTAAGTGAATCACTTACACAGCAAGCTATTTCAGAAATATCATTCTCTTTGGAAAAAGTTTTGGGTTCTTTGTCAGAACAAGTCAGAGAAGTAGACAGTGAAGAGAATGATGAGGATAGTTTTGATCCATCAAAATATATCAACCATCCATATTTGATCCATAAGATCCAGCATGATAACCATGTTGATGTGTCGAAGAGGGGCCATTCTTGGAGAATGCATGAAGCATCCATTCTTGATGCGCTTCCCAAGAATAATGATTCTGCTGAAAAAAGTGCAGGTCAAAATGCGAAGCCTCTCCACTCGGTGTTTCCACATGAGATTAACATACAGTCAGTAGGTGAAAATTCTACTAATGAAGGTGAAAGGGTGGCCCCTCCAAGTACTTTGGAGATGGGAAGCCATGAAGACATATGCCTGGAGAAAATCTCTGCTCCAAAGGAATCAACGACCAATCAGTTTCTTCGTTCAGGCATCAGGAAGCAGCTGGATCTCCGAAATGATGATTGTAGGGAGGAAAGCCATGTTGGGAACCAAAGTTTGGATATTGATCTTGGGATGCCAGCAAGTCCTGGAGGTGAAGCTGGAATTTTGCCATCTCCTAAACAAAATTTAGTTGTACAAAATCATGTCTCCAATCAATATCTTTTGCACTATGATGGGGATCCTCCAGCTCTGGATGTGTTCTCAGCTTCTAAGCAACTGTGGTTAGGTTCACTCGGCCGTGATGCTTCTGAAACATTAGTTAGGTTGCAGTTCGAGGATTTTGGTCCCTTAGATAATTTTTCATTTTTACCTGGGAAAGATTTTGCTTTGCTTGAATACAGAAACATACTGGATGCTGTGAAGGCACGTGAGTATATGCAGGGTTCCTCTTTATGGGGTGGCTGCCTTCATATTAAATTTTTGGACCAAGGATTAGGTAGCAGAGTTGTTAATGGTACAGCTATCGGTGACAGCTGTCATGTTTATATTGGGAAAGTGTTAACTCAGTGGGCGAAAGATGAGATAATGCATCAGTTGATGGCATTGGGATTGAGGAACCTTCATGTGGTTGCTGATCTTGCAAGTGAGCATGGTTTGCTGTTGGAGTTTGGGACTGCAGAAGAAGCGGCTCATGCAATTGTGCACATCAGGTATCAGCGTAGGGAGAGTGGGTCTCATTTGTACCCAAATAAAGGCTTAACACTGAATGCATGTACAGGGGATAAGTTTGTTTCTGGCTCTCAGCTTTTTGTGAGGCAAATAGATGCGTCTGTCCCTGATGTAGAATTAGTCAATGCATTTTCAAGATTTGGAGAGGTTACTGGTTGGCATTTTGATAGACCGAGTGGCAGCTGCTATATAGATTTCCGATCATATGAAGCTGCAGATCTTGCAAAGTCCCATTTGCATGGTGCAAGGTTTGGGCCTACAGCAATTCATGTTGAATTTAGGAAAGATAGCTTTACTGACAGCAACAGGATCAGAATATCTCAGTTATCTTCTTTATTTTCATCTCTTTGTGCTAAATACAAAATTAATCAGAGTACAAGTTTCTCTGATAGTCATAAATTAAAGAAATGTTATCCATCTGCCATGAGAGATGAAAAACCAACTAGCACCCTTTGGATTGGTTTACCAGATATTACTTCACCAATCTTTACAGATGATGATTTGATGGCATTGTGCAATGTTGCTGTTGGAAATCTTGGGTCTGTAGTTGGATTGGCACGAGCAGGAATGCAAAGTTCTAGCTGGTTTGTTGAGTTCAGCAGTGTGGATGCCGCAGCTACAGCTTTAAAAAATATCCGGAATTGTCCAGGCATCTTCCTTCAAATTGAGTTCAGGTCTGAATCAATACTTGTTTTCTCTGGTCAATATATATGTATAGACACACACACATATACTTGGTGTCCTCGTTTAAGTACTTTTCTGAAGTCTGGAAACTTGGAAAGGCATGCATTATGCATAAAACACTTGAATGAGCTGACACCGGCAAATATCATTTCTCACTATGGCTCAAAACTATTTCTGCCTTCTTCCAACTTGTATACTAGGAAGATCATACATAATTTTGTTTGTCCAACTTAGTGTCAGAAATTGACGTCTAATTCTTCAAACATGCAAGTGTTGTTGCCATCATTCCCAATTAGCTAACCACTGGAAAAGAAATCTAATAATTAAACCTACTGACTTGAGGGAAATCAAAAGCACAGAACAAGGGGATGCAATCCATAATGGTATTATTTAATGCCTTCGAAGGGCTCATATGGGTCTCAATTAAGGCCAAGAGTGACGGTTGAAATTTCACCAACTATGAGGGAAACAGACTTGATAGGCCCAATAATGAGTAATAAGCAAGAGAAGTTAAGCGAGTTAAAGACAAGTTTTGGGAGCTTGGAAAATGAGTTCGGTCTTTCAGACTCTTAATTAAAATTTAGAACTTTCTTACATGACCTGCCTTTCTGAGTTTGGGGCCAGGTTTAAGAGTGCTGACTTGGGAGAGTTTGAGGGAGTAAAAGAAGAATCGAACTATTAATATATGCCCCATGTCTGCTGGGGAGAATCTCAATGTTGTTCATATTCTTGAGTTTCTTGGTGCTATCAATATTTTTCCACATGCCATTGTTTCTTGTGCATTGGAAGTGTTGCCTTCATTACATTTTTCTTAAATAACTAAAAGATATATTTCCTTTCTTTCCCTGTTCATATTGGAATATTTATAGTCTTCCTCATAGGATACCATTCTAAGCTGTGTCCAACGGTGTGCCCTGTAACCTTCATATTCTTTCTTGTTCCAGAAGGATTTTATCTTCTACAAGTGGGATAAGGTTTGCTGCTGATTACACAAACACACATGCCCACACACATTTACTGATCTGTGACCTGTGCATTGTAGGTTCTTCATTCTTCTTATGTGAAGAAGTATGCACTATGATATGTTTGTGTGATAGACAAAGGGTATATAAACATTGTTACTGTTTTGATTAAGTCAAACTCAAAGTTGGTCATACCTGTTCTGTTAAATATCCAGTGAACAGACATGTGGTATATTCTAAATTCTTACCCTGATTTCAAGATGATGCAAGTTATTCACATTCATGATCATCATTTCAGTAAATAACCACTGGCGCTTTGGCTATATATCCTATGGCTTATTTGGAGCGATCTCTATAGTCTGTACACTTCAAATTTTAGCATTAACTTTGTCTTTTTCATAAATTGTAATCTACTGGAATTGATCATCTACAAATGCTTTTTCTGTTAATTTAATCTTGTGCAGGAACTCCAAAGCTGGCTTTTATCATGATGAACGACAACCAACTCCAAGGAAATTGAATGCTTCAGGATACTTTTCATCCCAGGGGGAACTCTGCTCTGCTGGTTTGGAAGGTAAATCAGGGAACCCCTGTGCTGGTCCTTTCACAATTAAACCTGATAGTGGCATCCATGAACTTGTATCCCCAAGAGTAAATGTGGAAAAGCTTGGCACTCAAGTACAGAGTGGGCAAGCATTTCAGTCGAACTGGACTGTTACAGGCAATGCAGACACGCTGGAAGTCGGGTCAAGAAAGGTAGATGATTTTGGCAGCAGTGTGCCGATGGATTTATCATTTGTTGGTAAGACGTAGGAATAGCTATTTTTCCCATTTCCACACGATAACTGTATTGCATTCTGACCAGTTTTTGTGATGAGTTGTCAAAAGGTCCTTCCACTTCTCATGCTGGTGAACAAATCTGGCAGTACAAGAAGCAGGAGATAGAGCCACAAATATTGGCACAGGGAAGCTTACCATGCCCACCCATGGCTTCGCATGGCGTCTCTATAAGACCACCACCAATTCAAACAACATCTTTTGTTCGTCCTTTTTATCATACTCCAAGCAATTCCTGGGACAATTCTGGTCTAAATGCTCTGAATCAAATTTCTGCTGGCATGATGCCTAACGACAATCGTCATGTTAATGCACGCCCTGCTGTTCCTTTTATACCTTCTTCTATAACTCCACTTTCACAGCTGCCTGGAGGTCCCATTCAACGTTTTGACCAAGTGGTTACCGTTCCAGGTTTACCAAGTGTAGCTCCCCCACCTCCTCCAGCTCCTGATGTGCCACCTCCATTACCTTCTCCACCTCCATTACCTCTTTCTCAGCCTCCCTCCATTCCACCCCCTCCAACTTCTCCTCCACCACATCAACTTGCTGCCGAATTTTCCAAGTTGCAAACAGGTATGCCATGTCTACATCATCAATGGCAAGGTGCTCTTTCAAAAAGTGGGGTTCACTACTGTATGGTATATGCAACTAGAGAGGACTCTGTTGCTTGCAAATATTCAAATGTTCTATCTGAACCAGCTGAGTAAGTACTTTATCTTTTAATGCTAAAGTTTACATTGTGACATATATTTGAATTCCTAAGTGGTCTTTTCACATAATATTGCAGCTGGCCTTCTAGATTAGATGTAACAAAACGGACAGACTTTCGGCATGTGAAAACAACCTTTGCTAACACTCCTCCTAGTAAAGTGAGTTCATGAAGAGCCTTGCTATGAACTTATTGCAGTTTTTTTATGCTAGTTCAGTGCCATTTATTGCTACTCTCTGATTTTGGATGGTGTTATTACTGTAGATTCTGTATTATTTTTTCAAATGTCCTTGTCCATGAATGCCTTCGTAACATGATTTATGCTTTTTCAATTGCCTTACAGTGATTTGATCACTACAAGATAGACTAGGTAGTGATTTTCTTAACAATGAAAATTTTTATAGGAGTTGCTTGTACAAGATGCTGAAAAGACAGTAGAAGAAGGATGCTGCTAAATGAATATGTAACCTAGATGGCTTTTGGCAGGTCGGGATTTTTGCCTTACCGATTATGCAATTCAAACTCATGGAGACCAGGCGTAATTTTTCCAGGGTCTCTTAGAAAATTTAAATGAAGAAGTGTTAGAATAGGAGCCATAGCCTTGATGGTTGAAACTCAAAGGAAAAAACAAGCTGGTCACTCAAACTCTAGTTCAGCTTAAAAATAGACTGTAACTCCACCTTAATCCAGTATATTATTTCTCCTAGACAATAGGGATGAAAAGGTGGAGGGAACCTGAAAGGATGAAGAACAACCTCTATATAAGCTTCAGCTTTTAATGAGCAATATTGGCCAGATCAACATTCCAAACTCCCATGGCTTGCATAATTGAAAGAGACCACTTTTGCTTCTTAGGCATTTCTTGCATTTATATACTTTGATTTCATTCCGATATAGAAGCCCAATAAAAATGTGAGATATAAGTCAATAAAAGAATGCTCTGTGATGTGAGTAGGATTAAGGCCGTCCAGAGTCTTTAGAGCGGAATTCTTTCACCATAAAACTCAAGGATTTAACTAAAACTTCCTTGTAATGCAATAATTTTCCATATTGTCATTTGTCAGTATTATATTTAAATTGCTAGATGCTGCTAGTGGTCTTGTTGGTTTTGAGGCTGAGAATGAAGCTGTGGGCATGGTTCTAAACATGTGATAAAATTATATGATGATCTTATTACGAATATGATTCTGATCTTTTCCAGTTGATTGCATATGCAGAATGGTAAATTAGAATATTTAATTATTAAATTTGAGTCATCATTGAGTTATATTTGGTGGTATTCCTTGTTATGGTATAGCTGATGGACTAGTTTGGATTTTTATTAATATATTCTAATTCGGCCTTTTCAAATGCAATTTTTGCATTTTTGAGGCAATCAACTTAGTTGCTGATCCAATAAACATGTTATTTTAATATGTATTTGTTCTCCCCAGTATATATTAATTTTGGTCATATTATGTGCTATTGGCTAACTTCGATAACACGTCTCGATGTTGTAGAGAGAGGTTTGTCGGTTGCTACCCTCTACCTCAGGCGACCACAAAGGCGTAAGTTTCCTTCTTCCCTCAATTTATATATTATCTTTCTAAACGAGATTGTGTTTTTAAGAGCATTTTGGCAAACTCTGTTAGTTTTTGTATTTGGTTGCTTGATTACACATAATTCTCTATTGTGATATTTGATTCCCAAAGCAGTATTAACATGTAGTGGTCATTTCAATAACTGACAAGCCCTGTTGCACCCATCAGAGTCAGCTTTTCATAGCCTTGTATTTTATATATAAATGCAAGTCCTTTTGTGCAAGCTGCCGAAATTCTTCCTCACAACTTCCATTAAGATTGTATAGTTCTTCCTCATCCCCTGTTCCTCACGCATTTGAGGCCATCTCTTCAAAAAGACCTCATTTGTTTTCACCGGTTGTAGCCATCACATCATAATAATATTCCCATTGGCATGTTGTCCCTTGATTTTTAAGCTTCATTCTTCATGTGCTTAGACCTGCCTTTGTACTTTCATCTTTGTATGCAGCTAGTGAGCACGTGTGCTCTTTACAAAATGTTGTAACCCAAGGAAGATAATTGATCATGTTGGCTCCCTTCAAGTTATACTAGTATAATGTTATGATATTGCAAAACATCATCTTCACTTCATCCACCTGTGTCTGATTCTGTTTGAAATGGTTATCTTTATTCTTTTATACAATCTCTATACAAAAACCATGCTTTGTGGAGGCTAAAATCTTGTGCCTAGGTATTGGCTTTGTTTTTAATATGCTAATTTATATATGCATTACAAGAAATGTATCTTGTGATTTCCTGAAGCATTGATCCACCTAGAGTATGTTAGTATAACGCAAAATGCAATTGTGGCCTTTTTTTAGATGCCATATCTTTTACACAGTTCATATAATCTCTCATATTTTTTACGCTTATCTTGAATATTGGATTTTTTTAATATAGTTTTAACAATATTTCTTTTTAAAGTTTCAGCCTGTCTAGTAAAGAACCAGTTGGAATGAATTGGAATGCTAAAGTATTTTGCCTAAGACTGAGCTAATGCATGTTCTAGATTCAAAATCTTGTACCTTTCTTGTACTGGTCAGTGTTGACGTGCTTGAGCATTAATTTGCTAGCTAGTTTTGGAGAATGCTTTATGTGCTCTCATAAGGGGGATGAATATATAACTTAAACAGAGTAGCTTGTGCTTTGGTTTTCTGTGTCAGTTTTTTCTGTCTTACCTTTATCAGCCTGCATAAATACTATTTTATTATTTGTGTTATCTTTTTTGGCTGATTTTTTTTTGCGATGGAATTATTATTTGTGTTACCAAGTAATGAATGCAACATTTCTTAACTAGCTGGGTCGTTAAAAATAAATTTAGATTGGAGACAAGCTTTAGTACAAGAATCTGTCAAGAAGCCTGTAAGCTAGACAATGGAAGGCATATTGTTGGGAAAAATGGTCCAACGATGGAGGTGCCAATTTTGTGCAAAGCCAGCTTTTGGTAATTTAAGCATAATCTAGCCACTCAATGCTGTCAGGTTAGTGGCGAGGATAGTGAAAGAACAACTAGTTAAGCAGTTGTATATCTCCTTTGTTATTGTAGGTGTCAATTTTGTGCAAAGCCAGCTTTTAGTAATTTAAGTAGAATCTAGCCACTCAATGCTGTCAGGTTAGTGGCGAGGATAGTGAAAGGACAACTAGCTAAGCAGTTGTATATCTCCTTCGTCATTGTGGGATGCTTCCCCTCGACACTCAATGGGAAATATATTGCATAATTTTCAAAAGGTGACCTCTTTAAGAAAGATAATTAATCTTGTAGTATAAGATCAATTAACGAACATTTTTAGCCATAAGATCAATTAACGAACATTTGTAGCACATGACATGCTAAAATGAAGGCTTCATTATTGCGAAGTGCCTTTGATTGCAATGCTTTTGACTTCTGATGGAGCATCCTCAAGTCTAATCCCATCGATAAGAGTTGCTTTGGATTCTCAAGATAATACTTATGTAAATGGCAGGGTCGGCGGAACTATCCTGAATTGGGCGGTTTTGGCCGTCCCGAGCCGTACCGGTGGCATCGGTACGGTTCCGACAACAGATACGAAACCTGTTGCCGAAGCCGAAGAAAGAGAAAGAAATAGAGCGAGCGGGGGAGGGAGGGTGAGGGAGAGGGCGGGACGCCGACGGAGGATTGTTGGAGGCCCATAGAGGCCGGCCTTGGCTGCGGGAAACGAGACTATGGCCGCTCCTTTGTTTCGAGCGACACAGGTGTCCGGCCGCGACCTCGCTTCTCGTGGCCTCGGCCAACCGTCTACCAGGCTCCCTCCCTCTCCTCTTCTTTTCTCTCTCTCTCTTTTCCTCTCTCCCACGGTTTGCATGCCAATAAATAAAGTCCTTTGAAGTATATTGCGACATTTCATATTTTTTAATAATTAATTCTTTCTTAAGAAATCAATCCTTTTTCCTTTGATAAAAAAATGAATATACTTCATTTTATTTTTTAAAAAAATTGTTATTTAAAATATCTAAAAAATTGATAACTTCTACATATTTCTACATTTATATATAATTTTTTATTTTTCTTACAAGTTCTTTAAAAAATAAATAGTTCATGATTATTTTTTATTTATATTGGAATAAAAGAGTAATGTTGGCTTTTAATGCAAAAATTTATCAATATTTTTATGTTATATAATTATTAAGTGATTTTTAATACAAACCCGATCGGATTAATGACCTAGACTCTCATTTGGATTAGTCTCCTTATAGGCTTGATAACTATGCTTTATAGTGTATTTTGTCACTATCTTTTACGATTATGTCAGTTATGTTAGATTTTTAATACAAACATGATCGGACCAATGACCCACATCCTTGTTCAGGTTAGTCTCCTTGAAGGTTTAATGACTGTGTTTTATACCCTTACCTAGTTACCCTTGCATTGCGTGCAATTAAATAGTGTATTTATCCTCATCATGTTTGATAAATCATTTATGTTAGATTTTATTATTGAATTTCGTTCAAAATCTGATATATATCTAATAAAATGTAATTTATATCCATATTTGGGAGGGTGAGCCTCGAGCAACGGTAACGTTGCTCCATTATGACTTGGAGATTATGGCTTTGAAACATGGAAACAATCTCTCAACATACATAGGTAAGGTTGCATACATTTGATCCTTTTCAAGCCCTGCAGTAGTGGGTGCCTCTTACATTGGGCCACCATTTATTTTATCCTTATTAGGATAGAAAATATGGATATAATTGATATCCAACTTGTATCTGTAATTATTCAGAATAAATATGAAAATGCTTAATATCCGATTTGCATCTATATTTGTATAGAATAAATATGGATACTAATTATGCTATTTCTTTTAATATTTGTATGCATATTCACATCCACTAAAAGAATATGGATATGGATATGGATATATCGTTATTTGAACTGTATGTAGTCTGCTTTTAGCTCTACCACCTAGGCACTTCAACTTTTAGGAATCTCAAATTCCTAGGCAAGGTTGTTTGCCTAGACATGTATGTTGGGGGTCTAGGCATGCACTGGGTACTTAGGGGTGTAACCTAGTGCTATAGCTACTTTGATTGTATTTACAACTAAAAGTTATCAAGATTATATATATATATATGTATATATGTAGTATATATGTATGTATCTATATGTATCTATCTGTATATGTGTGTGTGTGTATATATATAGACATATAAATCTATACATACATACATACATACTTACATATATATATATATATATATATATATATATATATATATATATATATATATATATTTATATGTATGTATGTATGTATGTATGTATACGGATAATGTAACTTTATGTATGTATACATACATACATACATATATATCTGCACGTAACTGTATACACACATACATACATACAGATACACACGCACACACAGATATGTATGTATACATGCATCTATATGTATCTATATATATATACACATACAGATGTATGTATATATGCATATATATATATATATATGTATTTATATATATATATATATATACATATATATGTGTATATACCAAGGTCGGAGGAATCAGTATCGGACCTCATATCGGTTTTGCGACGGAACGGCTCGGTACGGGTCCGTGTCATGCCGTGCCGGGCCCGCACCGATACAACGAACAAACGGAGTAGAGGCAAAATGAAAGAGGAAAAGAGAGCGGGGGAGGGAGGGAGAGAGGGAGAGGACGCCAGAGGAGGGCCGGCAGAGGCCACGAGGGGTCGGCGCCGGGGAAGAGGGCCGATTAAGTGGCCGACCCCCTGTTTCGTTCGAAACAAAGGTCGACCGCTTAAAAAATTTGCGAATTCGTAAGTAAAGTTGGCATATCGATTGCCGACTTCACTTACAAATTCGCAATTTTTTTAAGCGGTCGACCTTTGTTTCGAACGAAACAGGGGGTCGGCCACTTAATCGGCCCTCTTCCGCTGTTCGAAACAGGGGGTCGGCCACTTAATCGGCCCTCTTCCCCGGCGCCGACCCCTCGTGGCCTCTGCCGGCCCTCCTCTGGCGTCCTCTCCCTCCCTTACGAAGCAGCAATTTTTTTAAGCGGCCTTCTTCCCCGGCGTCGGCCCCCTCGCGGGCTCCGCTGGGATCCGCCGGCATCCCTCCCTCCCCCTCTCTCTCTCTCTCTCTTCCTCTCTTGTTCTACCTCTCCCAGGGGTCGGCCGCTTAAGCGGCCCTTCTTCCGCGGCGTCGGCCCTCTCGCGGCCTACGTCGGCGTCCTCTCTCACTCGCTCTCTTTCCTTCTCCTTCTCTAGCTCCGGGAACGCATTTCATTTTCTGAGCCAGAACCATACCGGTGATCTATTGGTACAGTTCGAAATGGGCTGAACCGGCCTGTTCGAGTTGGTTTTGCCGACGTTAGTATATACATACATATTTGTATGTATATATGTATATATGCATGTGTATATATATACATACAGACATATATATATATATATATATATATATATTTATATGTATGTATGTATATATATACGTACATATATATGATACATATATATGGTGAGCGAGAGAGATGGGGGGAAGAGAGGGGTTAAATTTGTACTCATGATGTTATATAAACCCTTCCTTTTGGCACCTCCATATAATAATTGATTACAAAGAGAGAAACGTAAAAGAAGTGCAAAAAATTTTAGTTAGGAATGTATCAGTAAATTTACGTAGATACACTCTTCTTTGGTAAAGACACTCTTTAAATACTCTCCAAAAATTATTTTGGAAGAAGAAGCAGGTTTATATCAGCTAAAATGCAAAACCCATTTCTACGAACATTTAAGAGGTTTATGAGACCACCACAAGGCCTGGGCTGCACGAGCCGGGTTTAGGTTAGGCTTAAGTTCAATATCAAAGCTTATATGCTGGCCAGACGTGGCCCGCCTAACCATGGTCATAGAGGCTTCAGCCTAGACTGCTAGGATCGAGTTGATAAACCTAGGGTGCGGATTGATCTCGTTCCATGATAGATGGAAGGCAAGACAAGAAGGCGCCCAAATATGGGGTTTCCATGACACCGAATAAGAGGAAAGAGAGAGGGAGAGGAGGGCCAGAGGGCATGGATTGATCTCATGCCATGATAGCTGGAATGTGAGACGAGAAGGTGGTTAGATATGGGGTTTCGATGTGCTGAATGAGTGTAGAGAGAGAGAGAGGAGGGCTGGAGGTGAGATGAAGAGGTGTCTTAGGACTGGAGAGAGGGAGGGATAGCATAGGATGGGGATGGTGATAGGTTTTGGTCATGGACAAGGGGGAGAAGGGGTGGTGCAACCTATGGGATAGAGGTGGGAAGGGGAAGCTATTTCTGTGGTGGAGAGGGATGAGGGATGGAGCACGAGGAAGAGGAGAAAGGGATCAATATACCTAAATCACGAAGATGAGCAGTTGTGGTAGAGGTGGGTTGACTGGTAGAGGACGATTGAGAGGAACAAATGTTTTTTTAAGGAGAGGAATGGAAGATTTAAGAGATTGGGATGTCGAGATAATGTACATACAAATTTATTTATCAACTGATATAAAATGATAATATATTTTTATATTATTCTAATTCCAGCAGGCCTATTTACATTTTTCCCTGGTTGACTTGACCTGAAATTCAGTCAAGCAGCAAAATTCTCCAGCTGGCCTAAAATCCTTACTTAGGCCCACCCAGAATTGAGCCAGGTGGGCCCATGAATGAGTCATGAATAATGCCTATGTGTAAAATGCATTTTCATATATGATTTTGATGCATTAGTGGGAAGTTATAGGCACCTTTTCACTGGATAATCACAAGGTTCACAATCTTGGCCCATATCGATAATATGTAGTTAAGGGAAGGTTTGGTATTATACCGACACTCAGCATGCACCTTGTATTGAGTATCTATTTGGTACCAATATGGCACAGTATGCATCGGTGTTGCAAACCTTGGATGATCATGTATCTTTCTAAAAAGATATTGTTTACTATCTTATAAATACTTATTGTTGAAGTTCATTGTATGGAAACTTTGGAATCTATATCTTGAACTATAAATTAAGAAAATTTTATAGATACAATGGATACTTGTAGAATTTTAATTTGAGGTACTCACTTTTTCGATTAAACATTCTGCCAATGCCTCTAAGGATATGGCTGTTTAGGACCGCTAGCTGATATGATAACCTTGAAAGCAAGGTTTTGAAACTCAAGATATGCCCCCTATTGTTCATGTGTCAGTAGAATATGAGATGCGATATCTGTGTATTTAATCATCATTTGCCAAACTGGATAATACTCCCAAGTTGCTTGAAAGTGGGAATCACCATTAATGATATAAATCAACAATCTGAAAGGGGGGCATTTGAAAAACCAACTATCAGAAATTATTTATTCAAGTACCATAAAATCTTGAGACCAAAATGGTAATGCCTGAAACCTTTCCTCTTTAGAGGCCTACTTCTTCTCAAAAGATGTAAACTTAAAAATTTCTATATTTATAATCAAGATTAAAGAGAATCATCCTAAAGTTTGCACAAATTGACAAACAATAGTCTTTGACAGAAATGTCTTTTTGGGGTTCTTAAACTACTTGCCAAACTGGGTTTTCCTTCTCCATCTACTTGTGTATGTATTCAAGTCCCCTTGTGCTTATATATATATATTGTCTTTCCGTCTCTTCACTTAGTTGCCACTTTCTTACTAAATGTCTGTCATAAATTTCGTCACAAATAGTATGACAAGCAAGATTTTTAGTCTCGATATCAGGCCCCGTACTAGTATCTTATTGGCATGAGGCAGTATGATATGCCCCTGTACTGGCATAGGTATGGTGGTAGAACTGGAATGGCACCTCAACCATAGGTTGGTATGGACGCATATCGAGCCTCCCTACCATGCTGACATCATACCAGGTTGTTGCAATACACCCATACCGGCCAGGTATGGATTGGTTCATAAAACCTTGTTTAGAAGGAAATTAATGTTAGTTAAATATTCAGATTGTATGTAAGCCCTTTATTTTTTTAAGTTCAAAACTTCATACATAGTTTATTAAACCTTGACTTCAGTATTAAATGTTTGTGTGTGTAACCTCTTCATCTTTAAATCCATTTAAAAGTAGTTTATTAACTTTTTAAACAAACCTCTTGCTTTTTAGTTTGTACCCACACCCAAGACTCGGATTATATGCCCACCTGCCTTTCTGTTGGTACTCATAGCCCTTGCTTTAGCTCTTGCTAAACTATATATAGTGGACAGCAAAAAATAGGTGTATACAGCAGATGTTTCCTATTTTCTCTTCCACGGGACTTACCTTATAAGCTTCAATCCAGTTTTCTTTAAAGTGTGCGTTGCATATTTCTAACTAATCAGCCTCTATATTACAAGATTTACATTATCCATGTTTGGGATTTTCTGAAACCATGAGAGGCTTATAAATCCAACCAAAAAAGTGGACAACTACTTGCCCTAATATGGTTGTTTGAGTGCCATAAATCCTGTGATTTTGACTGACAACCCTTGAAACTCTGCTTTTAAGTTACGTCTCTTAACAAAAGCTGCATATTAAGAATTTCCAAAGATAAGTCTTTTGGACTAGAAAAGATACTCCAGAACTGATGCAGGGCGAAGGGTGAAAGGCGATTTGATCACCGGGATTAAATTTTGAAGATTAATACACAAATTGAAGTAAGTTGGATTGAAGAACCCTTCGTTTGGTGAAGGAAGTTCATTCCGAGAAATTTTATTAATATGTCAAAAGTCTGCCCCATACAATGTATTAGACTTATATATATATATATGACATGGCCCTTTAAGTTAATTTGGGCATTAAACCTAATACAAAATCATTCTCGAAATAGGACTTAGTAATAAGGGAACATGCTAGATTTATTTTACCATAGATGTAGAAACTGAGCTAAATTTCTATGTTGTCTTTAATGAAAAATTTATAAAAAAATCCACCAAATTTGGTTGTCGAAGTCTTCGCCTGCGAATGCACTGGCTTTTATTAAAGCTTGGCATATTCTAGCTAGTTATAGCACCTGCTCGTTGCACCTTATGCTGCATCAAGAACCAAGCTAGTCACCTAACTAATTTAGAAACTGATCATAATAAAAAAAATCTTTGATAGAAGATTGGGTCTTATCGAATTCAAAACAGCCATAAAGTTATTAAAAAAAAATCACCACATAGAAGTAACTCAATAGTAATGAAGAAATACTTTGTCAGTTGCTGCATCAAGTTTCCTGAGACATTGTGGTTATGTGTCAGCTGTTGTGTATCTCATTATGTGCAATTGTAGAATCTTTTCTAGTTTTCATTTATTTTGTCGCTCCACTGACCTGCTTGTAAATCTTTTATGCCCTACTTGCTTCTCCATCAAGCTTTCCTTATGAGTACTAGTTGACCCAGATCCCTGCTCAGAAAATTTTCTCTTAATAAGATTTACTAAAGAAAAGAAGAAAGATGATCTGCTAATCATTCTTTATGTGGATTGTTGGTAGATTTCCAAAATCATGATACATGGTTCTTGTGTTGTTCAGTATAATGCTTAAAAATGGTTTTTTTTTGTCAATTCGTAATGCTGGGCATGGCTTTTGATATTGCTGTCTATTTGGACGTGCTTTTCTCCTGAAGGTTTTTCCCTTTCTATGAGTACTTGGGTTTGTATTTGTGGGGGATAAAACCTTCTGTTTTAAATACAATCTATGGTAGAACTTCTTTTTTTTCGAACATTGGTGGTCTGTCTTTGTTATTGCTGACAAATAGTTTGATGAATTTATGAAAATTTTGAATATGTAATTAATTAATTATGTAATGTTGGGCAAATCCAAAATTGAACAATTTATTTGATGGCGAACTAAAAGGTTCTGATTACTTCTTGTGCAGTTCCATGATTTCATATCATATTTAAAACAAAGGGAATGTGCTGGAGTGATAAAGATAGCTGCAGGGAATTCCATGTGGGCAAGGTTACTTTTCATTCTTCCCTATTCAGTTGATACTTGCTCCTTGTTGGCCATTACACCTCATCCATCCGAGTGCCTTATCGCTTTGGTTTTGCCAAAAGAAACAACTTCTGAATAGGCATAATTTTTTATATATATATAATTGTTGTACAGAGGCAAAGTATATGTATTCTATATCTAAGCATCTAATAAGACGTGCAAAACTTACTTCAAAATTTGTTCATTCTGCAATCCATCATGTATCAGCTTTCCATGAAACTACAAAGAGTATCTTTTGGAGACAACGGTAGTTTCAATAATGCAAGAGTAAACTAAGTTTTCAATGATATAGAGATTTTCATTTTTCATTGGCAATCCAGATTTACTAAATTTTCCTACCTCAAGCTCATAATTCCATTGTTGCTGCATAAACATATATCAAGTTCAGTTTTGAAGAAATATCTGAATAGTAACTGTCATATTCCAGTTGCAGGGTTATAGATTCTCCATAGACAAACTCTCGCATATTTATGTTCTTCCTGACTATATTCTTTTGTTGTCTGAGAATATAGAACATTGACTAAGTTCCTTTTTATTAAGATGATTGATGGCCTATCTCCTGTATTTTTTATTAAGCAAACAGGTATATTCAAAAGTATATCGTGTGTTTTTCGTGCAAATCTTCCATTAGAGAAGCACATTGAAGCTCTCTCATAGCCATTTCCCATCTTCCTAATATTTGCAAACTCTGTTCCATCTCTTCTACTCCAACATCCCCCATTATCCCGCAAGTCTATTTGTCTCCTGCATGACCTCTACTAGAGTTGAAAATCTCTCTTAGGGCGCCAGATTGTTGATTTTGTAAAATCTCTTGGTGTGGATATAAGTGGCCCGGAACCGCGCTTCTCTTATATATATATATATATATATATATATATATATATATATATATATATATATATATATA